>NC_080050.1:17432505-17500005 GCF_026212465.1 Amaranthus tricolor | reverse complement strand
TCCCATCAGAACTCCGCAGCTAAGCGTGCTTGGGCGAGAGTAGTACTAGGATGGGTGACCACCTGGGAAGTCCTCGTGTTGCACCCCTTTTTCCGTTCTTTTTTTTTTTTTAATTTTTTTTTTTTGTTTCCGCTACACTTGAGCAAGAGCCATTTCAGTGATTATGGTAATATAATCCTCGGAAGTAATTTTATTTATAAAATTATAACTCGCAACCGGGTCCCGACCTCGAATTCACGGGCACTCGAAAGGTACGACCCGTTGAGGCGGGTCGATGCGCATGCGAACGAATTGTTCGAAAGAGGCGTGCATCGGTGCGTTCGTGTAAGCGGAAATTGCACCGGATCCCGTCGGAACTCCCCGCGGAAGCGTGCCCGGCGTGGATGGCCTATTGATTTCCAAGTGTTGCGCGGATTTCTTAAATACTTCGTCGTTTTTTTGTTGCGAGTTCACCTGGCTTTTACAGCCGGCGGACTCTTTTGTGAATCGGACAATACCGATAGGGTGAAAAACAGTATTTGGGAAGAAGAAGGCTCGAAATAAGGGGTCTCGATTGCGAATTTACGAGCTTCGGAATGCTCTGGTTTTTACTTTTGGGCGGCAACGCGCATGTAATCAAATTGTTACGGTGAATGAACGGGTGCGATCATACCAGCACTAATGCACCGGATCCCATCAGAACCCCGCAGTTAAGCGTGCTTGGGCGAGAGTAGTACTAGGATGGGTGACCACCTGGGAAGTCCTCGTGTTGCACCCCTTTTTCCGTTCTTTTTTTTTTTATTATTTTTTTTTTTTTGTTTCCGCTACACTTGAGCAAGAGCCATTTCAGTGATTATGGTAATATAATCCTCGGAAATAATTTTATTTATAAAATTATAACTCGCAACCGGGTCCCGACCTCGAATTCACGGGCACTCGAAAGGTAGGACCCGTTGAGGCGGGTCGATGCGCATGCGAACGAACTGTTCGAAAGAGGCGTGCATCGGTGCGTTCGTGTAAGCGGAAATTGCACCGGATCCCGTCGGAACTCCCCGCGGAAGCGTGCCCGGCGTGGATGGCCTATTGATTTCCAAGTGTTGCGCGGATTTCTTAAATACTTCGTCGTTTTTTTGTTGCGAGTTCACCTGGCTTTTGCAGCGGGCGGACTCTTTTGTGAATCGAACAATACCGATAGGGTGAAAAACAGTATTTGGGAAGAAGAAGGCTCGAAATAAGGGGTCTCGATTGCGAATTTACGAGCTTCGGAATGCTCTGGTTTTTACTTTTGGGCGGCAACGCGCATGTAATCAAATTGTTACGGTGAATGAACGGGTGCGATCATACCAGCACTAATGCACCGGATCCCATCAGAACTCCGCAGCTAAGCGTGCTTGGGCGAGAGTAGTACTAGGATGGGTGACCACCTGGGAAGTCCTCGTGTTGCACCCCTTTTTCCGTTCTTTTTTTTTTTTTAATTTTTTTTTTTGTTTCCGCTACACTTGAGCAAGAGCCATTTCAGTGATTATGGTAATATAATCCTCGGAAGTAATTTTATTTATAAAATTATAACTCGCAACCGGGTCCCGACCTCGAATTCACGGGCACTCGAAAGGTACGACCCGTTGAGGCGGGTCGATGCGCATGCGAACGAATTGTTCGAAAGAGGCGTGCATCGGTGCGTTCGTGTAAGCGGAAATTGCACCGGATCCCGTCGGAACTCCCCGCGGAAGCGTGCCCGGCGTGGATGGCCTATTGATTTCCAAGTGTTGCACGGATTTCTTAAATACTTCGTCGTTTTTTTGTTGCGAGTTCACCTGGCTTTTACAGCCGGCGGACTCTTTTGTGAATCGGACAATACCGATAGGGTGAAAAACAGTATTTGGGAAGAAGAAGGCTCGAAATAAGGGGTCTCGATTGCGAATTTACGAGCTTCGGAATGCTCTGGTTTTTTACTTTTGGGCGGCAACGCGCATGTAATCAAATTGTTACGGTGAATGAACGGGTGCGATCATACCAGCACTAATGCACCGGATCCCATCAGAACTCCGCAGTTAAGCGTGCTTGGGCGAGAGTAGTACTAGGATGGGTGACCACCTGGGAAGTCCTCGTGTTGCACCCCTTTTTCCGTTCTTTTTTTTTTTTTAATTTTTTTTTTGTTTCCGCTACACTTGAGCAAGAGCCATTTCAGTGATTATGGTAATATAATCCTTGGAAGTAATTTTATTTATAAAATTATAACTCGCAACCGGGTCCCGACCTCGAATTCACGGGCACTCGAAAGGTACGACCCGTTGAGGCGGGTCGATGCGCATGCGAACGAACTATTCGAAAGAGGCGTGCATCGGTGCGTTCGTGTAAGCGGAAATTGCACCGGATCCCGTCGGAACTCCCCGCGGAAGCGTGCCCGGCGTGGATGGCCTCTTGATTTCCAAGTGTGGCGCGGATTTCTTAAATATTTCGTCGTTTTTTTGTTGCGAGTTCACCTGGCTTTTACAGCCGGCGGATTCTTTTGTGAATCGGACAATACCGATAGGGTGAAAAACAGTATTTGGGAAGAAGAAGGCTCGAAATAAGGGGTCTCGATTGCGAATTTACGAGCTTCGGAATGCTCTGGTTTTTTACTTTTGGGCGGCAACGCGCATGTAATCAAATTGTTACGGTGAATGAACGGGTGCGATCATACCAGCACTAATGCACCGGATCCCATCAGAACTCCGCAGTTAAGCGTGCTTGGGCGAGAGTAGTACTAGGATGGGTGACCACCTGGGAAGTCCTCGTGTTGCACCCCTTTTTCCGTTCTTTTTTTTTTATTATTATTTTTTTTTTTGTTTCCGCTACACTTGAGCAAGAGCCATTTCAGTGATTATGGTAATATAATCCTTGGAAGTAATTTTATTTATAAAATTATAACTCGCAACCGGGTCCCGACCTCGAATTCACGGGCACTCGAAAGGTAGGACCCGTTGAGGCGGGTCGATGCGCATGCGAACGAAATGTTCGAAAGAGGCGTGCATCGGTGCGTTCGTGTAAGCGGAAATTGCACCGGATCCCGTCGGAACGCCCCGCGGAAGCGTGCCCGGCGTGGATGGCCTATTGATTTCCAAGTGTGGCGCGGATTTCTTAAATACTTCGTCGTTTTTTTGTTGCGAGTTCACCTGGCTTTTACAGCCGGCGGACTCTTTTGTGAATCGGACAATACCGATAGGGTGAAAAACAGTATTTGGGAAGAAGAAGGCTCGAAATAAGGGGTCTCGATTGCGAATTTACGAGCTTCGGAATGCTCTGGTTTTTTACTTTTGGGCGGCAACGCGCATGTAATCAAATTGTTACGGTGAATGAACGGGTGCGATCATACCAGCACTAATGCACCGGATCTTGGGCGATGTTGGGCGAGAGTAGCACTAGGATGGGTGACCTCCTGGGAAGTCCTCGTGTTGCACCCCTTTTTCCGTTCTTTTTTTTTTTTAATTTTTTTTTTGTTTCCGCTACACTTGAGCAAGAGCCATTTCAGTGATTATGGTAATATAATCCTTGGAAGTAATTTTATTTATAAAATTATAACTCGCAACCGGGTCCCGACCTCGAATTCACGAGCACTCGAAAGTTAGGACCCGTTGAGGCGGGTCGATGCGCATGCGAACGAACTGTTCGAAAGAGGCGTGCATCGGTGCGTTCGTATAAGCGGAAATTGCACCGGATCCCGTCGGAACTCCCCGCGGAAGCGTGCCCGGCGTGGATGGCCTCTTGATTTCCAAGTGTTGCGCGGATTTCTTAAATACTTCGTCGTTTTTTTGTTGCGAGTTCACCTGGCTTTTACAGCCGGCGGACTCTTTTGTGAATCGGACAATACCGATAGGGTGAAAAACAGTATTTGGGAAGAAGAAGGCTCGAAATAAGGGGTCTCGGTTGCGAATTTACGAGCTTCGGAATGCTCTGGTTTTTTACTTTTGGGCGGCAACGCGCATGTAATCAAATTGTTACGGTGAATGAACGGGTGCGATCATACCAGTACTAATGCACCGGATCCCATCAGAACCCCGCAGTTAAGCGTGCTTGGGCGAGAGTAGTACTAGGATGGGTGACCACCTGGGAAGTCCTCGTGTTGCACCCCTTTTTCCGTTCTTTTTTTTTTTATTATTTTTTTTTTTGTTTCCGCTACACTTGAGCAAGAGCCATTTCAGTGATTATGGTAATATAATCCTCGGAAGTAATTTTATTTATAAAATTATAACTCGCAACCGGGTCCCGACCTCGAATTCACGGGCACTCGAAAGGTAGGACCCGTTGAGGCGGGTCGATGCGCATGCGAACGAACTGTTCGAAAGAGGCGTGCATCGGTGCGTTCGTGTAAGCGGAAATTGCACCGGATCCCGTCGGAACTCCCCGCGGAAGCGTGCCCGGCGTGGATGGCCTATTGATTTCCAAGTGTTGCGCGGATTTCTTAAATACTTCGTCGTTTTTTTGTTGCGAGTTCACCTGGCTTTTACAGCCGGCGGACTCTTTTGTGAATCGGACAATACCGATAGGGTGAAAAACAGTATTTGGGAAGAAGAAGGCTCGAAATAAGGGGTCTCGATTGCGAATTTACGAGCTTCGGAATGCTCTGGTTTTTACTTTTGGGCGGCAACGCGCATGTAATCAAATTGTTACGGTGAATGAACGGGTGCGATCATACCAGCACTAATGCACCGGATCCCATCAGAACTCCGCAGTTAAACGTGCTTGGGCGAGAGTAGTACTAGGATGGGTGACCACCTGGGAAGTCCTCGTGTTGCACCCCTTTTTCCGTTCTTTTTTTTTTATTATTTTTTTTTTTTTTGTTTCCGCTACACTTGAGCAAGAGCCATTTCAGTGATTATGGTAATATAATCCTCGGAAGTAATTTTATTTATAAAATTATAACTCGCAACCGGGTCCCGACCTCGAATTCACGGGCACTCGAAAGGTAGGACCCGTTGAGGCGGGTCGATGCGCATGCGAACGAACTGTTCGAAAGAGGCGTGCATCGGTGCGTTCGTGTAAGCGGAAATTGCACCGGATCCCGTCGGAACTCCCCGCGGAAGCGTGCCCGGCGTGGATGGCCTCTTGATTTCCAAGTGTTGCGCGGATTTCTTAAATACTTCGTCGTTTTTTTGTTGCGAGTTCACCTGGCTTTTACAGCCGGCGGACTCTTTTGTGAATCGGACAATACCGATAGGGTGAAAAACAGTATTTGGGAAGAAGAAGGCTCGAAATAAGGGGTCTCGGTTGCGAATTTACGAGCTTCGGAATGCTCTGGTTTTTTACTTTTGGGCGGCAACGCGCATGTAATCAAATTGTTACAGTGAATGAACGGGTGCGATCATACCAGCACTAATGCACCGGATCCCATCAGAACCCCGCAGTTAAGCGTGCTTGGGCGAGAGTAGTACTAGGATGGGTGACCACCTGGGAAGTCCTCGTGTTGCACCCCTTTTTCCGTTCTTTTTTTTTTTATTATTTTTTTTTTTTGTTTCCGCTACACTTGAGCAAGAGCCATTTCAGTGATTATGGTAATATAATCCTCGGAAGTAATTTTATTTATAAAATTATAACTCGCAACCGGGTCCCGACCTTGAATTCACGGGCACTCGAAAGGTAGGACCCGTTGAGGCGGGTCGATGCGCATGCGAACGAACTGTTCGAAAGAGGCGTGCATCGGTGCGTTCGTGTAAGCGGAAATTGCACCGGATCCCGTCGGAACTCCCCGCGGAAGCGTGCCCGGCGTGGATGGCCTCTTGATTTCCAAGTGTTGCGCGGATTTCTTAAATACTTCGTCGTTTTTTTGTTGCGAGTTCACCTGGCTTTTACAGCCGGCGGACTCTTTTGTGAATCGGACAATACCGATAGGGTGAAAAACAGTATTTGGGAAGAAGAAGGCTCGAAATAAGGGGTCTCGGTTGCGAATTTACGAGCTTCGGAATGCTCTGGTTTTTTACTTTTGGGCGGCAACGCGCATGTAATCAAATTGTTACGGTGAATGAACGGGTGCGATCATACCAGCACTAATGCACCGGATCCCATCAGAACCCCGCAGTTAAGCGTGCTTGGGCGAGAGTAGTACTAGGATGGGTGACCACCTGGGAAGTCCTCGTGTTGCACCCCTTTTTCCGTTCTTTTTTTTTTTATTATTTTTTTTTTTTGTTTCCGCTACACTTGAGCAAGAGCCATTTCAGTGATTATGGTAATATAATCCTCGGAAGTAATTTTATTTATAAAATTATAACTCGCAACCGGGTCCCGACCTCGAATTCACGGGCACTCGAAAGGTAGGACCCGTTGAGGCGGGTCGATGCGCATGCGAACGAACTGTTCGAAAGAGGCGTGCATCGGTGCGTTCGTGTAAGCGGAAATTGCACCGGATCCCGTCGGAACTCCCCGCGGAAGCGTGCCCGGCGTGGATGGCCTCTTGATTTCCAAGTGTTGCGCGGATTTCTTAAATACTTCGTCGTTTTTTTGTTGCGAGTTCACCTGGCTTTTACAGCCGGCGGACTCTTTTGTGAATCGGACAATACCGATAGGGTGAAAAACAGTATTTGGGAAGAAGAAGGCTCGAAATAAGGGGTCTCGATTGCGAATTTACGAGCTTCGGAATGCTCTGGTTTTTACTTTTGGGCGGCAACGCGCATGTAATCAAATTGTTACGGTGAATGAACGGGTGCGATCATACCAGCACTAATGCACCGGATCCCATCAGAACTCCGCAGTTAAACGTGCTTGGGCGAGAGTAGTACTAGGATGGGTGACCACCTGGGAAGTCCTCGTGTTGCACCTCTTTTTCCGTTCTTTTTTTTTTATTATTTTTTTTTTTTTTGGTTTCCGCTACACTTGAGCAAGAGCCATTTCAGTGATTATGGTAATATAATCCTCGGAAGTAATTTTATTTATAAAATTATAACTCGCAACCGGGTCCCGACCTCGAATTCACGGGCACTCGAAAGGTAGGACCCGTTGAGGCGGGTCGATGCGCATGCGAACGAACTGTTCGAAAGAGGTGTGCATCGGTGCGTTCGTGTAAGCGGAAATTGCACCGGATCCCGTCGGAACTCCCCGCGGAAGCGTGCCCGGCGTGGATGGCCTCTTGATTTCCAAGTGTTGCGCGGATTTCTTAAATACTTCGTCGTTTTTTTGTTGCGAGTTCACCTGGCTTTTACAGCCGGCGGACTCTTTTGTGAATCGGACAATACCGATAGGGTGAAAAACAGTATTTGGGAAGAAGAAGGCTCGAAATAAGGGGTCTCGGTTGCGAATTTACGAGCTTCGGAATGCTCTGGTTTTTTACTTTTGGGCGGCAACGCGCATGTAATCAAATTGTTACGGTGAATGAACGGGTGCGATCATACCAGCACTAATGCACCGGATCCCATCAGAACCCCGCAGTTAAGCGTGCTTGGGCGAGAGTAGTACTAGGATGGGTGACCACCTGGGAAGTCCTCGTGTTGCACCCCTTTTTCCGTTCTTTTTTTTTTTATTATTTTTTTTTTTTGTTTCCGCTACACTTGAGCAAGAGCCATTTCAGTGATTATGGTAATATAATCCTCGGAAGTAATTTTATTTATAAAATTATAACTCGCAACCGGGTCCCGACCTCGAATTCACGGGCACTCGAAAGGTAGGACCCGTTGAGGCGGGTCGATGCGCATGCGAACGAACTGTTCGAAAGAGGCGTGCATCGGTGCGTTCGTGTAAGCGGAAATTGTACCGGATCCCGTCGGAACTCCCCGCGGAAGCGTGCCCGGCGTGGATGGCCTCTTGATTTCCAAGTGTTGCGCGGATTTCTTAAATACTTCGTCGTTTTTTTGTTGCGAGTTCACCTGGCTTTTACAGCCGGCGGACTCTTTTGTGAATCGGACAATACCGATAGGGTGAAAAACAGTATTTGGGAAGAAGAAGGCTCGAAATAAGGGGTCTCGGTTGCGAATTTACGAGCTTCGGAATGCTCTGGTTTTTTACTTTTGGGCGGCAACGCGCATGTAATCAAATTGTTACGGTGAATGAACGGGTGCGATCATACCAGCACTAATGCACCGGATCCCATCAGAACCCCGCAGTTAAGCGTGCTTGGGCGAGAGTAGTACTAGGATAGGTGACCACCTGGGAAGTCCTCGTGTTGCACCCCTTTTTCCGTTCTTTTTTTTTTTATTATTTTTTTTTTTTGTTTCCGCTACACTTGAGCAAGAGCCATTTCAGTGATTATGGTAATATAATCCTCGGAAGTAATTTTATTTATAAAATTATAACTCGCAACCGGGTCCCGACCTCGAATTCACGGGCACTCGAAAGGTAGGACCCGTTGAGGCGGGTCGATGCGCATGCGAACGAACTGTTCGATAGAGGCGTGCATCGGTGCGTTCGTGTAAGCGGAAATTGCACCGGATCCCGTCGGAACTCCCCGCGGAAGCGTGCCCGGCGTGGATGGCCTATTGATTTCCAAGTGTTGCGCGGATTTCTTAAATACTTCGTCGTTTTTTTGTTGCGAGTTCACCTGGCTTTTACAGCCGGCGGACTCTTTTGTGAATCGGACAATACCGATAGGGTGAAAAACAGTATTTGGGAAGAAGAAGGCTCGAAATAAGGGGTCTCGATTGCGAATTTACGAGCTTCGGAATGCTCTGGTTTTTACTTTTGGGCGGCAACGCGCATGTAATCAAATTGTTACGGTGAATGAACGGGTGCGATCATACCAGCACTAATGCACCGGATCCCATCAGAACTCCGCAGTTAAACGTGCTTGGGCGAGAGTAGTACTAGGATGGGTGACCACCTGGGAAGTCCTCGTGTTGCACCCCTTTTTCCGTTCTTTTTTTTTTATTATTTTTTTTTTTTTTGTTTCCGCTACACTTGAGCAAGAGCCATTTCAGTGATTATGGTAATATAATCCTCGGAAGTAATTTTATTTATAAAATTATAACTCGCAACCGGGTCCCGACCTCGAATTCACGAGCACTCGAAAGTTAGGACCCGTTGAGGCGGGTCGATGCGCATGCGAACGAACTGTTCGAAAGAGGCGTGCATCGGTGCGTTCGTGTAAGCGGAAATTGCACCGGATCCCGTCGGAACTCCCCGCGGAAGCGTGCCCGGCGTGGATGGCCTATTGATTTCCAAGTGTTGCGCGGATTTCTTAAATACTTCGTCGTTTTTTTGTTGCGAGTTCACCTGGCTTTCACAGCCGGCGGACTCTTTTGTGAATCGGACAATACCGATAGGGTGAAAAACAGTATTTGGGAAGAAGAAGGCTCGAAATAAGGGGTCTCGATTGCGAATTTACGAGCTTCGGAATGCTCTGGTTTTTACTTTTGGGCGGCAACGCGCATGTAATCAAATTGTTACGGTGAATGAACGGGTGCGATCATACCAGCACTAATGCACCGGATCCCATCAGAACCCCGCAGTTAAGCGTGCTTGGGCGAGAGTAGTACTAGGATGGGTGACCACCTGGGAAGTCCTCGTGTTGCACCCCTTTTTCCGTTCTTTTTTTTTTTATTATTTTTTTTTTTTGTTTCCGCTACACTTGAGCAAGAGCCATTTCAGTGATTATGGTAATATAATCCTCGGAAGTAATTTTATTTATAAAATTATAACTTGCAACCGGGTCCCGACCTCGAATTCACGGGCACTCGAAAGGTAGGACCCGTTGAGGCGGGTCGATGCGCATGCGAACGAACTGTTCGAAAGAGGCGTGCATCGGTGCGTTCGTGTAAGCGGAAATTGCACCGGATCCCGTCGGAACTCCCCGCGGAAGCGTGCCCGGCGTGGATGGCCTCTTGATTTCCAAGTGTTGCGCGGATTTCTTAAATACTTCGTCGTTTTTTTGTTGCGAGTTCACCTGGCTTTTACAGCCGGCGGACTCTTTTGTGAATCGGACAATACCGATAGGGTGAAAAACAGTATTTGGGAAGAAGAAGGCTCGAAATAAGGGGTCTCGGTTGCGAATTTACGAGCTTCGGAATGCTCTGGTTTTTTACTTTTGGGCGGCAACGCGCATGTAATCAAATTGTTACGGTGAATGAACGGGTGCGATCATACCAGCACTAATGCACCGGATCCCATCAGAACCCCGCAGTTAAGCGTGCTTGGGCGAGAGTAGTACTAGGATGGGTGACCACCTGGGAAGTCCTCGTGTTGCACCCCTTTTTCCGTTCTTTTTTTTTTATTATTATTTTTTTTTGTTTCCGCTACACTTGAGCAAGAGCCATTTCAGTGATTATGGTAATATAATCCTCGGAAGTAATTTTATTTATAAAATTATAACTCGCAACCGGGTCCCGACCTCGAATTCACGGGCACTCGAAAGGTAGGACCCGTTGAGGCGGGTCGATTCGCATGCGAACGAACTGTTCGAAAGAGGCGTGCGTCGGTGCGTTCGTGTAAGCGGAAATTGCACCGGATCCCGTCGGAACTCCCCGCGGAAGCGTGCCCGGCGTGGATGGCCTATTGATTTCCAAGTGTTGCGCGGATTTCTTAAATACTTCGTCGTTTTTTTGTTGCGAGTTCACCTGGCTTTTACAGCCGGCGGACTCTTTTGTGAATCGGACAATACCGATAGGGTGAAAAACAGTATTTGGGAAGAAGAAGGCTCGAAATAAGGGGTCTCGATTGCGAATTTACGAGCTTCGGAATGCTCTGGTTTTTACTTTTGGGCGGCAACGCGCATGTAATCAAATTGTTACGGTGAATGAACGGGTGCGATCATACCAGCACTAATGCACCGGATCCCATCAGAACTCCGCAGTTAAACGTGCTTGGGCGAGAGTAGTACTAGGATGGGTGACCACCTGGGAAGTCCTCGTGTTGCACCCCTTTTTCCGTTCTTTTTTTTTTATTATTATTTTTTTTTTTGTTTCCGCTACACTTGAGCAAGAGCCATTTCAGTGATTATGGTAATATAATCCTCGGAAGTAATTTTATTTATAAAATTATAACTCGCAACCGGGTCCCGACCTCGAATTCACGGGCACTCGAAAGGTAGGACCCGTTGAGGCGGGTCGATGCGCATGCGAACGAACTGTTCGAAAGAGGTGTGCATCGGTGCGTTCGTGTAACCGGAAATTGCACCGGATCCCGTCGGAACTCCCCGCGGAAGCGTGCCCGGCGTGGATGGCCTCTTGATTTCCAAGTGTTGCGCGGATTTCTTAAATACTTCGTCGTTTTTTTGTTGCGAGTTCACCTGGCTTTTACAGCCGGCGGACTCTTTTGTGAATCGGACAATACCGATAGGGTGAAAAACAGTATTTGGGAAGAAGAAGGCTCGAAATAAGGGGTCTCGGTTGCGAATTTACGAGCTTCGGAATGCTCTGGTTTTTTACTTTTGGGCGGCAACGCGCATGTAATCAAATTGTTACGGTGAATGAACGGGTGCGATCATACCAGCACTAATGCACCGGATCCCATCAGAACCCCGCAGTTAAGCGTGCTTGGGCGAGAGTAGTACTAGGATGGGTGACCACCTGGGAAGTCCTCGTGTTGCACCCCTTTTTCCGTTCTTTTTTTTTTTATTATTTTTTTTTTTTGTTTCCGCTACACTTGAGCAAGAGCCATTTCAGTGATTATGGTAATATAATCCTCGGAAGTAATTTTATTTATAAAATTATAACTCGCAACCGGGTCCCGACCTCGAATTCACGGGCACTCGAAAGGTAGGACCCGTTGAGGCGGGTCGATGCGCATGCGAACGAACTGTTCGAAAGAGGCGTGCATCGGTGCGTTCGTGTAAGCGGAAATTGTACCGGATCCCGTCGGAACTCCCCGCGGAAGCGTGCCCGGCGTGGATGGCCTCTTGATTTCCAAGTGTTGCGCGGATTTCTTAAATACTTCGTCGTTTTTTTGTTGCGAGTTCACCTGGCTTTTACAGCCGGCGGACTCTTTTGTGAATCGGACAATACCGATAGGGTGAAAAACAGTATTTGGGAAGAAGAAGGCTCGAAATAAGGGGTCTCGGTTGCGAATTTACGAGCTTCGGAATGCTCTGGTTTTTTACTTTTGGGCGGCAACGCGCATGTAATCAAATTGTTACGGTGAATGAACGGGTGCGATCATACCAGCACTAATGCACCGGATCCCATCAGAACCCCGCAGTTAAGTGTGCTTGGGCGAGAGTAGTACTAGGATGGGTGACCACCTGGGAAGTCCTCGTGTTGCACCCCTTTTTCCGTTCTTTTTTTTTTTATTATTTTTTTTTTGTTTCCGCTACACTTGAGCAAGAGCCATTTCAGTGATTATGGTAATATAATCCTCGGAAGTAATTTTATTTATAAAATTATAACTCGCAACCGGGTCCCGACCTCGAATTCACGGGCACTCGAAAGGTAGGACCCGATGAGGCGGGTCGATGCGCATGCGAACGAACTGTTCGATAGAGGCGTGCATCGGTGCGTTCGTGTAAGCGGAAATTGCACCGGATCCCGTCGGAACTCCCCGCGGAAGCGTGCCCGGCGTGGATGGCCTATTGATTTCCAAGTGTTGCGCGGATTTCTTAAATACTTCGTCGTTTTTTTGTTGCGAGTTCACCTGGCTTTTACAGCCGGCGGACTCTTTTGTGAATCGGACAATACCGATAGGGTGAAAAACAGTATTTGGGAAGAAGAAGGCTCGAAATAAGGGGTCTCGATTGCGAATTTACGAGCTTCGGAATGCTCTGGTTTTTACTTTTGGGCGGCAACGCGCATGTAATCAAATTGTTACGGTGAATGAACGGGTGCGATCATACCAGCACTAATGCACCGGATCCCATCAGAACTCCGCAGTTAAACGTGCTTGGGCGAGAGTAGTACTAGGATGGGTGACCACCTGGGAAGTCCTCGTGTTGCACCCCTTTTTCCGTTCTTTTTTTTTTATTATTTTTTTTTTTTGTTTCCGCTACACTTGAGCAAGAGCCATTTCAGTGATTATGGTAATATAATCCTCGGAAGTAATTTTATTTATAAAATTATAACTCGCAACCGGGTCCCGACCTCGAATTCACGAGCACTCGAAAGTTAGGACCCGTTGAGGCGGGTCGATGCGCATGCGAACGAACTGTTCGAAAGAGGCGTGCATCGGTGCGTTCGTGTAAGCGGAAATTGCACCGGATCCCGTCGGAACTCCCCGCGGAAGCGTGCCCGGCGTGGATGGCCTATTGATTTCCAAGTGTTGCGCGGATTTCTTAAATACTTCGTCGTTTTTTTGTTGCGAGTTCACCTGGCTTTTACAGCCGGCGGACTCTTTTGTGAATCGGACAATACCGATAGGGTGAAAAACAGTATTTGGGAAGAAGAAGGCTCGAAATAAGGGGTCTCGGTTGCGAATTTACGAGCTTCGGAATGCTCTGGTTTTTTACTTTTGGGCGGCAACGCGCATGTAATCAAATTGTTACGGTGAATGAACGGGTGCGATCATACCAGCACCAATGCACCCGATCCCATCAGAACTCCGCAGTTAAGCGTGCTTGGGCGAGAGTAGTACTAGGATGGGTGACCACCTGGGAAGTCCTCGTGTTGCACCCCTTTTTCCGTTCTTTTTTTTTTTTTAATTTTTTTTTTGTTTCCGCTACACTTGAGCAAGAGCCATTTCAGTGATTATGGTAATATAATCCTTGGAAGTAATTTTATTTATAAAATTATAACTCGCAACCGGGTCCCGACCTCGAATTCACGGGCACTCGAAAGGTAGGACCCGTTGAGGCGGGTCGATGCGCATGCGAACGAACTATTCGAAAGAGGCGTGCATCGGTGCGTTCGTGTAAGCGGAAATTGCACCGGATCCCGTCGGAACTCCCCGCGGAAGCGTGCCCGGCGTGGATGGCCTCTTGATTTCCATGTGTGGCGCGGATTTCTTAAATATTTCGTCGTTTTTTTGTTGCGAGTTCACCTGGCTTTTACAGCCGGCGGATTCTTTTGTGAATCGGACAATACCGATAGGGTGAAAAACAGTATTTGGGAAGAAGAAGGCTCGAAATAAGAGGTCTCGATTGCGAATTTACGAGCTTCGGAATGCTCTGGTTTTTTACTTTTGGGCGGCAACGCGCATGTAATCAAATTGTTACGGTGAATGAACGGGTGCGATCATACCAGCACTAATGCACCGGATCCCATCAGAACTCCGCAGTTAAGCGTGCTTGGGCGAGAGTAGTACTAGGATGGGTGACCACCTGGGAAGTCCTCGTGTTGCACCCCTTTTTCCGTTCTTTTTTTTTTATTATTATTTTTTTTTTTTGTTTCCGCTACACTTGAGCAAGAGCCATTTCAGTGATTATGGTAATATAATCCTTGGAAGTAATTTTATTTATAAAATTATAACTCGCAACCGGGTCCCGACCTCGAATTCACGGGCACTCGAAAGGTAGGACCCGTTGAGGCGGGTCGATGCGCATGCGAACGAATTGTTCGAAAGAGGCGTGCATCGGTGCGTTCGTGTAAGCGGAAATTGCACCGGATCCCGTCGGAACTCCCCGCGGAAGCGTGCCCGGCGTGGATGGCCTATTGATTTCCAAGTGTGGCGCGGATTTCTTAAATATTTCGTCGTTTTTTTGTTGCGAGTTCACCTGGCTTTTACAGCCGGCGGACTCTTTTGTGAATCGGACAATACCGATAGGGTGAAAAACAGAATTTGGGAAGAAGAAGGCTCGAAATAAGGGGTCTCGATTGCGAATTTACGAGCTTCGGAATGCTCTGGTTTTTTACTTTTGGGCGGCAACGCGCATGTAATCAAATTGTTACGGTGAATGAACGGGTGCGATCATACCAGCACTAATGCACCGGATCCCATCAGAACTCCGCAGTTAAGCGATGTTGGGCGAGAGTAGTACTAGGATGGGTGACCTCCTGGGAAGTCCTCGTGTTGCACCCCTTTTTCCGTTCTGTTTTTTTTTTAATTTTTTTTTTGTTTCCGCTACACTTGAGCAAGAGCCATTTCAGTGATTATGGTAATATAATCCTTGGAAGTAATTTTATTTATAAAATTATAACTCGCAACCGGGTCCCGACCTCGAATTCACGAGCACTCGAAAGTTAGGACCCGTTGAGGCGGGTCGATGCGCATGCGAACGAACTGTTCGAAAGAGGCGTGCATCGGTGCGTTCGTGTAAGCGGAAATTGCACCGGATCCCGTCGGAACTCCCCGCGGAAGCGTGCCCGGCGTGGATGGCCTATTGATTTCCAAGTGTTGCGCGGATTTCTTAAATACTTCGTCGTTTTTTTGTTGCGAGTTCACCTGGCTTTTACAGCCGGCGGACTCTTTTGTGAATCGGACAATACCGATAGGGTGAAAAACAGTATTTGGGAAGAAGAAGGCTCGAAATAAGGGGTCTCGATTGCGAATTTACGAGCTTCGGAATGCTCTGGTTTTTACTTTTGGGCGGCAACGCGCATGTAATCAAATTGTTACGGTGAATGAACGGGTGCGATCATACCAGCACTAATGCACCGGATCCCATCAGAACCCCGCAGTTAAGCGTGCTTGGGCGAGAGTAGTACTAGGATGGGTGACCACCTGGGAAGTCCTCGTGTTGCACCCCTTTTTTCGTTCTTTTTTTTTTTATTATTTTTTTTTTTTTGTTTCCGCTACACTTGAGCAAGAGCCATTTCAGTGATTATGGTAATATAATCCTCGGAAGTAATTTTATTTATAAAATTATAACTCGCAACCGGGTCCCGACCTCGAATTCACGGGCACTCGAAAGGTAGGACCCGTTGAGGCGGGTCGATGCGCATGCGAACGAACTGTTCGAAAGAGGCGTGCATCGGTGCGTTCGTGTAAGCGGAAATTGCACCGGATCCCGTCGGAACTCCCCGCGGAAGCGTGCCCGGCGTGGATGGCCTATTGATTTCCAAGTGTTGCGCGGATTTCTTAAATACTTCGTCGTTTTTTTGTTGCGAGTTCACCTGGCTTTTACAGCCGGCGGACTCTTTTGTGAATCGGACAATACCGATAGGGTGAAAAACAGTATTTGGGAAGAAGAAGGCTCGAAATAAGGGGTCTCGATTGCGAATTTACGAGCTTCGGAATGCTCTGGTTTTTTACTTTTGGGCGGAAACGCGCATGTAATCAAATTGTTACGGTGAATGAACGGGTGCGATCATACCAGCACTAATGCACCGGATCCCATCAGAACTCTGCAGTTAAGCGTGCTTGGGCGAGAGTAGTACTAGGATGGGTGACCTCCTGGGAAGTCCTCGTGTTGCACCCCTTTTTCCGTTCTTTTTTTTTTTTTAATTTTTTTTTTTTGTTTCCGCTACACTTGAGCAAGAGCCATTTCAGTGATTATGGTAATATAATCCTTGGAAGTAATTTTATTTATAAAATTATAACTCGCAACCGGGTCCCGACCTCGAATTCACGGGCACTCGAAAGTTAGGACCCATTGAGGCGGGTCGATGCGCATGCGAACGAATTGTTCGAAAGAGGCGTGCATCGGTGCGTTCGTGTAAGCGGAAATTGCACCGGATCCCGTCGGAACTCCCCGCGGAAGCGTGCCCGGCGTGGATGGCCTATTGATTTCCAAGTGTGGCGCGGATTTCTTAAATATTTCGTCGTTTTTTTGTTGCGAGTTCACCTGGCTTTTACAGCCGGCGGACTCTTTTGTGAATCGGACAATACCGATAGGGTGAAAAACAGTATTTGGGAAGAAGAAGGCTCGAAATAAGGGGTCTCGATTGCGAATTTACGAGCTTCGGAATGCTCTGGTTTTTTACTTTTGGGCGGCAACGCGCATGTAATCAAATTGTTACGGTGAATGAACGGGTGCGATCATACCAGCACCAATGCACCCGATCCCATCAGAACTCCGCAGTTAAGCGTGCTTGGGCGAGAGTAGTACTAGGATGGGTGACCACCTGGGAAGTCCTCGTGTTGCACCCCTTTTTCCGTTCTTTTTTTTTTTTTAATTTTTTTTTTTGTTTCCGCTACACTTGAGCAAGAGCCATTTCAGTGATTATGGTAATATAATCCTTGGAAGTAATTTTATTTATAAAATTATAACTCGCAACCGGGTCCCGACCTCGAATTCACGGGCACTCGAAAGGTAGGACCCGTTGAGGCGGGTCGATGCGCATGCGAACGAATTGTTCGAAAGAGGCGTGCATCGGTGCGTTCGTGTAAGCGGAAATTGCACCGGATCCCGTCGGAACTCCCCGCGGAAGCGTGCCCGGCGTGGATGGCCTATTGATTTCCAAGTGTGGCGCGGATTTCTTAAATATTTCGTCGTTTTTTTGTTGCGAGTTCACCTGGCTTTTACAGCCGGCGGACTCTTTTGTGAATCGGACAATACCGATAGGGTGAAAAACAGAATTTGGGAAGAAGAAGGCTCGAAATAAGGGGTCTCGATTGCGAATTTACGAGCTTCGGAATGCTCTGGTTTTTTACTTTTGGGCGGCAACGCGCATGTAATCAAATTGTTACGGTGAATGAACGGGTGCGATCATACCAGCACTAATGCACCGGATCCCATCAGAACTCCGCAGTTAAGCGATGTTGGGCGAGAGTAGTACTAGGATGGGTGACCTCCTGGGAAGTCCTCGTGTTGCACCCCTTTTTCCGTTCTGTTTTTTTTTTAATTTTTTTTTTGTTTCCGCTACACTTGAGCAAGAGCCATTTCAGTGATTATGGTAATATAATCCTTGGAAGTAATTTTATTTATAAAATTATAACTCGCAACCGGGTCCCGACCTCGAATTCACGAGCACTCGAAAGTTAGGACCCGTTGAGGCGGGTCGATGCGCATGCGAACGAACTGTTCGAAAGAGGCGTGCATCGGTGCGTTCGTGTAAGCGGAAATTGCACCGGATCCCGTCGGAACTCCCCGCGGAAGCGTGCCCGGCGTGGATGGCCTATTGATTTCCAAGTGTTGCGCGGATTTCTTAAATACTTCGTCGTTTTTTTGTTGCGAGTTCACCTGGCTTTTACAGCCGGCGGACTCTTTTGTGAATCGGACAATACCGATAGGGTGAAAAACAGTATTTGGGAAGAAGAAGGCTCGAAATAAGGGGTCTCGATTGCGAATTTACGAGCTTCGGAATGCTCTGGTTTTTACTTTTGGGCGGCAACGCGCATGTAATCAAATTGTTACGGTGAATGAACGGGTGCGATCATACCAGCACTAATGCACCGGATCCCATCAGAACCCCGCAGTTAAGCGTGCTTGGGCGAGAGTAGTACTAGGATGGGTGACCACCTGGGAAGTCCTCGTGTTGCACCCCTTTTTCCGTTCTTTTTTTTTTTATTATTTTTTTTTTTTTGTTTCCGCTACACTTGAGCAAGAGCCATTTCAGTGATTATGGTAATATAATCCTCGGAAGTAATTTTATTTATAAAATTATAACTCGCAACCGGGTCCCGACCTCGAATTCACGGGCACTCGAAAGGTAGGACCCGTTGAGGCGGGTCGATGCGCATGCGAACGAACTGTTCGAAAGAGGCGTGCATCGGTGCGTTCGTGTAAGCGGAAATTGCACCGGATCCCGTCGGAACTCCCCGCGGAAGCGTGCCCGGCGTGGATGGCCTATTGATTTCCAAGTGTTGCGCGGATTTCTTAAATACTTCGTCGTTTTTTTGTTGCGAGTTCACCTGGCTTTTACAGCCGGCGGACTCTTTTGTGAATCGGACAATACCGATAGGGTGAAAAACAGTATTTGGGAAGAAGAAGGCTCGAAATAAGGGGTCTCGATTGCGAATTTACGAGCTTCGGAATGCTCTGGTTTTTTACTTTTGGGCGGCAACGCGCATGTAATCAAATTGTTACGGTGAATGAACGGGTGCGATCATACCAGCACTAATGCACCGGATCCCATCAGAACTCTGCAGTTAAGCGTGCTTGGGCGAGAGTAGTACTAGGATGGGTGACCTCCTGGGAAGTCCTCGTGTTGCACCCCTTTTTCCGTTCTTTTTTTTTTTTTAATTTTTTTTTTTGTTTCCGCTACACTTGAGCAAGAGCCATTTCAGTGATTATGGTAATATAATCCTTGGAAGTAATTTTATTTATAAAATTATAACTCGCAACCGGGTCCCGACCTCGAATTCACGGGCACTCGAAAGTTAGGACCCATTGAGGCGGGTCGATGCGCATGCGAACGAATTGTTCGAAAGAGGCGTGCATCGGTGCGTTCGTGTAAGCGGAAATTGCACCGGATCCCGTCGGAACTCCCCGCGGAAGCGTGCCCGGCGTGGATGGCCTATTGATTTCCAAGTGTGGCGCGGATTTCTTAAATATTTCGTCGTTTTTTTGTTGCGAGTTCACCTGGCTTTTACAGCCGGCGGACTCTTTTGTGAATCGGACAATACCGATAGGGTGAAAAACAGTATTTGGGAAGAAGAAGGCTCGAAATAAGGGGTCTCGATTGCGAATTTACGAGCTTCGGAATGCTCTGGTTTTTTACTTTTGGGCGGCAACGCGCATGTAATCAAATTGTTACGGTGAATGAACGGGTGCGATCATACCAGCACCAATGCACCCGATCCCATCAGAACTCCGCAGTTAAGCGTGCTTGGGCGAGAGTAGTACTAGGATGGGTGACCACCTGGGAAGTCCTCGTGTTGCACCCCTTTTTCCGTTCTTTTTTTTTTTTTAATTTTTTTTTTGTTTCCGCTACACTTGAGCAAGAGCCATTTCAGTGATTATGGTAATATAATCCTTGGAAGTAATTTTATTTATAAAATTATAACTCGCAACCGGGTCCCGACCTCGAATTCACGGGCACTCGAAAGGTAGGACCCGTTGAGGCGGGTCGATGCGCATGCGAACGAATTGTTCGAAAGAGGCGTGCATCGGTGCGTTCGTGTAAGCGGAAATTGCACCGGATCCCGTCGGAACTCCCCGCGGAAGCGTGCCCGGCGTGGATGGCCTATTGATTTCCAAGTGTGGCGCGGATTTCTTAAATATTTCGTCGTTTTTTTGTTGCGAGTTCACCTGGCTTTTACAGCCGGCGGACTCTTTTGTGAATCGGACAATACCGATAGGGTGAAAAACAGAATTTGGGAAGAAGAAGGCTCGAAATAAGGGGTCTCGATTGCGAATTTACGAGCTTCGGAATGCTCTGGTTTTTTACTTTTGGGCGGCAACGCGCATGTAATCAAATTGTTACGGTGAATGAACGGGTGCGATCATACCAGCACTAATGCACCGGATCCCATCAGAACTCCGCAGTTAAGCGATGTTGGGCGAGAGTAGTACTAGGATGGGTGACCTCCTGGGAAGTCCTCGTGTTGCACCCCTTTTTCCGTTCTGTTTTTTTTTTAATTTTTTTTTTGTTTCCGCTACACTTGAGCAAGAGCCATTTCAGTGATTATGGTAATATAATCCTTGGAAGTAATTTTATTTATAAAATTATAACTCGCAACCGGGTCCCGACCTCGAATTCACGAGCACTCGAAAGTTAGGACCCGTTGAGGCGGGTCGATGCGCATGCGAACGAACTGTTCGAAAGAGGCGTGCATCGGTGCGTTCGTGTAAGCGGAAATTGCACCGGATCCCGTCGGAACTCCCCGCGGAAGCGTGCCCGGCGTGGATGGCCTATTGATTTCCAAGTGTTGCGCGGATTTCTTAAATACTTCGTCGTTTTTTTGTTGCGAGTTCACCTGGCTTTTACAGCCGGCGGACTCTTTTGTGAATCGGACAATACCGATAGGGTGAAAAACAGTATTTGGGAAGAAGAAGGCTCGAAATAAGGGGTCTCGATTGCGAATTTACGAGCTTCGGAATGCTCTGGTTTTTACTTTTGGGCGGCAACGCGCATGTAATCAAATTGTTACGGTGAATGAACGGGTGCGATCATACCAGCACTAATGCACCGGATCCCATCAGAACCCCGCAGTTAAGCGTGCTTGGGCGAGAGTAGTACTAGGATGGGTGACCACCTGGGAAGTCCTCGTGTTGCACCCCTTTTTCCGTTCTTTTTTTTTTTATTATTTTTTTTTTTTTGTTTCCGCTACACTTGAGCAAGAGCCATTTCAGTGATTATGGTAATATAATCCTCGGAAGTAATTTTATTTATAAAATTATAACTCGCAACCGGGTCCCGACCTCGAATTCACGGGCACTCGAAAGGTAGGACCCGTTGAGGCGGGTCGATGCGCATGCGAACGAACTGTTCGAAAGAGGCGTGCATCGGTGCGTTCGTGTAAGCGGAAATTGCACCGGATCCCGTCGGAACTCCCCGCGGAAGCGTGCCCGGCGTGGATGGCCTATTGATTTCCAAGTGTTGCGCGGATTTCTTAAATACTTCGTCGTTTTTTTGTTGCGAGTTCACCTGGCTTTTACAGCCGGCGGACTCTTTTGTGAATCGGACAATACCGATAGGGTGAAAAACAGTATTTGGGAAGAAGAAGGCTCGAAATAAGGGGTCTCGATTGCGAATTTACGAGCTTCGGAATGCTCTGGTTTTTTACTTTTGGGCGGCAACGCGCATGTAATCAAATTGTTACGGTGAATGAACGGGTGCGATCATACCAGCACTAATGCACCGGATCCCATCAGAACTCTGCAGTTAAGCGTGCTTGGGCGAGAGTAGTACTAGGATGGGTGACCTCCTGGGAAGTCCTCGTGTTGCACCCCTTTTTCCGTTCTTTTTTTTTTTTTAATTTTTTTTTTTTGTTTCCGCTACACTTGAGCAAGAGCCATTTCAGTGATTATGGTAATATAATCCTTGGAAGTAATTTTATTTATAAAATTATAACTCGCAACCGGGTCCCGACCTCGAATTCACGGGCACTCGAAAGTTAGGACCCATTGAGGCGGGTCGATGCGCATGCGAACGAATTGTTCGAAAGAGGCGTGCATCGGTGCGTTCGTGTAAGCGGAAATTGCACCGGATCCCGTCGGAACTCCCCGCGGAAGCGTGCCCGGCGTGGATGGCCTATTGATTTCCAAGTGTGGCGCGGATTTCTTAAATATTTCGTCGTTTTTTTGTTGCGAGTTCACCTGGCTTTTACAGCCGGCGGACTCTTTTGTGAATCGGACAATACCGATAGGGTGAAAAACAGTATTTGGGAAGAAGAAGGCTCGAAATAAGGGGTCTCGATTGCGAATTTACGAGCTTCGGAATGCTCTGGTTTTTTACTTTTGGGCGGCAACGCGCATGTAATCAAATTGTTACGGTGAATGAACGGGTGCGATCATACCAGCACCAATGCACCCGATCCCATCAGAACTCCGCAGTTAAGCGTGCTTGGGCGAGAGTAGTACTAGGATGGGTGACCACCTGGGAAGTCCTCGTGTTGCACCCCTTTTTCCGTTCTTTTTTTTTTTTTAATTTTTTTTTTGTTTCCGCTACACTTGAGCAAGAGCCATTTCAGTGATTATGGTAATATAATCCTTGGAAGTAATTTTATTTATAAAATTATAACTCGCAACCGGGTCCCGACCTCGAATTCACGGGCACTCGAAAGGTAGGACCCGTTGAGGCGGGTCGATGCGCATGCGAACGAATTGTTCGAAAGAGGCGTGCATCGGTGCGTTCGTGTAAGCGGAAATTGCACCGGATCCCGTCGGAACTCCCCGCGGAAGCGTGCCCGGCGTGGATGGCCTATTGATTTCCAAGTGTGGCGCGGATTTCTTAAATATTTCGTCGTTTTTTTGTTGCGAGTTCACCTGGCTTTTACAGCCGGCGGACTCTTTTGTGAATCGGACAATACCGATAGGGTGAAAAACAGAATTTGGGAAGAAGAAGGCTCGAAATAAGGGGTCTCGATTGCGAATTTACGAGCTTCGGAATGCTCTGGTTTTTTACTTTTGGGCGGCAACGCGCATGTAATCAAATTGTTACGGTGAATGAACGGGTGCGATCATACCAGCACTAATGCACCGGATCCCATCAGAACTCCGCAGTTAAGCGATGTTGGGCGAGAGTAGTACTAGGATGGGTGACCTCCTGGGAAGTCCTCGTGTTGCACCCCTTTTTCCGTTCTGTTTTTTTTTTAATTTTTTTTTTGTTTCCGCTACACTTGACTAAGAGCCATTTCAGTGATTATGGTAATATAATCCTCGGAAGTAATTTTATTTATAAAATTATAACTCGCAACCGGGTCCCGACCTCGAATTCACGAGCACTCGAAAGTTAGGACCCGTTGAGGCGGGTCGATGCGCATGCGAACGAACTGTTCGAAAGAGGCGTGCATCGGTGCGTTCGTGTAAGCGGAAATTGCACCGGATCCCGTCGGAACTCCCCGCGGAAGCGTGCCCAGCGTGGATGGCCTATTGATTTCCAAGTGTTGCGCGGATTTCTTAAATACTTCGTCGTTTTTTTGTTGCGAGTTCACCTGGCTTTCACAGCCGGCGGACTCTTTTGTGAATCGGACAATACCGATAGGGTGAAAAACAGTATTTGGGAAGAAGAAGGCTCGAAATAAGGGGTCTCGATTGCGAATTTACGAGCTTCGGAATGCTCTGGTTTTTACTTTTGGGCGGCAACGCGCATGTAATCAAATTGTTACGGTGAATGAACGGGTGCGATCATACCAGCACTAATGCACCGGATCCCATCACAACCCCGCAGTTAAGCGTGCTTGGGCGAGAGTAGTACTAGGATGGGTGACCACCTGGGAAGTCCTCGTGTTGCACCCCTTTTTCCGTTCTTTTTTTTTTTAATATTTTTTTTTTTGTTTCCGCTACACTTGAGCAAGAGCCATTTCAGTGATTATGGTAATATAATCCTCGGAAGTAATTTTATTTATAAAATTATAACTCGCAACCGGGTCCCGACCTCGAATTCACGGGCACTCGAAAGGTAGGACCCGTTGAGGCGGGTCGATGCGCATGCGAACGAACTGTTCGAAAGAGGCGTGCATCGGTGCGTTCGTGTAAGCGGAAATTGCACCGGATCCCGTCGGAACTCCCCGCGGAAGCGTGCCCGGCGTGGATGGCCTATTGATTTCCAAGTGTTGCGCGGATTTCTTAAATACTTCGTCGTTTTTTTGTTGCGAGTTCACCTGGCTTTTACAGCCGGCGGACTCTTTTGTGAATCGGACAATACCGATAGGGTGAAAAACAGTATTTGGGAAGAAGAAGGCTCGAAATAAGGGGTCTCGATTGCGAATTTACGAGCTTCGGAATGCTCTGGTTTTTTACTTTTGGGCGGCAACGCGCATGTAATCAAATTGTTACGGTGAATGAACGGGTGCGATCATACCAGCACTAATGCACCGGATCCCATCAGAACTCCGCAGTTAAGCGATGTTGGGCGAGAGTAGTACTAGGATGGGTGACCTCCTGGGAAGTCCTCGTGTTGCACCCCTTTTTCCGTTCTGTTTTTTTTTTAATTTTTTTTTTGTTTCCGCTACACTTGACTAAGAGCCATTTCAGTGATTATGGTAATATAATCCTCGGAAGTAATTTTATTTATAAAATTATAACTCGCAACCGGGTCCCGACCTCGAATTCACGAGCACTCGAAAGTTAGGACCCGTTGAGGCGGGTCGATGCGCATGCGAACGAATTGTTCGAAAGAGGCGTGCATCGGTGCGTTCGTGTAAGCGGAAATTGCACCGGATCCCGTCGGAACTCCCCGCGGAAGCGTGCCCGGCGTGGATGGCCTATTGATTTCCAAGTGTTGCGCGGATTTCTTAAATACTTCGTCGTTTTTTTGTTGCGAGTTCACCTGGCTTTCACAGCCGGCGGACTCTTTTGTGAATCGGACAATACCGATAGGGTGAAAAACAGTATTTGGGAAGAAGAAGGCTCGAAATAAGGGGTCTCGATTGCGAATTTACGAGCTTCGGAATGCTCTGGTTTTTTACTTTTGGGCGGCAACGCGCATGTAATCAAATTGTTACGGTGAATGAACGGGTGCGATCATACCAGCACCAATGCACCCGATCCCATCAGAACTCCGCAGTTAAGCGTGCTTGGGCGAGAGTAGTACTAGGATGGGTGACCACCTGGGAAGTCCTCGTGTTGCACCCCTTTTTCCGTTCTTTTTTTTTTTTTAATTTTTTTTTTGTTTCCGCTACACTTGAGCAAGAGCCATTTCAGTGATTATGGTAATATAATCCTTGGAAGTAATTTTATTTATAAAATTATAACTCGCAACCGGGTCCCGACCTCGAATTCACGGGCACTCGAAAGGTAGGACCCGTTGAGGCGGGTCGATGCGCATGCGAACGAATTGTTCGAAAGAGGCGTGCATCGGTGCGTTCGTGTAAGCGGAAATTGCACCGGATCCCGTCGGAACTCCCCGCGGAAGCGTGCCCGGCGTGGATGGCCTATTGATTTCCAAGTGTGGCGCGGATTTCTTAAATATTTCGTCGTTTTTTTGTTGCGAGTTCACCTGGCTTTTACAGCCGGCGGACTCTTTTGTGAATCGGACAATACCGATAGGGTGAAAAACAGAATTTGGGAAGAAGAAGGCTCGAAATAAGGGGTCTCGATTGCGAATTTACGAGCTTCGGAATGCTCTGGTTTTTTACTTTTGGGCGGCAACGCGCATGTAATCAAATTGTTACGGTGAATGAACGGGTGCGATCATACCAGCACTAATGCACCGGATCCCATCAGAACTCCGCAGTTAAGCGATGTTGGGCGAGAGTAGTACTAGGATGGGTGACCTCCTGGGAAGTCCTCGTGTTGCACCCCTTTTTCCGTTCTGTTTTTTTTTTAATTTTTTTTTTGTTTCCGCTACACTTGACTAAGAGCCATTTCAGTGATTATGGTAATATAATCCTCGGAAGTAATTTTATTTATAAAATTATAACTCGCAACCGGGTCCCGACCTCGAATTCACGAGCACTCGAAAGTTAGGACCCGTTGAGGCGGGTCGATGCGCATGCGAACGAACTGTTCGAAAGAGGCGTGCATCGGTGCGTTCGTGTAAGCGGAAATTGCACCGGATCCCGTCGGAACTCCCCGCGGAAGCGTGCCCGGCGTGGATGGCCTATTGATTTCCAAGTGTGGCGCGGATTTCTTAAATATTTCGTCGTTTTTTTGTTGCGAGTTCACCTGGCTTTTACAGCCGGCGGACTCTTTTGTGAATCGGACAATACCGATAGGGTGAAAAACAGAATTTGGGAAGAAGAAGGCTCGAAATAAGGGGTCTCGATTGCGAATTTACGAGCTTCGGAATGCTCTGGTTTTTTACTTTTGGGCGGCAACGCGCATGTAATCAAATTGTTACGGTGAATGAACGGGTGCGATCATACCAGCACTAATGCACCGGATCCCATCAGAACTCCGCAGTTAAGCGATGTTGGGCGAGAGTAGTACTAGGATGGGTGACCTCCTGGGAAGTCCTCGTGTTGCACCCCTTTTTCCGTTCTGTTTTTTTTTTAATTTTTTTTTTGTTTCCGCTACACTTGACTAAGAGCCATTTCAGTGATTATGGTAATATAATCCTCGGAAGTAATTTTATTTATAAAATTATAACTCGCAACCGGGTCCCGACCTCGAATTCACGGGCACTCGAAAGGTAGGACCCGTTGAGGCGGGTCGATGCGCATGCGAACGAACTGTTCGAAAGAGGCGTGCATCGGTGCGTTCGTGTAAGCGGAAATTGCACCGGATCCCGTCGGAACTCCCCGCGGAAGCGTGCCCGGCGTGGATGGCCTATTGATTTCCAAGTGTGGCGCGGATTTCTTAAATATTTCGTCGTTTTTTTGTTGCGAGTTCACCTGGCTTTTACAGCCGGCGGACTCTTTTGTGAATCGGACAATACCGATAGGGTGAAAAACAGAATTTGGGAAGAAGAAGGCTCGAAATAAGGGGTCTCGATTGCGAATTTACGAGCTTCGGAATGCTCTGGTTTTTTACTTTTGGGCGGCAACGCGCATGTAATCAAATTGTTACGGTGAATGAACGGGTGCGATCATACCAGCACTAATGCACCGGATCCCATCAGAACTCCGCAGTTAAGCGATGTTGGGCGAGAGTAGTACTAGGATGGGTGACCTCCTGGGAAGTCCTCGTGTTGCACCCCTTTTTCCGTTCTGTTTTTTTTTTAATTTTTTTTTTGTTTCCGCTACACTTGACTAAGAGCCATTTCAGTGATTATGGTAATATAATCCTCGGAAGTAATTTTATTTATAAAATTATAACTCGCAACCGGGTCCCGACCTCGAATTCACGAGCACTCGAAAGTTAGGACCCGTTGAGGCGGGTCGATGCGCATGCGAACGAACTGTTCGAAAGAGGCGTGCATCGGTGCGTTCGTGTAAGCGGAAATTGCACCGGATCCCGTCGGAACTCCCCGCGGAAGCGTGCCCGGCGTGGATGGCCTATTGATTTCCAAGTGTGGCGCGGATTTCTTAAATATTTCGTCGTTTTTTTGTTGCGAGTTCACCTGGCTTTTACAGCCGGCGGACTCTTTTGTGAATCGGACAATACCGATAGGGTGAAAAACAGAATTTGGGAAGAAGAAGGCTCGAAATAAGGGGTCTCGATTGCGAATTTACGAGCTTCGGAATGCTCTGGTTTTTTACTTTTGGGCGGCAACGCGCATGTAATCAAATTGTTACGGTGAATGAACGGGTGCGATCATACCAGCACTAATGCACCGGATCCCATCAGAACTCCGCAGTTAAGCGATGTTGGGCGAGAGTAGTACTAGGATGGGTGACCTCCTGGGAAGTCCTCGTGTTGCACCCCTTTTTCCGTTCTGTTTTTTTTTTAATTTTTTTTTTGTTTCCGCTACACTTGACTAAGAGCCATTTCAGTGATTATGGTAATATAATCCTCGGAAGTAATTTTATTTATAAAATTATAACTCGCAACCGGGTCCCGACCTCGAATTCACGGGCACTCGAAAGGTAGGACCCGTTGAGGCGGGTCGATGCGCATGCGAACGAACTGTTCGAAAGAGGCGTGCATCGGTGCGTTCGTGTAAGCGGAAATTGCACCGGATCCCGTCGGAACTCCCCGCGGAAGCGTGCCCGGCGTGGATGGCCTATTGATTTCCAAGTGTTGCGCAGATTTCTTAAATACTTCGTCGTTTTTTTGTTGCGAGTTCACCTGGCTTTTACAGCCGGCGGACTCTTTTGTGAATCGGACAATACCGATAGGGTGAAAAACAGTATTTGGGAAGAAGAAGGCTCGAAATAAGGGGTCTCGATTGCGAATTTACGAGCTTCGGAATGCTCTGGTTTTTACTTTTGGGCGGCAACGCGCATGTAATCAAATTGTTACGGTGAATGAACGGGTGCGATCATACCAGCACTAATGCACCGGATCCCATCAGAACCCCGCAGTTAAGCGTGCTTGGGCGAGAGTAGTACTAGGATGGGTGACCACCTGGGAAGTCCTCGTGTTGCACCCCTTTTTCCGATCTTTTTTTTTTTATTATTTTTTTTTTTTTTGTTTCCGCTACACTTGAGCAAGAGCCATTTCAGTGATTATGGTAATATAATCCTCGGAAGTAATTTTATTTATAAAATTATAACTCGCAACCGGGTCCCGACCTCGAATTCACGGGCACTCGAAAGGTAGGACCCGTTGAGGCGGGTCGATGCGCATGCGAACGAACTGTTCGAAAGAGGCGTGCATCGGTGCGTTCGTGTAAGCGGAAATTGCACCGGATCCCGTCGGAACTCCCCGCGGAAGCGTGCCCGGCGTGGATGGCCTATTGATTTCCAAGTGTTGCGCGGATTTCTTAAATACTTCGTCGTTTTTTTGTTGCGAGTTCACCTGGCTTTTACAGCCGGCGGACTCTTTTGTGAATCGGACAATACCGATAGGGTGAAAAACAGTATTTGGGAAGAAGAAGGCTCGAAATAAGGGGTCTCGATTGCGAATTTACGAGCTTCGGAATGCTCTGGTTTTTACTTTTGGGCGGCAACGCGCATGTAATCAAATTGTTACGGTGAATGAACGGGTGCGATCATACCAGCACTAATGCACCGGATCCCATCAGAACTCCGCAGTTAAGCGTGCTTGGGCGAGAGTAGTACTAGGATGGGTGACCACCTGGGAAGTCCTCGCGTTGCACCCCTTTTTCCGTTCTTTTTTTTTTTAATTTTTTTTTTTGTTTCCGCTACACTTGAGCAAGAGCCATTTCAGTGATTATGGTAATATAATCCTCGGAAGTAATTTTATTTATAAAATTATAACTCGCAACCGGGTCCCGACCTCGAATTCACGGGCACTCGAAAGGTAGGACCCGTTGAGGCGGGTCGATGCGCATGCGAACGAACTGTTCGAAAGAGGCGTGCATCGGTGCGTTCGTGTAAGCGGAAATTGCACCGGATCCCGTCGGAACTCCCCGCGGAAGCGTGCCCGGCGTGGATGGCCTATTGATTTCCAAGTGTTGCGCGGATTTCTTAAATACTTCGTCGTTTTTTTGTTGCGAGTTCACCTGGCTTTTACAGCCGGCGGACTCTTTTGTGAATCGGACAATACCGATAGGGTGAAAAACAGTATTTGGGAAGAAGAAGGCTCGAAATAAGGGGTCTCGATTGCGAATTTACGAGCTTCGGAATGCTCTGGTTTTTACTTTTGGGCGGCAACGCGCATGTAATCAAATTGTTACGGTGAATGAACGGGTGCGATCATACCAGCACTAATGCACCGGATCCCATCAGAACTCCGCAGTTAAGCGTGCTTGGGCGAGAGTAGTACTAGGATGGGTGACCACCTGGGAAGTCCTCGTGTTGCACCCCTTTTTCCGTTCTTTTTTTTTTTTAATTTTTTTTTTGTTTCCGCTACACTTGAGCAAGAGCCATTTCAGTGATTATGGTAATATAATCCTCGGAAGTAATTTTATTTATAAAATTATAACTCGCAACTGGGTCCCGCCCTCGAATTCACGGGCACTCGAAAGGTAGGACCCGTTGAGGCGGGTCGATGCGCATGCGAACGAACTGTTCGAAAGAGGCGTGCATCGGTGCGTTCGTGTAAGCGGAAATTGCACCGGATCCCGTCGGAACTCCCCGCGGAAGCGTGCCCGGCGTGGATGGCCTATTGATTTCCAAGTGTTGCGCGGATTTCTTAAATACTTCGTCGTTTTTTTGTTGCGAGTTCACCTGGCTTTTACAGCCGGCGGACTCTTTTGTGAATCGGACAATACCGATAGGGTGAAAAACAGTATTTGGGAAGAAGAAGGCTCGAAATAAGGGGTCTCGATTGCGAATTTACGAGCTTCGGAATGCTCTGGTTTTTTACTTTTGGGCGGCAACGCGCATGTAATCAAATTGTTACGGTGAATGAACGGGTGCGATCATACCAGCACTAATGCACCGGATCCCATCAGAACTCCGCAGTTAAGCGATGTTGGGCGAGAGTAGCACTAGGATGGGTGACCTCCTGGGAAGTCCTCGTGTTGCACCCCTTTTTCCGTTCTTTTTTTTTTTAATTTTTTTTTTGTTTCCGCTACACTTGAGCAAGAGCCATTTCAGTGATTATGGTAATATAATCCTTGGAAGTAATTTTATTTATAAAATTATAACTCGCAACCGGGTCCCGACCTCGAATTCACGAGCACTCGAAAGTTAGGACCCGTTGAGGCGGGTCGATGCGCATGCGAACGAACTGTTCGAAAGAGGCGTGCATCGGTGCGTTCGTGTAAGCGGAAATTGCACCGGATCCCGTCGGAACTCCCCGCGGAAGCGTGCCCGGCGTGGATGGCCTCTTGATTTCCAAGTGTGGCGCGGATTTCTTAAATATTTCGTCGTTTTTTTGTTGCGAGTTCACCTGGCTTTTACAGCCGGCGGACTCTTTTGTGAATCGGACAATACCGATAGGGTGAAAAACAGTATTTGGGAAGAAGAAGGCTCGAAATAAGGGGTCTCGATTGCGAATTTACGAGCTTCGGAATGCTCTGGTTTTTTACTTTTGGGCGGCAACGCGCATGTAATCAAATTGTTACGGTGAATGAATGGGTGCGATCATACCAGCACTAATGCACCGGATCCCATCAGAACTCTGCAGTTAAGCGTGCTTGGGCGAGAGTAGTACTAGGATGGGTGACCTCCTGGGAAGTCCTCGTGTTGCACGCCTTTTTCCGTTCTTTTTTTTTTTAATTTTTTTTTTTGTTTCCGCTACACTTGAGCAAGAGCCATTTCAGTGATTATGGTAATATAATCCTTGGAAGTAATTTTATTTATAAAATTATAACTCGCAACCGGGTCCCGACCTCGAATTCACGGGCACTCGAAAGTTAGGACCCATTGAGGCGGGTCGATGCGCATGCGAACGAATTGTTCGAAAGAGGCGTGCATCGGTGCGTTCGTGTAAGCGGAAATTGCACCGGATCCCGTCGGAACTCCCCGCGGAAGCGTGCCCGGCGTGGATGGCCTATTGATTTCCAAGTGTGGCGCGGATTTCTTAAATATTTCGTCGTTTTTTTGTTGCGAGTTCACCTGGCTTTTACAGCCGGCGGACTCTTTTGTGAATCGGACAATACCGATAGGGTGAAAAACAGTATTTGGGAAGAAGAAGGCTCGAAATAAGGGGTCTCGATTGCGAATTTACGAGCTTCGGAATGCTCTGGTTTTTTACTTTTGGGCGGCAACGCGCATGTAATCAAATTGTTACGGTGAATGAACGGGTGCGATCATACCAGCACTAATGCACCGGATCCCATCAGAACTCCGCAGTTAAGCGTGCTTGGGCGAGAGTAGTACTAGGATGGGTGACCACCTGGGAAGTCCTCGTGTTGCACCCCTTTTTCCGTTCTTTTTTTTTTTTTAATTTTTTTTTTGTTTCCGCTACACTTGAGCAAGAGCCATTTCAGTGATTATGGTAATATAATCCTTGGAAGTAATTTTATTTATAAAATTATAACTCGCAACCGGGTCCCGACCTCGAATTCACGGGCACTCGAAAGGTAGGACCCGTTGAGGCGGGTCGATGCGCATGCGAACGAACTATTCGAAAGAGGCGTGCATCGGTGCGTTCGTGTAAGCGGAAATTGCACCGGATCCCGTCGGAACTCCCCGCGGAAGCGTGCCCGGCGTGGATGGCCTCTTGATTTCCAAGTGTGGCGCGGATTTCTTAAATATTTCGTCGTTTTTTTGTTGCGAGTTCACCTGGCTTTTACAGCCGGCGGACTCTTTTGTGAATCGGACAATACCGATAGGGTGAAAAACAGTATTTGGGAAGAAGAAGGCTCGAAATAAGGGGTCTCGATTGCGAATTTACGAGCTTCGGAATGCTCTGGTTTTTTACTTTTGGGCGGCAACGCGCATGTAATCAAATTGTTACGGTGAATGAACGGGTGCGATCATACCAGCACTAATGCACCGGATCCCATCAGAACTCTGCAGTTAAGCGTGCTTGGGCGAGAGTAGTACTAGGATGGGTGACCTCCTGGGAAGTCCTCGTGTTGCACCCCTTTTTCCGTTCTTTTTTTTTTTTTAATTTTTTTTTTTTGTTTCCGCTACACTTGAGCAAGAGCCATTTCAGTGATTATGGTAATATAATCCTTGGAAGTAATTTTATTTATAAAATTATAACTCGCAACCGGGTCCCGACCTCGAATTCACGGGCACTCGAAAGTTAGGACCCATTGAGGCGGGTCGATGCGCATGCGAACGAATTGTTCGAAAGAGGCCTGCATCGGTGCGTTCGTGTAAGCGGAAATTGCACCGGATCCCGTCGGAACTCCCCGCGGAAGCGTGCCCGGCGTGGATGGCCTATTGATTTCCAAGTGTGGCGCGGATTTCTTAAATATTTCGTCGTTTTTTTGTTGCGAGTTCACCTGGCTTTTACAGCCGGCGGACTCTTTTGTGAATCGGACAATACCGATAGGGTGAAAAACAGTATTTGGGAAGAAGAAGGCTCGAAATAAGGGGTCTCGATTGCGAATTTACGAGCTTCGGAATGCTCTGGTTTTTTACTTTTGGGCGGCAACGCGCATGTAATCAAATTGTTACGGTGAATGAACGGGTGCGATCATACCAGCACCAATGCACCCGATCCCATCAGAACTCCGCAGTTAAGCGTGCTTGGGCGAGAGTAGTACTAGGATGGGTGACCACCTGGGAAGTCCTCGTGTTGCACCCCTTTTTCCGTTCTTTTTTTTTTTTAATTTTTTTTTTGTTTCCGCTACACTTGAGCAAGAGCCATTTCAGTGATTATGGTAATATAATCCTTGGAAGTAATTTTATTTATAAAATTATAACTCGCAACCGGGTCCCGACCTCGAATTCACGGGCACTCGAAAGGTAGGAACCGTTGAGGCGGGTCGATGCGCATGCGAACGAACTATTCGAAAGAGGCGTGCATCGGTGCGTTCGTGTAAGCGGAAATTGCACCGGATCCCGTCGGAACTCCCCGCGGAAGCGTGCCCGGCGTGGATGGCCTCTTGATTTCCAAGTGTGGCGCGGATTTCTTAAATATTTCGTCGTTTTTTTGTTGCGAGTTCACCTGGCTTTTACAGCCGGCGGATTCTTTTGTGAATCGGACAATACCGATAGGGTGAAAAACAGTATTTGGGAAGAAGAAGGCTCGAAATAAGGGGTCTCGATTGCGAATTTACGAGCTTCGGAATGCTCTGTTTTTTACTTTTGGGCGGCAACGCGCATGTAATCAAATTGTTACGGTGAATGAACGGGTGCGATCATACCAGCACTAATGCACCGGATCCCATCAGAACTCCGCAGTTAAGCGTGCTTGGGCGAGAGTAGTACTAGGATGGGTGACCACCTGGGAAGTCCTCGTGTTGCACCCCTTTTTCCGTTCTTTTTTTTTTTATTATTATTTTTTTTTTTGTTTCCGCTACACTTGAGCAAGAGCCATTTCAGTGATTATGGTAATATAATCCTTGGAAGTAATTTTATTTATAAAATTATAACTCGCAACCGGGTCCCGACCTCGAATTCACGGGCACTCGAAAGGTAGGACCCGTTGAGGCGGGTCGATGCGCATGCGAACGAATTGTTCGAAAGAGGCGTGCATCGGTGCGTTCGTGTAAGCGGAAATTGCACCGGATCCCGTCGGAACTCCCCGCGGAAGCGTGCCCGGCGTGGATGGCCTATTGATTTCCAAGTGTGGCGCGGATTTCTTAAATATTTCGTCGTTTTTTTGTTGCGAGTTCACCTGGCTTTTACAGCCGGCGGACTCTTTTGTGAATCGGACAATACCGATAGGGTGAAAAACAGAATTTGGGAAGAAGAAGGCTCGAAATAAGGGGTCTCGATTGCGAATTTACGAGCTTCGGAATGCTCTGGTTTTTTACTTTTGGGCGGCAACGCGCATGTAATCAAATTGTTACGGTGAATGAACGGGTGCGATCATACCAGCACTAATGCACCGGATCCCATCAGAACTCCGCAGTTAAGCGATGTTGGGCGAGAGTAGTACTAGGATGGGTGACCTCCTGGGAAGTCCTCGTGTTGCACCCCTTTTTCCGTTCTGTTTTTTTTTTAATTTTTTTTTTGTTTCCGCTACACTTGAGCAAGAGCCATTTCAGTGATTATGGTAATATAATCCTTGGAAGTAATTTTATTTATAAAATTATAACTCGCAACCGGGTCCCGACCTCGAATTCACGAGCACTCGAAAGTTAGGACCCGTTGAGGCGGGTCGATGCGCATGCGAACGAACTGTTCGAAAGAGGCGTGCATCGGTGCGTTCGTGTAAGCGGAAATTGCACCGGATCCCGTCGGAACTCCCCACGGAAGCGTGCCCGGCGTGGATGGCCTATTGATTTCCAAGTGTTGCGCGGATTTCTTAAATACTTCGTCGTTTTTTTGTTGCGAGTTCACCTGGCTTTTACAGCCGGCGGACTCTTTTGTGAATCGGACAATACCGATAGGGTGAAAAACAGTATTTGGGAAGAAGAAGGCTCGAAATAAGGGGTCTCGATTGCGAATTTACGAGCTTCGGAATGCTCTGGTTTTTACTTTTGGGCGGCAACGCGCATGTAATCAAATTGTTACGGTGAATGAACGGGTGCGATCATACCAGCACTAATGCACCGGATCCCATCAGAACCCCGCAGTTAAGCGTGCTTGGGCGAGAGTAGTACTAGGATGGGTGACCACCTGGGAAGTCCTCGTGTTGCACCCCTTTTTCCGTTCTTTTTTTTTTTATTATTATTTTTTTTTTGTTTCCGCTACACTTGAGCAAGAGCCATTTCAGTGATTATGGTAATATAATCCTCGGAAGTAATTTTATTTATAAAATTATAACTCGCAACCGGGTCCCGACCTCGAATTCACGGGCACTCGAAAGGTAGGACCCGTTGAGGCGGGTCGATGCGCATGCGAACGAACTGTTCGAAAGAGGCGTGCATCGGTGCGTTCGTGTAAGCGGAAATTGCACCGGATCCCGTCGGAACTCCCCGCGGAAGCGTGCCCGGCGTGGATGGCCTATTGATTTCCAAGTGTTGCGCGGATTTCTTAAATACTTCGTCGTTTTTTTGTTGCGAGTTCACCTGGCTTTTACAGCCGGCGGACTCTTTTGTGAATCGGACAATACCGATAGGGTGAAAAACAGTATTTGGGAAGAAGAAGGCTCGAAATAAGGGGTCTCGATTGCGAATTTACGAGCTTCGGAATGCTCTGGTTTTTACTTTTGGGCGGCAACGCGCATGTAATCAAATTGTTACGGTGAATGAACGGGTGCGATCATACCAGCACTAATGCACCGGATCCCATCAGAACTCCGCAGTTAAGCGTGCTTGGGCGAGAGTAGTACTAGGATGGGTGACCACCTGGGAAGTCCTCGTGTTGCACCCCTTTTTCCGTTCTTTTTTTTTTTAATTTTTTTTTTTGTTTCCGCTACACTTGAGCAAGAGCCATTTCAGTGATTATGGTAATATAATCCTCGGAAGTAATTTTATTTATAAAATTATAACTCGCAACTGGGTCCCGACCTCGAATTCACGGGCACTCGAAAGGTAGGACCCGTTGAGGCGGGTCGATGCGCATGCGAACGAACTGTTCGAAAGAGGCGTGCATCGGTGCGTTCGTGTAAGCGGAAATTGCACCGGATCCCGTCGGAACTCCCCGCGGAAGCGTGCCCGGCGTGGATGGCCTATTGATTTCCAAGTGTGGCGCGGATTTCTTAAATATTTCGTCGTGTTTTTGTTGCGAGTTCACCTGGCTTTTACAGCCGGCGGACACTTTTGTGAATCGGACAATACCGATAGGGTGAAAAACAGAATTTGGGAAGAAGAAGGCTCGAAATAAGGGGTCTCGATTGCGAATTTACGAGCTTCGGAATGCTCTGGTTTTTTACTTTTGGGCGGCAACGCGCATGTAATCAAATTGTTACGGTGAATGAACGGGTGCGATCATACCAGCACTAATGCACCGGATCCCATCAGAACTCTGCAGTTAAGCGTGCTTGGGCGAGAGTAGTACTAGGATGGGTGACCTCCTGGGAAGTCCTCGTGTTGCACCCCTTTTTCCGTTCTTTTTTTTTTTTTTAATTTTTTTTTTTGTTTCCGCTACACTTGAGCAAGAGCCATTTCAGTGATTATGGTAATATAATCCTTGGAAGTAATTTTATTTATAAAATTATAACTCGCAACCGGGTCCCGACCTCGAATTCACGGGCACTCGAAAGTTAGGACCCATTGAGGCGGGTCGATGCGCATGCGAACGAATTGTTCGAAAGAGGCGTGCATCGGTGCGTTCGTGTAAGCGGAAATTGCACCGGATCCCGTCGGAACTCCCCGCGGAAGCGTGCCCGGCGTGGATGGCCTATTGATTTCCAAGTGTGGCGCGGATTTCTTAAATATTTCGTCGTTTTTTTGTTGCGAGTTCACCTGGCTTTTACAGCCGGCGGACTCTTTTGTGAATCGGACAATACCGATAGGGTGAAAAACAGTATTTGGGAAGAAGAAGGCTCGAAATAAGGGGTCTCGATTGCGAATTTACGAGCTTCGGAATGCTCTGGTTTTTTACTTTTGGGCGGCAACGCGCATGTAATCAAATTGTTACGGTGAATGAACGGGTGCGATCATACCAGCACTAATGCACCGGATCCCATCAGAACTCCGCAGTTAAGCGTGCTTGGGCGAGAGTAGTACTAGGATGGGTGACCACCTGGGAAGTCCTCGTGTTGCACCCCTTTTTCCGTTCTTTTTTTTTTTTTAATTTTTTTTTGTTTCCGCTACACTTGAGCAAGAGCCATTTCAGTGATTATGGTAATATAATCCTTGGAAGTAATTTTATTTATAAAATTATAACTCGCAACCGGGTCCCGACCTCGAATTCACGGGCACTCGAAAGGTAGGACCCGTTGAGGCGGGTCGATGCGCATGCGAACGAACTATTCGAAAGAGGCGTGCATCGGTGCGTTCGTGTAAGCGGAAATTGCACCGGATCCCGTCGGAACTCCCCGCGGAAGCGTGCCCGGCGTGGATGGCCTCTTGATTTCCAAGTGTGGCGCGGATTTCTTAAATATTTCGTCGTTTTTTTGTTGCGAGTTCACCTGGCTTTTACAGCCGGCGGACTCTTTTGTGAATCGGACAATACCGATAGGGTGAAAAACAGTATTTGGGAAGAAGAAGGCTCGAAATAAGGGGTCTCGATTGCGAATTTACGAGCTTCGGAATGCTCTGGTTTTTTACTTTTGGGCGGCAACGCGCATGTAATCAAATTGTTACGGTGAATGAACGGGTGCGATCATACCAGCACTAATGCACCGGATCCCATCAGAACTCTGCAGTTAAGCGTGCTTGGGCGAGAGTAGTACTAGGATGGGTGACCTCCTGGGAAGTCCTCGTGTTGCACGCCTTTTTCCGTTCTTTTTTTTTTTAATTTTTTTTTTTTGTTTCCGCTACACTTGAGCAAGAGCCATTTCAGTGATTATGGTAATATAATCCTTGGAAGTAATTTTATTTATAAAATTATAACTCGCAACCGGGTCCCGACCTCGAATTCACGGGCACTCGAAAGTTAGGACCCATTGAGGCGGGTCGATGCGCATGCGAACGAATTGTTCGAAAGAGGCGTGCATCGGTGCGTTCGTGTAAGCGGAAATTGCACCAGATCCCGTCGGAACTCCCCGCGGAAGCGTGCCCGGCGTGGATGGCCTATTGATTTCCAAGTGTGGCGCGGATTTCTTAAATATTTCGTCGTTTTTTTGTTGCGAGTTCACCTGGCTTTTACAGCCGGCGGACTCTTTTGTGAATCGGACAATACCGATAGGGTGAAAAACAGTATTTGGGAAGAAGAAGGCTCGAAATAAGGGGTCTCGATTGCGAATTTACGAGCTTCGGAATGCTCTGGTTTTTTACTTTTGGGCGGCAACGCGCATGTAATCAAATTGTTACGGTGAATGAACGGGTGCGATCATACCAGCACTAATGCACCGGATCCCATCAGAACTCTGCAGTTAAGCGTGCTTGGGCGAGAGTAGTACTAGGATGGGTGACCTCCTGGGAAGTCCTCGTGTTGCACCCCTTTTTCCGTTCTTTTTTTTTTTTTAATTTTTTTTTTTTGTTTCCGCTACACTTGAGCAAGAGCCATTTCAGTGATTATGGTAATATAATCCTTGGAAGTAATTTTATTTATAAAATTATAACTCGCAACCGGGTCCCGACCTCGAATTCACGGGCACTCGAAAGTTAGGACCCATTGAGGCGGGTCGATGCGCATGCGAACGAATTGTTCGAAAGAGGCGTGCATCGGTGCGTTCGTGTAAGCGGAAATTGCACCAGATCCCGTCGGAACTCCCCGCGGAAGCGTGCCCGGCGTGGATGGCCTATTGATTTCCAAGTGTGGCGCGGATTTCTTAAATATTTCGTCGTTTTTTTGTTGCGAGTTCACCTGGCTTTTACAGCCGGCGGACTCTTTTGTGAATCGGACAATACCGATAGGGTGAAAAACAGTATTTGGGAAGAAGAAGGCTCGAAATAAGGGGTCTCGATTGCGAATTTACGAGCTTCGGAATGCTCTGGTTTTTTACTTTTGGGCGGCAACGCGCATGTAATCAAATTGTTACGGTGAATGAACGGGTGCGATCATACCAGCACTAATGCACCGGATCCCATCAGAACTCTGCAGTTAAGCGTGCTTGGGCGAGAGTAGTACTAGGATGGGTGACCTCCTGGGAAGTCCTCGTGTTGCACCCCTTTTTCCGTTCTTTTTTTTTTTTTAATTTTTTTTTTTTGTTTCCGCTACACTTGAGCAAGAGCCATTTCAGTGATTATGGTAATATAATCCTTGGAAGTAATTTTATTTATAAAATTATAACTCGCAACCGGGTCCCGACCTCGAATTCACGGGCACTCGAAAGTTAGGACCCATTGAGGCGGGTCGATGCGCATGCGAACGAATTGTTCGAAAGAGGCGTGCATCGGTGCGTTCGTGTAAGCGGAAATTGCACCGGATCCCGTCGGAACTCCCCGCGGAAGCGTGCCCGGCGTGGATGGCCTATTGATTTCCAAGTGTGGCGCGGATTTCTTAAATATTTCGTCGTTTTTTTGTTGCGAGTTCACCTGGCTTTTACAGCCGGCGGACTCTTTTGTGAATCGGACAATACCGATAGGGTGAAAAACAGTATTTGGGAAGAAGAAGGCTCGAAATAAGGGGTCTCGATTGCGAATTTACGAGCTTCGGAATGCTCTGGTTTTTTACTATTGGGCGGCAACGCGCATGTAATCAAATTGTTACGGTGAATGAACGGGTGCGATCATACCAGCACCAATGCACCCGATCCCATCAGAACTCCGCAGTTAAGCGTGCTTGGGCGAGAGTAGTACTAGGATGGGTGACCACCTGGGAAGTCCTCGTGTTGCACCCCTTTTTCCGTTCTTTTTTTTTTTTAATTTTTTTTTTGTTTCCGCTACACTTGAGCAAGAGCCATTTCAGTGATTATGGTAATATAATCCTTGGAAGTAATTTTATTTATAAAATTATAACTCGCAACCGGGTCCCGACCTCGAATTCACGGGCACTCGAAAGGTAGGACCCGTTGAGGCGGGTCGATGCGCATGCGAACGAATTGTTCGAAAGAGGCGTGCATCGGTGCGTTCGTGTAAGCGGAAATTGCACCGGATCCCGTCGGAACTCCCCGCGGAAGCGTGCCCGGCGTGGATGGCCTATTGATTTCCAAGTGTGGCGCGGATTTCTTAAATATTTCGTCGTTTTTTTGTTGCGAGTTCACCTGGCTTTTACAGCCGGCGGACTCTTTTGTGAATCGGACAATACCGATAGGGTGAAAAACAGAATTTGGGAAGAAGAAGGCTCGAAATAAGGGGTCTCGATTGCGAATTTACGAGCTTCGGAATGCTCTGGTTTTTTACTTTTGGGCGGCAACGCGCATGTAATCAAATTGTTACGGTGAATGAACGGGTGCGATCATACCAGCACTAATGCACCGGATCCCATCAGAACTCCGCAGTTAAGCGATGTTGGGCGAGAGTAGTACTAGGATGGGTGACCTCCTGGGAAGTCCTCGTGTTGCACCCCTTTTTCCGTTCTGTTTTTTTTTAATTTTTTTTTTGTTTCCGCTACATTTGAGCAAGAGCCATTTCAGTGATTATGGTAATATAATCCTTGGAAGTAATTTTATTTATAAAATTATAACTCGCAACCGGGTCCCGACCTCGAATTCACGAGCACTCGAAAGTTAGGACCCGTTGAGGCGGGTCGATGCGCATGCGAACGAACTGTTCGAAAGAGGCGTGCATCGGTGCGTTCGTGTAAGCGGAAATTGCACCGGATCCCGTCGGAACTCCCCGCGGAAGCGTGCCCGGCGTGGATGGCCTATTGATTTCCAAGTGTTGCGCGGATTTCTTAAATACTTCGTCGTTTTTTTGTTGCGAGTTCACCTGGCTTTTACAGCCGGCGGACTCTTTTGTGAATCGGACAATACCGATAGGGTGAAAAACAGTATTTGGGAAGAAGAAGGCTCGAAATAAGGGGTCTCGATTGCGAATTTACGAGCTTCGGAATGCTCTGGTTTTTACTTTTGGGCGGCAACGCGCATGTAATCAAATTGTTACGGTGAATGAACGGGTGCGATCATACCAGCACTAATGCACCGGATCCCATCAGAACCCCGCAGTTAAGCGTGCTTGGGCGAGAGTAGTACTAGGATGGGTGACCACCTGGGAAGTCCTCGTGTTGCACCCCTTTTTCCGTTCTTTTTTTTTTATTATTATTTTTTTTTTGTTTCCGCTACACTTGAGCAAGAGCCATTTCAGTGATTATGGTAATATAATCCTCGGAAGTAATTTTATTTATAAAATTATAACTCGCAACCGGGTCCCGACCTCGAATTCACGGGCACTCGAAAGGTAGGACCCGTTGAGGCGGGTCGATGCGCATGCGAACGAACTGTTCGAAAGAGGCGTGCATCGGTGCGTTCGTGTAAGCGGAAATTGCACCGGATCCCGTCGGAACTCCCCGCGGAAGCGTGCCCGGCGTGGATGGCCTATTGATTTCCAAGTGTTGCGCGGATTTCTTAAATACTTCGTCGTTTTTTTGTTGCGAGTTCACCTGGCTTTTACAGCCGGCGGACTCTTTTGTGAATCGGACAATACCGATAGGGTGAAAAACAGTATTTGGGAAGAAGAAGGCTCGAAATAAGGGGTCTCGATTGCGAATTTACGAGCTTCGGAATGCTCTGGTTTTTACTTTTGGGCGGCAACGCGCATGTAATCAAATTGTTACGGTGAATGAACGGGTGCGATCATACCAGCACTAATGCACCGGATCCCATCAGAACTCCGCAGTTAAGCGTGCTTGGGCGAGAGTAGTACTAGGATGGGTGACCACCTGGGAAGTCCTCGTGTTGCACCCCTTTTTCCGTTCTTTTTTTTTTTAATTTTTTTTTTTGTTTCCGCTACACTTGAGCAAGAGCCATTTCAGTGATTATGGTAATATAATCCTCGGAAGTAATTTTATTTATAAAATTATAACTCGCAACTGGGTCCCGACCTCGAATTCACGGGCACTCGAAAGGTAGGACCCGTTGAGGCGGGTCGATGCGCATGCGAACGAACTGTTCGAAAGAGGCGTGCATCGGTGCGTTCGTGTAAGCGGAAATTGCACCGGATCCCGTCGGAACTCCCCGCGGAAGCGTGCCCGGCGTGGATGGCCTATTGATTTCCAAGTGTGGCGCGGATTTCTTAAATATTTCGTCGTGTTTTTGTTGCGAGTTCACCTGGCTTTTACAGCCGGCGGACACTTTTGTGAATCGGACAATACCGATAGGGTGAAAAACAGAATTTGGGAAGAAGAAGGCTCGAAATAAGGGGTCTCGATTGCGAATTTACGAGCTTCGGAATGCTCTGGTTTTTTACTTTTGGGCGGCAACGCGCATGTAATCAAATTGTTACGGTGAATGAACGGGTGCGATCATACCAGCACTAATGCACCGGATCCCATCAGAACTCTGCAGTTAAGCGTGCTTGGGCGAGAGTAGTACTAGGATGGGTGACCTCCTGGGAAGTCCTCGTGTTGCACCCCTTTTTCCGTTCTTTTTTTTTTTTTTAATTTTTTTTTTTGTTTCCGCTACACTTGAGCAAGAGCCATTTCAGTGATTATGGTAATATAATCCTTGGAAGTAATTTTATTTATAAAATTATAACTCGCAACCGGGTCCCGACCTCGAATTCACGGGCACTCGAAAGTTAGGACCCATTGAGGCGGGTCGATGCGCATGCGAACGAATTGTTCGAAAGAGGCGTGCATCGGTGCGTTCGTGTAAGCGGAAATTGCACCGGATCCCGTCGGAACTCCCCGCGGAAGCGTGCCCGGCGTGGATGGCCTATTGATTTCCAAGTGTGGCGCGGATTTCTTAAATATTTCGTCGTTTTTTTGTTGCGAGTTCACCTGGCTTTTACAGCCGGCGGACTCTTTTGTGAATCGGACAATACCGATAGGGTGAAAAACAGTATTTGGGAAGAAGAAGGCTCGAAATAAGGGGTCTCGATTGCGAATTTACGAGCTTCGGAATGCTCTGGTTTTTTACTTTTGGGCGGCAACGCGCATGTAATCAAATTGTTACGGTGAATGAACGGGTGCGATCATACCAGCACCAATGCACCCGATCCCATCAGAACTCCGCAGTTAAGCGTGCTTGGGCGAGAGTAGTACTAGGATGGGTGACCACCTGGGAAGTCCTCGTGTTGCACCCCTTTTTCCGTTCTTTTTTTTTTTTAATTTTTTTTTTGTTTCCGCTACACTTGAGCAAGAGCCATTTCAGTGATTATGGTAATATAATCCTTGGAAGTAATTTTATTTATAAAATTATAACTCGCAACCGGGTCCCGACCTCGAATTCACGGGCACTCGAAAGGTAGGACCCGTTGAGGCGGGTCGATGCGCATGCGAACGAATTGTTCGAAAGAGGCGTGCATCGGTGCGTTCGTGTAAGCGGAAATTGCACCGGATCCCGTCGGAACTCCCCGCGGAAGCGTGCCCGGCGTGGATGGCCTATTGATTTCCAAGTGTGGCGCGGATTTCTTAAATATTTCGTCGTTTTTTTGTTGCGAGTTCACCTGGCTTTTACAGCCGGCGGACTCTTTTGTGAATCGGACAATACCGATAGGGTGAAAAACAGAATTTGGGAAGAAGAAGGCTCGAAATAAGGGGTCTCGATTGCGAATTTACGAGCTTCGGAATGCTCTGGTTTTTTACTTTTGGGCGGCAACGCGCATGTAATCAAATTGTTACGGTGAATGAACGGGTGCGATCATACCAGCACTAATGCACCGGATCCCATCAGAACTCCGCAGTTAAGCGATGTTGGGCGAGAGTAGTACTAGGATGGGTGACCTCCTGGGAAGTCCTCGTGTTGCACCCCTTTTTCCGTTCTGTTTTTTTTTAATTTTTTTTTTGTTTCCGCTACATTTGAGCAAGAGCCATTTCAGTGATTATGGTAATATAATCCTTGGAAGTAATTTTATTTATAAAATTATAACTCGCAACCGGGTCCCGACCTCGAATTCACGAGCACTCGAAAGTTAGGACCCGTTGAGGCGGGTCGATGCGCATGCGAACGAACTGTTCGAAAGAGGCGTGCATCGGTGCGTTCATGTAAGCGGAAATTGCACCGGATCCCGTCGGAACTCCCCGCGGAAGCGTGCCCGGCGTGGATGGCCTATTGATTTCCAAGTGTTGCGCGGATTTCTTAAATACTTCGTCGTTTTTTTGTTGCGAGTTCACCTGGCTTTCACAGCCGGCGGACTCTTTTGTGAATCGGACAATACCGATAGGGTGAAAAACAGTATTTGGGAAGAAGAAGGCTCGAAATAAGGGGTCTCGATTGCGAATTTACGAGCTTCGGAATGCTCTGGTTTTTACTTTTGGGCGGCAACGCGCATGTAATCAAATTGTTACGGTGAATGAACGGGTGCGATCATACCAGCACTAATGCACCGGATCCCATCAGAACCCCGCAGTTAAGCGTGCTTGGGCGAGAGTAGTACTAGGATGGGTGACCACCTGGGAAGTCCTCGTGTTGCACCCCTTTTTCCGTTCTTTTTTTTTTTATTATTTTTTTTTTTTGTTTCCGCTACACTTGAGCAAGAGCCATTTCAGTGATTATGGTAATATAATCCTCGGAAGTAATTTTATTTATAAAATTATAACTCGCAACCGGGTCCCGACCTCGAATTCACGGGCACTCGAAAGGTAGGACCCGTTGAGGCGGGTCGATGCGCATGCGAACGAACTGTTCGAAAGAGGCGTGCATCGGTGCGTTCGTGTAAGCGGAAATTGCACCGGATCCCGTCGGAACTCCCCGCGGAAGCGTGCCCGGCGTGGATGGCCTATTGATTTCCAAGTGTTGCGCGGATTTCTTAAATACTTCGTCGTTTTTTTGTTGCGAGTTCACCTGGCTTTTACAGCCGGCGGACTCTTTTGTGAATCGGACAATACCGATAGGGTGAAAAACAGTATTTGGGAAGAAGAAGGCTCGAAATAAGGGGTCTCGATTGCGAATTTACGAGCTTCGGAATGCTCTGGTTTTTACTTTTGGGCGGCAACGCGCATGTAATCAAATTGTTACGGTGAATGAACGGGTGCGATCATACCAGCACTAATGCACCGGATCCCATCAGAACTCCGCAGTTAAGCGTGCTTGGGCGAGAGTAGTACTAGGATGGGTGACCACCTGGGAAGTCCTCGTGTTGCACCCCTTTTTCCGTTCTTTTTTTTTTTTAATTTTTTTTTTTTGTTTCCGCTACACTTGAGCAAGAGCCATTTCAGTGATTATGGTAATATAATCCTCGGAAGTAATTTTATTTATAAAATTATAACTCGCAACTGGGTCCCGACCTCGAATTCACGGGCACTCGAAAGGTAGGACCCGTTGAGGCGGGTCGATGCGCATGCGAACGAACTGTTCGAAAGAGGCGTGCATCGGTGCGTTCGTGTAAGCGGAAATTGCACCGGATCCCGTCAGAACTCCCCGCGGAAGCGTGCCCGGCGTGGATGGCCTATTGATTTCCAAGTGTGGCGCGGATTTCTTAAATATTTCGTCGTGTTTTTGTTGCGAGTTCACCTGGCTTTTACAGCCGGCGGACTCTTTTGTGAATCGGACAATACCGATAGGGTGAAAAACAGAATTTGGGAAGAAGAAGGCTCGAAATAAGGGGTCTCGATTGCGAATTTACGAGCTTCGGAATGCTCTGGTTTTTTACTTTTGGGCGGCAACGCGCATGTAATCAAATTGTTACGGTGAATGAACGGGTGCGATCATACCAGCACTAATGCACCGGATCCCATCAGAACTCCGCAGTTAAGCGATGTTGGGCGAGAGTAGCACTAGGATGGGTGACCTCCTGGGAAGTCCTCGTGTTGCACCCCTTTTTCCGTTCTGTTTTTTTTTTAATTTTTTTTTTGTTTCCGCTACACTTGAGCAAGAGCCATTTCAGTGATTATGGTAATATAATCCTTGGAAGTAATTTTATTTATAAAATTATAACTCGCAACCGGGTCCCGACCTCGAATTCACGAGCACTCGAAAGTTAGGACCCGTTGAGGCGGGTCGATGCGCATGCGAACGAACTGTTCGAAAGAGGCGTGCATCGGTGCGTTCGTGTAAGCGGAAATTGCACCGGATCCCGTCGGAACTCCCCGCGGAAGCGTGCCCGGCGTGGATGGCCTATTGATTTCCAAGTGTGGCGCGGATTTCTTAAATATTTCGTCGTTTTTTTGTTGCGAGTTCACCTGGCTTTTACAGCCGGCGGACTCTTTTGTGAATCGGACAATACCGATAGGGTGAAAAACAGTATTTGGGAAGAAGAAGGCTCGAAATAAGGGGTCTCGATTGCGAATTTACGAGCTTCGGAATGCTCTGGTTTTTTACTTTTGGGCGGCAACGCGCATGTAATCAAATTGTTACGGTGAATGAACGGGTGCGATCATACCAGCACTAATGCACCGGATCCCATCAGAACTCCGCAGTTAAGCGTGCTTGGGCGAGAGTAGTACTAGGATGGGTGACCTCCTGGGAAGTCCTCGTGTTGCACCCCTTTTTCCGTTCTTTTTTTTTTAAAATTTTTTTTTTGTTTCCGCTACACTTGAGCAAGAGCCATTTCAGTGATTATGGTAATATAATCCTTGGAAGTAATTTTATTTATAAAATTATAACTCGCAACCGGGTCCCGACCTCGAATTCACGGGCACTCGAAAGGTAGGACCCGTTGAGGCGGGTCGATGCGCATGCGAACGAACTGTTCGAAAGAGGCGTGCATCGGTGCGTTCGTGTAAGCGGAAATTGCACCGGATCCCGTCGGAACTCCCCGCGGAAGCGTGCCCGGCGTGGATGGCCTCTTGATTTCCAAGTGTTGCGCGGATTTCTTAAATACTTCGTCGTTTTTTTGTTGCGAGTTCACCTGGCTTTTACAGCCGGCGGACTCTTTTGTGAATCGGACAATACCGGGAGGGTGAAAAACAGTATTTGGGAAGAAGAAGGCTCGAAATAAGGGGTCTCGATTGCGAATTTACGAGCTTCGGAATGCTCTGGTTTTTTACTTTTGGGCGGCAACGCGCATGTAATCAAATTGTTACGGTGAATGAACGGGTGCGATCATACCAGCACTAATGCACCGGATCCCATCAGAACTCCGCAGTTAAGCGTGCTTGGGCGAGAGTAGTACTAGGATGGGTGACCACCTGGGAAGTCCTCGTGTTGCACCCCTTTTTCCGTTCTTTTTTTTTTTAATTTTTTTTTTTGTTTCCGCTACACTTGAGCAAGAGCCATTTCAGTGATTATGGTAATATAATCCTTGGAAGTAATTTTATTTATAAAATTATAACTCGCAACCGGGTCCCGACCTCGAATTCACGGGCACTCGAAAGGTAGGACCCGTTGAGGCGGGTCGATGCGCATGCGAACGAACTGTTCGAAAGAGGCGTGCATCGGTGCGTTCGTGTAAGCGGAAATTGCACCGGATCCCGTCGGAACTCCCCGCGGAAGCGTGCCCGGCGTGGATGGCCTCTTGATTTCCAAGTGTTGCGCGGATTTCTTAAATACTTCGTCGTTTTTTTGTTGCGAGTTCACCTGGCTTTTACAGCCGGCGGACTCTTTTGTGAATCGGACAATACCGGGAGGGTGAAAAACAGTATTTGGGAAGAAGAAGGCTCGAAATAAGGGGTCTCGATTGCGAATTTACGAGCTTCGGAATGCTCTGGTTTTTTACTTTTGGGCGGCAACGCGCATGTAATCAAATTGTTACGGTGAATGAACGGGTGCGATTATACCAGCACTAATGCACCGGATCCCATCAGAACTCCGCAGTTAAGCGTGCTTGGGCGAGAGTAGTACTAGGATGGGTGACCACCTGGGAAGTCCTCGTGTTGCACCCCTTTTTCCGTTCTTTTTTTTTTTTAATTTTTTTTTTGTTTCCGCTACACTTGAGCAAGAGCCATTTCAGTGATTATGGTAATATAATCCTCGGAAGTAATTTTATTTATAAAATTATAACTCGCAACCGGGCCCCGGCCTCGAATTCACGGGCACTCGAAAGGTAGGACCCGTTGAGGCGGGTCGATGCGCATGCGAACGAACTGTTCGAAAGAGGCGTGCATCGGTGCGTTCGTGTAAGCGGAAATTGCACCAGATCCCGTCGGAACTCCCCGCGGAAGCGTGCCCGGCGTGGATGGCCTCTTGATTTCCAAGTGTTGCACGGATTTCTTAAATACTTCGTCGTTTTTTTGTTGCGAGTTCACCTGGCTTTTACAGCCGGCGGACTCTTTTGTGAATCGGACAATACCGGGAGGGTGAAAAACAGTATTTGGGAAGAAGAAGGCTCGAAATAAGGGGTCTCGATTGCGAATTTACGAGCTTCGGAATGCTCTGGTTTTTACTTTTGGGCGGCAACGCGCATGTAATCAAATTGTTACGGTGAATGAACGGGTGCGATCATACCAGCACTAATGCACCGGATCCCATCAGAACTCCGCAGTTAAGCGTGCTTGGGCGAGAGTAGTACTAGGATGGGTGACCACCTGGGAAGTCCTCGTGTTGCACCCCTTTTTCCGTTCTTTTTTTTTTTTTAATTTTTTTTTTTTGTTTCCGCTACACTTGAGCAAGAGCCATTTCAGTGATTATGGTAATATAATCCTCGGAAGTAATTTTATTTATAAAATTATAACTCGCAACTGGGTCCCGACCTCGAATTCACGGGCACTCGAAAGGTAGGACCCGTTGAGGCGGGTCGATGCGCATGCGAACGAACTGTTCGAAAGAGGCGTGCATCGGTGCGTTCGTGTAAGCGGAAATTGCACCGGATCCCGTCAGAACTCCCCGCGGAAGCGTGCCCGGCGTGGATGGCCTATTGATTTCCAAGTGTGGCGCGGATTTCTTAAATATTTCGTCGTGTTTTTGTTGCGAGTTCACCTGGCTTTTACAGCCGGCGGACTCTTTTGTGAATCGGACAATACCGATAGGGTGAAAAACAGAATTTGGGAAGAAGAAGGCTCGAAATAAGGGGTCTCGATTGCGAATTTACGAGCTTCGGAATGCTCTGGTTTTTTACTTTTGGGCGGCAACGCGCATGTAATCAAATTGTTACGGTGAATGAACGGGTGCGATCATACCAGCACTAATGCACCGGATCCCATCAGAACTCCGCAGTTAAGCGATGTTGGGCGAGAGTAGCACTAGGATGGGTGACCTCCTGGGAAGTCCTCGTGTTGCACCCCTTTTTCCGTTCTGTTTTTTTTTTAATTTTTTTTTTGTTTCCGCTACACTTGAGCAAGAGCCATTTCAGTGATTATGGTAATATAATCCTTGGAAGTAATTTTATTTATAAAATTATAACTCGCAACCGGGTCCCGACCTCGAATTCACGAGCACTCGAAAGTTAGGACCCGTTGAGGCGGGTCGATGCGCATGCGAACGAACTGTTCGAAAGAGGCGTGCATCGGTGCGTTCGTGTAAGCGGAAATTGCACCGGATCCCGTCGGAACTCCCCGCGGAAGCGTGCCCGGCGTGGATGGCCTATTGATTTCCAAGTGTGGCGCGGATTTCTTAAATATTTCGTCGTTTTTTTGTTGCGAGTTCACCTGGCTTTTACAGCCGGCGGACTCTTTTGTGAATCGGACAATACCGATAGGGTGAAAAACAGTATTTGGGAAGAAGAAGGCTCGAAATAAGGGGTCTCGATTGCGAATTTACGAGCTTCGGAATGCTCTGGTTTTTTACTTTTGGGCGGCAACGCGCATGTAATCAAATTGTTACGGTGAATGAACGGGTGCGATCATACCAGCACTAATGCACCGGATCCCATCAGAACTCCGCAGTGAAGCGTGCTTGGGCGAGAGTAGTACTAGGATGGGTGACCACCTGGGAAGTCCTCGTGTTGCACCCCTTTTTCCGTTCTTTTTTTTTTTAATTTTTTTTTTGTTTCCGCTACACTTGAGCAAGAGCCATTTCAGTGATTATGGTAATATAATCCTCGGAAGTAATTTTATTTATAAAATTATAACTCGCAACCGGGTCCCGACCTCGAATTCACGGGCACTCGAAAGGTAGGACCCGTTGAGGCGGGTCGATGCGCATGCGAACGAACTGTTCGAAAGAGGCGTGCATCGGTGCGTTCGTGTAAGCGGAAATTGCACCGGATCCCGTCGGAACTCCCCACGGAAGCGTGCCCGGCGTGGATGGCCTATTGATTTCCAAGTGTGGCGCGGATTTCTTAAATACTTCGTCGTTTTTTTGTTGCGAGTTCACCTGGCTTTTACAGCCGGCGGACTCTTTTGTGAATCGGACAATACCGATAGGGTGAAAAACAGTATTTCGGAAGAAGAAGGCTCGAAATAAGGGGTCTCGATTGCGAATTTACGAGCTTCGGAATGCTCTGGTTTTTTACTTTTGGGCGGCAACGCGCATGTAATCAAATTGTTACGGTGAATGAACGGGTGCGATCATACCAGCACTAATGCACCGGATCCCATCAGAACTCCGCAGTTAAGCGTGCTTGGGCGAGAGTAGTACTAGGATGGGTGACCTCCTGGGAAGTCCTCGTGTTGCACCCCTTTTTCCGTTCTTTTTTTTTTAAAATTTTTTTTTTGTTTCCGCTACACTTGAGCAAGAGCCATTTCAGTGATTATGGTAATATAATCCTTGGAAGTAATTTTATTTATAAAATTATAACTCGCAACCGGGTCCCGACCTCGAATTCACGGGCACTCGAAAGGTAGGACCCGTTGAGGCGGGTCGATGCGCATGCGAACGAACTGTTCGAAAGAGGCGTGCATCGGTGCGTTCGTGTAAGCGGAAATTGCACCGGATCCCGTCGGAACTCCCCGCGGAAGCGTGCCCGGCGTGGATGGCCTCTTGATTTCCAAGTGTTGCGCGGATTTCTTAAATACTTCGTCGTTTTTTTGTTGCGAGTTCACCTGGCTTTTACAGCCGGCGGACTCTTTTGTGAATCGGACAATACCGGGAGGGTGAAAAACAGTATTTGGGAAGAAGAAGGCTCGAAATAAGGGGTCTCGATTGCGAATTTACGAGCTTCGGAATGCTCTGGTTTTTTACTTTTGGGCGGCAACGCGCATGTAATCAAATTGTTACGGTGAATGAACGGGTGCGATCATACCAGCACTAATGCACCGGATCCCATCAGAACTCCGCAGTTAAGCGTGCTTGGGCGAGAGTAGTACTAGGATGGGTGACCACCTGGGAAGTCCTCGTGTTGCACCCCTTTTTCCGTTCTTTTTTTTTTTAATTTTTTTTTTTGTTTCCGCTACACTTGAGCAAGAGCCATTTCAGTGATTATGGTAATATAATCCTTGGAAGTAATTTTATTTATAAAATTATAACTCGCAACCGGGTCCCGACCTCGAATTCACGGGCACTCGAAAGGTAGGACCCGTTGAGGCGGGTCGATGCGCATGCGAACGAACTGTTCGAAAGAGGCGTGCATCGGTGCGTTCGTGTAAGCGGAAATTGCACCGGATCCCGTCGGAACTCCCCGCGGAAGCGTGCCCGGCGTGGATGGCCTCTTGATTTCCAAGTGTTGCGCGGATTTCTTAAATACTTCGTCGTTTTTTTGTTGCGAGTTCACCTGGCTTTTACAGCCGGCGGACTCTTTTGTGAATCGGACAATACCGGGAGGGTGAAAAACAGTATTTGGGAAGAAGAAGGCTCGAAATAAGGGGTCTCGATTGCGAATTTACGAGCTTCGGAATGCTCTGGTTTTTTACTTTTGGGCGGCAACGCGCATGTAATCAAATTGTTACGGTGAATGAACGGGTGCGATTATACCAGCACTAATGCACCGGATCCCATCAGAACTCCGCAGTTAAGCGTGCTTGGGCGAGAGTAGTACTAGGATGGGTGACCACCTGGGAAGTCCTCGTGTTGCACCCCTTTTTCCGTTCTTTTTTTTTTTTAATTTTTTTTTTGTTTCCGCTACACTTGAGCAAGAGCCATTTCAGTGATTATGGTAATATAATCCTCGGAAGTAATTTTATTTATAAAATTATAACTCGCAACCGGGCCCCGGCCTCGAATTCACGGGCACTCGAAAGGTAGGACCCGTTGAGGCGGGTCGATGCGCATGCGAACGAACTGTTCGAAAGAGGCGTGCATCGGTGCGTTCGTGTAAGCGGAAATTGCACCAGATCCCGTCGGAACTCCCCGCGGAAGCGTGCCCGGCGTGGATGGCCTCTTGATTTCCAAGTGTTGCACGGATTTCTTAAATACTTCGTCGTTTTTTTGTTGCGAGTTCACCTGGCTTTTACAGCCGGCGGACTCTTTTGTGAATCGGACAATACCGGGAGGGTGAAAAACAGTATTTGGGAAGAAGAAGGCTCGAAATAAGGGGTCTCGATTGCGAATTTACGAGCTTCGGAATGCTCTGGTTTTTTACTTTTGGGCGGCAACGCGCATGTAATCAAATTGTTACGGTGAATGAACGGGTGCGATCATACCAGCACTAATGCACCGGATCCCATCAGAACTCCGCAGTTAAGCGTGCTTGGGCGAGAGTAGTACTAGGATGGGTGACCACCTGGGAAGTCCTCGTGTTGCACCCCTTTTTCCGTTCTTTTTTTTTTTTAATTTTTTTTTTGTTTCCGCTACACTTGAGCAAGAGCCATTTCAGTGATTATGGTAATATAATCCTCGGAAGTAATTTTATTTATAAAATTATAACTCGCAACCGGGCCCCGGCCTCGAATTCACGGGCACTCGAAAGGTAGGACCCGTTGAGGCGGGTCGATGCGCATGCGAACGAACTGTTCGAAAGAGGCGTGCATCGGTGCGTTCGTGTAAGCGGAAATTGCACCAGATCCCGTCGGAACTCCCCGCGGAAGCGTGCCCGGCGTGGATGGCCTCTTGATTTCCAAGTGTTGCACGGATTTCTTAAATACTTCGTCGTTTTTTTGTTGCGAGTTCACCTGGCTTTTACAGCCGGCGGACTCTTTTGTGAATCGGACAATACCGGGAGGGTGAAAAACAGTATTTGGGAAGAAGAAGGCTCGAAATAAGGGGTCTCGATTGCGAATTTACGAGCTTCGGAATGCTCTGGTTTTTTACTTTTGGGCGGCAACGCGCATGTAATCAAATTGTTACGGTGAATGAACGGGTGCGATCATACCAGCACTAATGCACCGGATCCCATCAGAACTCCGCAGTTAAGCGTGCTTGGGCGAGAGTAGTACTAGGATGGGTGACCACCTGGGAAGTCCTCGTGTTGCACCCCTTTTTCCGTTCTTTTTTTTTTTAATTTTTTTTTTTGTTTCCGCTACACTTGAGCAAGAGCCATTTCAGTGATTATGGTAATATAATCCTTGGAAGTAATTTTATTTATAAAATTATAACTCGCAACCGGGTCCCGACCTCGAATTCACGGGCACTCGAAAGGTAGGACCCGTTGAGGCGGGTCGATGCGCATGCGAACGAACTGTTCGAAAGAGGCGTGCATCGGTGCGTTCGTGTAAGCGGAAATTGCACCGGATCCCGTCGGAACTCCCCGCGGAAGCGTGCCCGGCGTGGATGGCCTCTTGATTTCCAAGTGTTGCGCGGATTTCTTAAATACTTCGTCGTTTTTTTGTTGCGAGTTCACCTGGCTTTTACAGCCGGCGGACTCTTTTGTGAATCGGACAATACCGGGAGGGTGAAAAACAGTATTTGGGAAGAAGAAGGCTCGAAATAAGGGGTCTCGATTGCGAATTTACGAGCTTCGGAATGCTCTGGTTTTTTACTTTTGGGCGGCAACGCGCATGTAATCAAATTGTTACGGTGAATGAACGGGTGCGATTATACCAGCACTAATGCACCGGATCCCATCAGAACTCCGCAGTTAAGCGTGCTTGGGCGAGAGTAGTACTAGGATGGGTGACCACCTGGGAAGTCCTCGTGTTGCACCCCTTTTTCCGTTCTTTTTTTTTTTTAATTTTTTTTTTGTTTCCGCTACACTTGAGCAAGAGCCATTTCAGTGATTATGGTAATATAATCCTCGGAAGTAATTTTATTTATAAAATTATAACTCGCAACCGGGCCCCGGCCTCGAATTCACGGGCACTCGAAAGGTAGGACCCGTTGAGGCGGGTCGATGCGCATGCGAACGAACTGTTCGAAAGAGGCGTGCATCGGTGCGTTCGTGTAAGCGGAAATTGCACCAGATCCCGTCGGAACTCCCCGCGGAAGCGTGCCCGGCGTGGATGGCCTCTTGATTTCCAAGTGTTGCGCGGATTTCTTAAATACTTCGTCGTTTTTTTGTTGCGAGTTCACCTGGCTTTTACAGCCGACGGACTCTTTTGTGAATCGGACAATACCGGGAGGGTGAAAAACAGTATTTGGGAAGAAGAAGGCTCGAAATAAGGGGTCTCGGTTGCGAATTTACGAGCTTCGGAATGCTCTGGTTTTTTACTTTTGGGCGGCAACGCGCATGTAATCAAATTGTTACGGTGATTGAACGGGTGCGATCATACCAGCACTAATGCACCGGATCCCATCAGAACTCCGCAGTTAAGCGATGTTGGGCGAGAGTAGTACTAGGATGGGTGACCTCCTGGGAAGTCCTCGTGTTGCACCCCTTTTTCCGTTCTTTTTTTTTTTAATTTTTTTTTTGTTTCCGCTACACTTGAGCAAGAGCCATTTCAGTGATTATGGTAATATAATCCTTGGAAGTAATTTTATTTATAAAATTATAACTCGCAACCGGGTCCCGACCTCGAATTCACGGGCACTCGAAAGTTAGGACCCCTTGAGGCGGGTCGATGCGCATGCGAACGAATTGTTCGAAAGAGGCGTGCATCGGTGCGTTCGTGTAAGCGGAAATTGCACCGGATCCCGTCGGAACTCCCCGCGGAAGCGTGCCCGGCGTGGATGGCCTATTGATTTCCAAGTGTGGCGCGGATTTCTTAAATATTTCGTCGTTTTTTTGTTGCGAGTTCACCTGGCTTTTACAGCCGGCGGACTCTTTTGTGAATCGGACAATACCGATAGGGTGAAAAACAGTATTTGGGAAGAAGAAGGCTCGAAATAAGGGGTCTCGATTGCGAATTTACGAGCTTCGGAATGCTCTGGTTTTTTACTTTTGGGCGGCAACGCGCATGTAATCAAATTGTTACGGTGAATGAACGGGTGTGATCATACCAGCACTAATGCACCGGATCCCATCAGAACTCCGCAGTTAAGCGTGCTTGGGCGAGAGTAGTACTAGGATGGGTGACCACCTGGGAAGTCCTCGTGTTGCACCCCTTTTTCCGTTCTTTTTTTTTTTTAATTTTTTTTTTGTTTCCGCTACACTTGAGCAAGAGCCATTTCAGTGATTATGGTAATATAATCCTCGGAAGTAATTTTATTTATAAAATTATAACTCGCAACCGGGCCCCGGCCTCGAATTCACGGGCACTCGAAAGGTAGGACCCGTTGAGGCGGGTCGATGCGCATGCGAACGAACTGTTCGAAAGAGGCGTGCATCGGTGCGTTCGTGTAAGCGGAAATTGCACCAGATCCCGTCGGAACTCCCCGCGGAAGCGTGCCCGGCGTGGATGGCCTCTTGATTTCCAAGTGTTGCGCGGATTTCTTAAATACTTCGTCGTTTTTTTGTTGCGAGTTCACCTGGCTTTTACAGCCGACGGACTCTTTTGTGAATCGGACAATACCGGGAGGGTGAAAAACAGTATTTGGGAAGAAGAAGGCTCGAAATAAGGGGTCTCGGTTGCGAATTTACGAGCTTCGGAATGCTCTGGTTTTTTACTTTTGGGCGGCAACGCGCATGTAATCAAATTGTTACGGTGATTGAACGGGTGCGATCATACCAGCACTAATGCACCGGATCCCATCAGAACTCCGCAGTTAAGCGATGTTGGGCGAGAGTAGTACTAGGATGGGTGACCTCCTGGGAAGTCCTCGTGTTGCACCCCTTTTTCCGTTCTTTTTTTTTTTAATTTTTTTTTTGTTTCCGCTACACTTGAGCAAGAGCCATTTCAGTGATTATGGTAATATAATCCTTGGAAGTAATTTTATTTATAAAATTATAACTCGCAACCGGGTCCCGACCTCGAATTCACGGGCACTCGAAAGTTAGGACCCCTTGAGGCGGGTCGATGCGCATGCGAACGAATTGTTCGAAAGAGGCGTGCATCGGTGCGTTCGTGTAAGCGGAAATTGCACCGGATCCCGTCGGAACTCCCCGCGGAAGCGTGCCCGGCGTGGATGGCCTATTGATTTCCAAGTGTGGCGCGGATTTCTTAAATATTTCGTCGTTTTTTTGTTGCGAGTTCACCTGGCTTTTACAGCCGGCGGACTCTTTTGTGAATCGGACAATACCGATAGGGTGAAAAACAGTATTTGGGAAGAAGAAGGCTCGAAATAAGGGGTCTCGATTGCGAATTTACGAGCTTCGGAATGCTCTGGTTTTTTACTTTTGGGCGGCAACGCGCATGTAATCAAATTGTTACGGTGAATGAACGGGTGTGATCATACCAGCACTAATGCACCGGATCCCATCAGAACTCCGCAGTTAAGCGTGCTTGGGCGAGAGTAGTACTAGGATGGGTGACCACCTGGGAAGTCCTCGTGTTGCACCCCTTTTTCCGTTCTTTTTTTTTTTTTAATTTTTTTTTTGTTTCCGCTACACTTGAGCAAGAGCCATTTCAGTGATTATGGTAATATAATCCTCGGAAGTAATTTTATTTATAAAATTATAACTCGCAACCGGGCCCCGGCCTCGAATTCACGGGCACTCGAAAGGTAGGACCCGTTGAGGCGGGTCGATGCGCATGCGAACGAACTGTTCGAAAGAGGCGTGCATCGGTGCGTTCGTGTAAGCGGAAATTGCACCGGATCCCGTCGGAACTCCCCGCGGAAGCGTGCCCGGCGTGGATGGCCTCTTGATTTCCAAGTGTTGCGCGGATTTCTTAAATACTTCGTCGTTTTTTTGTTGCGAGTTCACCTGGCTTTTACAGCCGACGGACTCTTTTGTGAATCGGACAATACCGGGAGGGTGAAAAACAGTATTTGGGAAGAAGAAGGCTCGAAATAAGGGGTCTCGGTTGCGAATTTACGAGCTTCGGAATGCTCTGGTTTTTTACTTTTGGGCGGCAACGCGCATGTAATCAAATTGTTACGGTGATTGAACGGGTGCGATCATACCAGCACTAATGCACCGGATCCCATCAGAACTCCGCAGTTAAGCGTGCTTGGGCGAGAGTAGTACTAGGATGGGTGACCACCTGGGAAGTCCTCGTGTTGCACCCCTTTTTCCGTTCTTTTTTTTTTTATTATTTTTTTTTTTTTTGTTTCCGCTACACTTGAGCAAGAGCCATTTCAGTGATTATGGTAATATAATCCTTGGAAGTAATTTTATTTATAAAATTATAACTCGCAACCGGGTCCCGACCTCGAATTCACGAGCACTCGAAAGTTAGGACCCGTTGAGGCGGGTCGATGCGCATGCGAACGAACTGTTCGAAAGAGGCGTGCATCGGTGCGTTCGTGTAAGCGGAAATTGCACCAGATCCCGTCGGAACTCCCCGCGGAAGCGTGCCCGGCGTGGATGGCCTCTTGATTTCCAAGTGTTGCGCGGATTTCTTAAATACTTCGTCGTTTTTTTGTTGCGAGTTCACCTGGCTTTTACAGCCGACGGACTCTTTTGTGAATCGGACAATACCGGGAGGGTGAAAAACAGTATTTGGGAAGAAGAAGGCTCGAAATAAGGGGTCTCGGTTGCGAATTTACGAGCTTCGGAATGCTCTGGTTTTTTACTTTTGGGCGGCAACGCGCATGTAATCAAATTGTTACGGTGATTGAACGGGTGCGATCATACCAGCACTAATGCACCGGATCCCATCAGAACTCCGCAGTTAAGCGATGTTGGGCGAGAGTAGTACTAGGATGGGTGACCTCCTGGGAAGTCCTCGTGTTGCACCCCTTTTTCCGTTCTTTTTTTTTTTAATTTTTTTTTTGTTTCCGCTACACTTGAGCAAGAGCCATTTCAGTGATTATGGTAATATAATCCTTGGAAGTAATTTTATTTATAAAATTATAACTCGCAACCGGGTCCCGACCTCGAATTCACGGGCACTCGAAAGTTAGGACCCCTTGAGGCGGGTCGATGCGCATGCGAACGAATTGTTCGAAAGAGGCGTGCATCGGTGCGTTCGTGTAAGCGGAAATTGCACCGGATCCCGTCGGAACTCCCCGCGGAAGCGTGCCCGGCGTGGATGGCCTATTGATTTCCAAGTGTGGCGCGGATTTCTTAAATATTTCGTCGTTTTTTTGTTGCGAGTTCACCTGGCTTTTACAGCCGGCGGACTCTTTTGTGAATCGGACAATACCGATAGGGTGAAAAACAGTATTTGGGAAGAAGAAGGCTCGAAATAAGGGGTCTCGATTGCGAATTTACGAGCTTCGGAATGCTCTGGTTTTTTACTTTTGGGCGGCAACGCGCATGTAATCAAATTGTTACGGTGAATGAACGGGTGTGATCATACCAGCACTAATGCACCGGATCCCATCAGAACTCCGCAGTTAAGCGTGCTTGGGCGAGAGTAGTACTAGGATGGGTGACCACCTGGGAAGTCCTCGTGTTGCACCCCTTTTTCCGTTCTTTTTTTTTTTTAATTTTTTTTTTGTTTCCGCTACACTTGAGCAAGAGCCATTTCAGTGATTATGGTAATATAATCCTCGGAAGTAATTTTATTTATAAAATTATAACTCGCAACCGGGCCCCGGCCTCGAATTCACGGGCACTCGAAAGGTAGGACCCGTTGAGGCGGGTCGATGCGCATGCGAACGAACTGTTCGAAAGAGGCGTGCATCGGTGCGTTCGTGTAAGCGGAAATTGCACCGGATCCCGTCGGAACTCCCCGCGGAAGCGTGCCCGGCGTGGATGGCCTCTTGATTTCCAAGTGTTGCGCGGATTTCTTAAATACTTCGTCGTTTTTTTGTTGCGAGTTCACCTGGCTTTTACAGCCGACGGACTCTTTTGTGAATCGGACAATACCGGGAGGGTGAAAAACAGTATTTGGGAAGAAGAAGGCTCGAAATAAGGGGTCTCGGTTGCGAATTTACGAGCTTCGGAATGCTCTGGTTTTTTACTTTTGGGCGGCAACGCGCATGTAATCAAATTGTTACGGTGATTGAACGGGTGCGATCATACCAGCACTAATGCACCGGATCCCATCAGAACTCCGCAGTTAAGCGTGCTTGGGCGAGAGTAGTACTAGGATGGGTGACCACCTGGGAAGTCCTCGTGTTGCACCCCTTTTTCCGTTCTTTTTTTTTTTATTATTTTTTTTTTTTTTGTTTCCGCTACACTTGAGCAAGAGCCATTTCAGTGATTATGGTAATATAATCCTTGGAAGTAATTTTATTTATAAAATTATAACTCGCAACCGGGTCCCGACCTCGAATTCACGAGCACTCGAAAGTTAGGACCCGTTGAGGCGGGTCGATGCGCATGCGAACGAACTGTTCGAAAGAGGCGTGCATCGGTGCGTTCGTGTAAGCGGAAATTGCACCGGATCCCGTCGGAACTCCCCGCGGAAGCGTGCCCGGCGTGGATGGCCTATTGATTTCCAAGTGTGGCGCGGATTTCTTAAATATTTCGTCGTTTTTTTGTTGCGAGTTCACCTGGCTTTTACAGCCGGCGGACTCTTTTGTGAATCGGACAATACCGGGAGGGTGAAAAACAGTATTTGGGAAGAAGAAGGCTCGAAATAAGGGGTCTAGATTGCGAATTTACGAGCTTCGGAATGCTCTGGTTTTTTACTTTTGGGCAGCAACGCGCATGTAATCAAATTGTTACGGTGAATGAACGGGTGCGATCATACCAGCACTAATGCACCGGATCCCATCAGAACTCCGCAGTTAAGCGTGCTTGGGCGAGAGTAGTACTAGGATGGGTGACCACCTGGGAAGTCCTCGTGTTGCACCCCTTTTTCCGTTCTTTTTTTTTTAATTTTTTTTTTGTTTCCGCTACACTTGAGCAAGAGCCATTTCAGTGATTATGGTAATATAATCCTTGGAAGTAATTTTATTTATAAAATTATAACTCGCAACCGGGTCCCGACCTCGAATTCACGAGCACTCGAAAGTTAGGACCCGTTGAGGCGGGTCGATGCGCATGCGAACGAACTGTTCGAAAGAGGCGTGCATCGGTGCGTTCGTGTAAGCGGAAATTGCACCGGATCCCGTCGGAACTCCCCGCGGAAGCGTGCCCGGCGTGGATGGCCTATTGATTTCCAAGTGTGGCGCGGATTTCTTAAATATTTCGTCGTTTTTTTGTTGCGAGTTCACCTGGCTTTTACAGCCGGCGGACTCTTTTGTGAATCGGACAATACCGGGAGGGTGAAAAACAGTATTTGGGAAGAAGAAGGCTCGAAATAAGGGGTCTAGATTGCGAATTTACGAGCTTCGGAATGCTCTGGTTTTTTACTTTTGGGCGGCAACGCGCATGTAATCAAATTGTTACGGTGAATGAACGGGTGCGATCATACCAGCACTAATGCACCGGATCCCATCAGAACTCCGCAGTTAAGCGTGCTTGGGCGAGAGTAGTACTAGGATGGGTGACCACCTGGGAAGTCCTCGTGTTGCACCCCTTTTTCCGTTCTTTTTTTTTTAATTTTTTTTTGTTTCCGCTACACTTGAGCAAGAGCCATTTCAGTGATTATGGTAATATAATCCTTGGAAGTAATTTTATTTATAAAATTATAACTCGCAACCGGGTCCCGACCTCGAATTCACGGGCACTCGAAAGTTAGGACCCCTTGAGGCGGGTCGATGCGCATGCGAACGAATTGTTCGAAAGAGGCGTGCATCGGTGCGTTCGTGTAAGCGGAAATTGCACCGGATCCCGTCGGAACTCCCCGCGGAAGCGTGCCCGGCGTGGATGGCCTATTGATTTCCAAGTGTGGCGCGGATTTCTTAAATATTTCGTCGTTTTTTTGTTGCGAGTTCACCTGGCTTTTACAGCCGGCGGACTCTTTTGTGAATCGGACAATACCGATAGGGTGAAAAACAGTATTTGGGAAGAAGAAGGCTCGAAATAAGGGGTCTCGATTGCGAATTTACGAGCTTCGGAATGCTCTGGTTTTTTACTTTTGGGCGGCAACGCGCATGTAATCAAATTGTTACGGTGAATGAACGGGTGTGATCATACCAGCACTAATGCACCGGATCCCATCAGAACTCCGCAGTTAAGCGTGCTTGGGCGAGAGTAGTACTAGGATGGGTGACCACCTGGGAAGTCCTCGTGTTGCACCCCTTTTTCCGTTCTTTTTTTTTTTTAATTTTTTTTTTGTTTCCGCTACACTTGAGCAAGAGCCATTTCAGTGATTATGGTAATATAATCCTCGGAAGTAATTTTATTTATAAAATTATAACTCGCAACCGGGCCCCGGCCTCGAATTCACGGGCACTCGAAAGGTAGGACCCGTTGAGGCGGGTCGATGCGCATGCGAACGAACTGTTCGAAAGAGGCGTGCATCGGTGCGTTCGTGTAAGCGGAAATTGCACCGGATCCCGTCGGAACTCCCCGCGGAAGCGTGCCCGGCGTGGATGGCCTCTTGATTTCCAAGTGTTGCGCGGATTTCTTAAATACTTCGTCGTTTTTTTGTTGCGAGTTCACCTGGCTTTTACAGCCGACGGACTCTTTTGTGAATCGGACAATACCGGGAGGGTGAAAAACAGTATTTGGGAAGAAGAAGGCTCGAAATAAGGGGTCTCGGTTGCGAATTTACGAGCTTCGGAATGCTCTGGTTTTTTACTTTTGGGCGGCAACGCGCATGTAATCAAATTGTTACGGTGATTGAACGGGTGCGATCATACCAGCACTAATGCACCGGATCCCATCAGAACTCCGCAGTTAAGCGTGCTTGGGCGAGAGTAGTACTAGGATGGGTGACCACCTGGGAAGTCCTCGTGTTGCACCCCTTTTTCCGTTCTTTTTTTTTTTATTATTTTTTTTTTTTTTGTTTCCGCTACACTTGAGCAAGAGCCATTTCAGTGATTATGGTAATATAATCCTTGGAAGTAATTTTATTTATAAAATTATAACTCGCAACCGGGTCCCGACCTCGAATTCACGAGCACTCGAAAGTTAGGACCCGTTGAGGCGGGTCGATGCGCATGCGAACGAACTGTTCGAAAGAGGCGTGCATCGGTGCGTTCGTGTAAGCGGAAATTGCACCGGATCCCGTCGGAACTCCCCGCGGAAGCGTGCCCGGCGTGGATGGCCTATTGATTTCCAAGTGTGGCGCGGATTTCTTAAATATTTCGTCGTTTTTTTGTTGCGAGTTCACCTGGCTTTTACAGCCGGCGGACTCTTTTGTGAATCGGACAATACCGGGAGGGTGAAAAACAGTATTTGGGAAGAAGAAGGCTCGAAATAAGGGGTCTAGATTGCGAATTTACGAGCTTCGGAATGCTCTGGTTTTTTACTTTTGGGCGGCAACGCGCATGTAATCAAATTGTTACGGTGAATGAACGGGTGCGATCATACCAGCACTAATGCACCGGATCCCATCAGAACTCCGCAGTTAAGCGTGCTTGGGCGAGAGTAGTACTAGGATGGGTGACCACCTGGGAAGTCCTCGTGTTGCACCCCTTTTTCCGTTCTTTTTTTTTTAATTTTTTTTTTGTTTCCGCTACACTTGAGCAAGAGCCATTTCAGTGATTATGGTAATATAATCCTTGGAAGTAATTTTATTTATAAAATTATAACTCGCAACCGGGTCCCGACCTCGAATTCACGAGCACTCGAAAGTTAGGACCCGTTGAGGCGGGTCGATGCGCATGCGAACGAACTGTTCGAAAGAGGCGTGCATCGGTGCGTTCGTGTAAGCGGAAATTGCACCGGATCCCGTCGGAACTCCCCGCGGAAGCGTGCCCGGCGTGGATGGCCTATTGATTTCCAAGTGTGGCGCGGATTTCTTAAATATTTCGTCGTTTTTTTGTTGCGAGTTCACCTGGCTTTTACAGCCGGCGGACTCTTTTGTGAATCGGACAATACCGGGAGGGTGAAAAACAGTATTTGGGAAGAAGAAGGCTCGAAATAAGGGGTCTAGATTGCGAATTTACGAGCTTCGGAATGCTCTGGTTTTTTACTTTTGGGCGGCAACGCGCATGTAATCAAATTGTTACGGTGAATGAACGGGTGCGATCATACCAGCACTAATGCACCGGATCCCATCAGAACTCCGCAGTTAAGCGTGCTTGGGCGAGAGTAGTACTAGGATGGGTGACCACCTGGGAAGTCCTCGTGTTGCACCCCTTTTTCCGTTCTTTTTTTTTTAATTTTTTTTTGTTTCCGCTACACTTGAGCAAGAGCCATTTCAGTGATTATGGTAATATAATCCTTGGAAGTAATTTTATTTATAAAATTATAACTCGCAACCGGGTCCCGACCTCGAATTCACGGGCACTCGAAAGTTAGGACCCCTTGAGGCGGGTCGATGCGCATGCGAACGAATTGTTCGAAAGAGGCGTGCATCGGTGCGTTCGTGTAAGCGGAAATTGCACCGGATCCCGTCGGAACTCCCCGCGGAAGCGTGCCCGGCGTGGATGGCCTATTGATTTCCAAGTGTGGCGCGGATTTCTTAAATATTTCGTCGTTTTTTTGTTGCGAGTTCACCTGGCTTTTACAGCCGGCGGACTCTTTTGTGAATCGGACAATACCGATAGGGTGAAAAACAGTATTTGGGAAGAAGAAGGCTCGAAATAAGGGGTCTCGATTGCGAATTTACGAGCTTCGGAATGCTCTGGTTTTTTACTTTTGGGCGGCAACGCGCATGTAATCAAATTGTTACGGTGAATGAACGGGTGTGATCATACCAGCACTAATGCACCGGATCCCATCAGAACTCCGCAGTTAAGCGTGCTTGGGCGAGAGTAGTACTAGGATGGGTGACCACCTGGGAAGTCCTCGTGTTGCACCCCTTTTTCCGTTCTTTTTTTTTTTTAATTTTTTTTTTGTTTCCGCTACACTTGAGCAAGAGCCATTTCAGTGATTATGGTAATATAATCCTCGGAAGTAATTTTATTTATAAAATTATAACTCGCAACCGGGCCCCGGCCTCGAATTCACGGGCACTCGAAAGGTAGGACCCGTTGAGGCGGGTCGATGCGCATGCGAACGAACTGTTCGAAAGAGGCGTGCATCGGTGCGTTCGTGTAAGCGGAAATTGCACCGGATCCCGTCGGAACTCCCCGCGGAAGCGTGCCCGGCGTGGATGGCCTCTTGATTTCCAAGTGTTGCGCGGATTTCTTAAATACTTCGTCGTTTTTTTGTTGCGAGTTCACCTGGCTTTTACAGCCGACGGACTCTTTTGTGAATCGGACAATACCGGGAGGGTGAAAAACAGTATTTGGGAAGAAGAAGGCTCGAAATAAGGGGTCTCGGTTGCGAATTTACGAGCTTCGGAATGCTCTGGTTTTTTACTTTTGGGCGGCAACGCGCATGTAATCAAATTGTTACGGTGATTGAACGGGTGCGATCATACCAGCACTAATGCACCGGATCCCATCAGAACTCCGCAGTTAAGCGTGCTTGGGCGAGAGTAGTACTAGGATGGGTGACCACCTGGGAAGTCCTCGTGTTGCACCCCTTTTTCCGTTCTTTTTTTTTTTATTATTTTTTTTTTTTGTTTCCGCTACACTTGAGCAAGAGCCATTTCAGTGATTATGGTAATATAATCCTTGGAAGTAATTTTATTTATAAAATTATAACTCGCAACCGGGTCCCGACCTCGAATTCACGAGCACTCGAAAGTTAGGACCCGTTGAGGCGGGTCGATGCGCATGCGAACGAACTGTTCGAAAGAGGCGTGCATCGGTGCGTTCGTGTAAGCGGAAATTGCACCGGATCCCGTCGGAACTCCCCGCGGAAGCGTGCCCGGCGTGGATGGCCTATTGATTTCCAAGTGTGGCGCGGATTTCTTAAATATTTCGTCGTTTTTTTGTTGCGAGTTCACCTGGCTTTTACAGCCGGCGGACTCTTTTGTGAATCGGACAATACCGGGAGGGTGAAAAACAGTATTTGGGAAGAAGAAGGCTCGAAATAAGGGGTCTAGATTGCGAATTTACGAGCTTCGGAATGCTCTGGTTTTTTACTTTTGGGCGGCAACGCGCATGTAATCAAATTGTTACGGTGAATGAACGGGTGCGATCATACCAGCACTAATGCACCGGATCCCATCAGAACTCCGCAGTTAAGCGTGCTTGGGCGAGAGTAGTACTAGGATGGGTGACCACCTGGGAAGTCCTCGTGTTGCACCCCTTTTTCCGTTCTTTTTTTTTTAATTTTTTTTTTGTTTCCGCTACACTTGAGCAAGAGCCATTTCAGTGATTATGGTAATATAATCCTTGGAAGTAATTTTATTTATAAAATTATAACTCGCAACCGGGTCCCGACCTCGAATTCACGAGCACTCGAAAGTTAGGACCCGTTGAGGCGGGTCGATGCGCATGCGAACGAACTGTTCGAAAGAGGCGTGCATCGGTGCGTTCGTGTAAGCGGAAATTGCACCGGATCCCGTCGGAACTCCCCGCGGAAGCGTGCCCGGCGTGGATGGCCTATTGATTTCCAAGTGTGGCGCGGATTTCTTAAATATTTCGTCGTTTTTTTGTTGCGAGTTCACCTGGCTTTTACAGCCGGCGGACTCTTTTGTGAATCGGACAATACCGGGAGGGTGAAAAACAGTATTTGGGAAGAAGAAGGCTCGAAATAAGGGGTCTAGATTGCGAATTTACGAGCTTCGGAATGCTCTGGTTTTTTACTTTTGGGCGGCAACGCGCATGTAATCAAATTGTTACGGTGAATGAACGGGTGCGATCATACCAGCACTAATGCACCGGATCCCATCAGAACTCCGCAGTTAAGCGTGCTTGGGCGAGAGTAGTACTAGGATGGGTGACCACCTGGGAAGTCCTCGTGTTGCACCCCTTTTTCCGTTCTTTTTTTTTTAATTTTTTTTTGTTTCCGCTACACTTGAGCAAGAGCCATTTCAGTGATTATGGTAATATAATCCTTGGAAGTAATTTTATTTATAAAATTATAACTCGCAACCGGGTCCCGACCTCGAATTCACGAGCACTCGAAAGTTAGGACCCGTTGAGGCGGGTCGATGCGCATGCGAACGAACTGTTCGAAAGAGGCGTGCATCGGTGCGTTCGTGTAAGCGGAAATTGCACCGGATCCCGTCGGAACTCCCCGCGGAAGCGTGCCCGGCGTGGATGGCCTCTTGATTTCCAAGTGTTGCGCGGATTTCTTAAATATTTCGTCGTTTTTTTGTTTCGAGTTCACCTGGCTTTTACAGCCGGCGGACTCTTTTGTGAATCGGACAATACCGGGAGGGTGAAAAACAGTATTTGGGAAGAAGAAGGCTCGAAATAAGGGGTCTCGGTTGCGAATTTACGAGCTTCGGAATGCTCTGGTTTTTTACTTTTGGGCGGCAACGCGCATGTAATCAAATTGTTACGGTGATTGAACGGGTGCGATCATACCAGCACTAATGCACCGGATCCCATCAGAACTCCGCAGTCAAGCGTGCTTGGGCGAGAGTAGTACTAGGATGGGTGACCTCCTGGGAAGTCCTCGTGTTGCACCCCTTTTTCCGTTCTTTTTTTTTTTTTAATTTTTTTTTTTTTTTGTTTCCGCTGCACTTGAGCAAGAGCCATTTCAAGGATTATGGTAATTTTATTTATAAAATTATAACTCGCAACCGGGTCCCGACCTCGAATTCACGGGCACTCGAAAGTTAGGACCCGTTGAGGCGGGTCGATGCGCATGCGAACGAATTGTTCGAAAGAGGCGTGCATCGGTGCGTTCGTGTAAGCGGAAATTGCACCGGATCCCGTCGGAACTCCCCGCGGAAGCGTGCCCGGCGTGGATGGCCTATTGATTTCCAAGTGTGGCGCGGATTTCTTAAATATTTCGTCGTTTTTTTGTTGCGAGTTCACCTGGCTTTTACAGCCGGCGGACTCTTTTGTGAATCGGACAATACCGATAGGGTGAAAAACAGTATTTGGGAAGAAGAAGGCTCGAAATAAGGGGTCTCGATTGCGAATTTACGAGCTTCGGAATGATCTGGTTTTTTACTTTTGGGCGGCAACGCGCATGTAATCAAATTGTTACGGTGAATGAACGGGTGCGATCATACCAGCACTAATGCACCGGATCCCATCAAAACTCCGCAGTTAAGCGTGCTTGGGCGAGAGTAGTACTAGGATGGGTGACCTCCTGGGAAGTCCTCGTGTTGCACCCCTTTTTCCGTTCTTTTTTTTTTTTTAATTTTTTTTTGTTTCCGCTACACTTGAGCAAGAGCCATTTCAGTGATTATGGTAATATAATCCTTGGAAGTAATTTTATTTATAAAATTATAACTCGCAACCGGGTCCCGACCTCGAATTCACGGGCACTCGAAAGTTAGGACCCGTTGAGGCGGGTCGATGCGCATGCGAATGAATTGTTCGAAAGAGGCGTGCATCGGTGCGTTCGTGTAAGCGGAAATTGCACCGGATCCCGTCGGAACTCCCCGCGGAAGCGTGCCCGGCGTGGATGGCCTATTGATTTCCAAGTGTGGCGCGGATTTCTTAAATATTTCGTCGTTTTTTTGTTGCGAGTTCACCTGGCTTTTACAGCCGGCGGACTCTTTTGTGAATCGGACAATACCGATAGGGTGAAAAACAGTATTTGGGAAGAAGAAGGCTCGAAATAAGGGGTCTCGATTGCGAATTTACGAGCTTCGGAATGCTCTGGTTTTTTACTTTTGGGCGGCAACGCGCATGTAATCAAATTGTTA
>NC_080050.1:17389206-17429905 GCF_026212465.1 Amaranthus tricolor | reverse complement strand
TGATTTTTGTTGCAATCCAATTTACCCTAATCTTATGCATGAGTTCATTTCAAATTTTTCTATTGAAAATGGGTTTTGTTCGAGTGTTGTAAATGATATTAAAATAAGTTTAATTGCATGATGTTAGGCGAATGGTTTGGGGTGCCTGCAGTTGGTTTTGACACTTATTACATAGGTTTGAAGATTGTATTTTCTGGGATTAATGAAAAGACATTGCTGAAATTTTTAGGTATTAATGAGAAAAATGGTAGGATAAGTCACAATACACTGTCCCCCATGCACAAACTGCTTTACAACATTGCCCGACGATTTTTTTTACCACGCATCTCCAAGCATAGTGAAGTAAATCTATGGATGCCACAATAAATTATTGCTTGGCTAACCATATTAAAATCAATTTCCCTTCACTTATGATTTTGCATTTTTCTAACTATATTGAGATGAAGTACATGGTAGGGTATGGGGATTTGTTGACTTGGATATTTAGAAAGTTTGGAGTCTCATTGCAAGGACTGCAGTTCCCTATAAGCTCTAATAACAAAATAGGTGCAAAATGTCTCACTAATTTTCACCTTAAATTATCTGATAAGGGGTTTCTAGAGGAAGCTTCAATTGAGGATGAGGAGGAAGAGGGTTCTGATGAAGAAAAGGAAGAAGAACAAGAAAAAGAAAAGGAGGATCAAAAGGCTGATGAGGAGGACCAAGAGCCTGTACCCACTGCCACTCATGAAAAGGCAGAAGTTGGTTCAAAGGGAGCACAAGAGGAAGTTCAGGAACAAGGGGAATAGGAGGAAGTCTTAAGTGAGGGGGAAGCCTCCAAGGAAGAAGAGGGTGAGGAACTGGATGATGATGATGATTCAGCCAGTGATGAGGAGGTATGGCTACCTGTGAAGAAGAAGCCCATTGTGACTCCAAGGAAAAGTAGTAGGCTAGCTTCTAAAGGAAAATGTCCAGTAGTTGGTTTGGATGATGACTTTTCCTCACTCACCACCCTTGAGCCTCAACCTACTGCACATCCCTCACCAAAACCGGCCACACCACCTACCCATCACATACCATCACCTCCCCGTTTACCTATTCCTTCCACACCTCCACCAACAACTACTACACCTACTTCACCCCACGCACTTTACCACGTCTTGGTTTTGCTGGTTTCTCTAATCCTTCCTTAGTTCCTGCAGTTATTTTAGACCCTGTTCTCAACAAACTCCAAGATCTTCAGTCCCAGTTCTATTCCTTTCAAGATGAAGTTCGTGTCACTTTTGCATCCATCATTGATCAGCTCACTCAAATAGACTTGATACAGTGGAGGTGCAGACTGAATTTTTGAATGAAGAAGAACCTACTGCCTGATCCATCTCATTACTATCTTTTTCTTGTGCTACTTCATTAAACAAACAAACAATTTTATTTTGGTTTTTGATGTACCAAGCTGGGTACAGTGTTGAAATTTGACACTTTTAAACTTTGTTGCTCTTATTACTATGGTCTGTGATGTTTAATCATTGCATACTTTTGATTTCATCTCTTAGTACTTGCTTTATTTCACTGCTCCTTGCTTACCTTCGTTTTGCTATACATATATTGTTAGTGTTGTGGTTTGAATGCTTCTCTCCTTTTTGAAAGATGTCAAAAGGGGGAATAATTTCATAAATTTAAGAGGTATGCTTGGTGTATGACATAGTTCCTAATTCTCTTTTATTGATTTGCCTAAGGAAAGTAGTGTATGCTTTGATTGGTTTGGTTTGGAATGCTCTGATTTAGGCTTAGTTTCATAGCTATTAGTTACTATTTTGTTTGCTCTACTCTTATTTAGTAGCACTAAGTATCTTGGTAACTTATGTTGATTTTATTTTTAGGATTATTTAAAAATATTATGCTTTTATTAGAGTAATCTGTTTTATCTTATGTACCTGGTAAATTCCATTGTAATGATTTAATTTGCTAAGTTATGTAGAGTAGCTTTGATCTCTGTCGTGCTCTATCACATTAGTTTTACTCTATTTTGTTTAAGTTTGTTTATAAGTTTTTCATCATCAAAAAGGGGGAATTTGTTGACCCTTTTAGGTTTTGATGATGACTACACTTACGATAAACAAATGTGTAATAGAGATTATGTGCACGTCGATATCTGATCTTGATAAAGATTGTCGATAGTGCCTAAGATTTGGTCCATGAACTGTATATATGTCAAATATATCTAAGGAAGTTAGATAAGGATGATCGCTTAGGATGTCAAATGTAGATAGGAGGTCTACTGTTCCCAAGTTTGATGATCTAACGATACTTGTTGATGGAGATAGTGCTCTGTTGCCAAGATTGAAGTCTGGAAGAATCAATGTCAGCTGAAAATTCTGTAGAATACATATTTTTCTGATTTTTAGTTGATGTATTGTTTAAATTAATTTGTTTTATCATTAATTTAATAAGTTAGTTGGCAAGATATTTTTATAACTATCTTAAAATAACCGTACATTTTCTAAAAGTGAAGAAAACTTCTCCTTATTTTTCTCCACATAAATAGGCTTGCAATATGGGTTTAATTAAAAAAATTCTTTGCCTATTTATAGAAAAATAATCGTGGCTTGTTTACATGAAAAATAAGGATGTAGTAGGTATTTATTTCTTTTGCTAGCCATGTGAGCTCCTAAATAAAACGAGTCATTGTTTTTCAACCATTTTTTTAAGAGGAGTGTCCATGCGTGAGATTGAAAAATAAATAAGAAATTTTTTTGCTCCAAAAATTGCCAATTAACTTAAAATATTTTCTTGTGCAACTCATTAATTTTATCCTTAGGAATTTGGCCTTTGTAAAGGTTTTTTTTAGAGAATTGTTGCAACTACACTTGGAGAAGTCTAGGGGAGAAGGAGAAAGAGAAGTTGGCCTAGTTTTGTTTATTTGTTTTATGTAATTGTAACTAATTGCCTAAAACATAGTAGAGAATTTTGAAATCACGGGGGGTCGTGGTTTTTCCTTCTATTTAGGCCTAGAAGGTTTCCACGTAAAATTGAGTTGTCTCTTTCTTATTTTTCACATCAAGTTTAAGTTTTTAATTCCGCAATCTAATTCCGCAAAAACAGGGCAAAAATACTTAAACTTATCAAACAACAATTTACTCCCCTCTTGTGGTCGTCCACCATCTCTAACCGTTTCTACAGGTTGCAACAACGAATTCAAGTCTTTCGGAAACTTGATATTAATAGAAGGCGTGAGAACACTTTCTATAACACCCTTGAATTTCCAACTCCTTAAACGAAACCAAAATCGTTAAGGATGGAGGAAATTCGGGTGTTACATTAAAATAAAATAAAAAGAAACCAAAAAGAAACTTATCTTTTAAAGTGAGCTGGAAATTCGATAGCATCTCCTTTGTATATTGAGGAGATAAAGATAAACTTGCTCAGAAATATAAAGACACTAATAAGAAAAAGACACGTCGGTCTTAAATAATCTATCACGGCAGAATGATCATCGTTGAATTCTCTGTCGAGATGCTAAGCATAGAACGTGGTTCCAAAGTAACGCTTGAGTTCGAAATGGAACAAATAACTTTAAACATACTACCCACAAAAACAACACAGTGGAAGATAAAATATACAAATAAAGGTTTAAAAGCCTTAAAAAAAATCCAACAGGTTAGGTTGTACATATGTCAAATCTTCCATAGTTGTTGCAATGATACGAAATACGCACTCATACCCCCAATACGCAATGCAAAAAGGACTCCAATACCTCTTAGGCCCGTCTATGATTTCCCTGCTGCTCAACATATGAACGAATGTCAAATGCATCATAGCAGGTTCATCATAGAAAAGGGCAATGGTCATGAAAACAAACATGTACACGTCAGTAACCAACCATATGTTATAATAAGCTAATAAACCAAATACTAACATGATATACCACAATATAAAGGAGATCTTACAAAACTCAAAGTATTAGTCATAACTTCTTATTGTAACTCTTTGCTTCTCAATATAATTTCTATTTTCCTCTCCTTTACTCTATTTCATAACTTATCTTAAAGACTCACATGATACCACTTTTAGATGGAATATCCAAATATGACATATTCTCTTCTTCAATCCTTTTTTTCTCAACTTTACTCCATATTTGAGGTTCGCGAGACCCTCAAAGCATAAACACAATCTCATGAGATTTATCCATTATACAATTCTATGTGACTAGGCTAAGAGCGATATCGGCCACCCAACGCTCAATGGCAAATTATAAGTACCTACCCCCTCCATCTGATCATCTCGAATCCTAGCTTCGGGGAAAAAAGACCCACTAGGGTACCAATCCAGGGGAGAGGCTACCATATTGGGTTTTGCAAGGTCTACATGGCAACACCTTGGTCAAGGGGCGATATCGGCCATCCAGCGCCCAATGACACAAGTACGCCCACACCTCCCCTACGGTGATCCTCTCAGATCTCACCTTGGGAATGAAACCAACTGGAGGTAATAATCTAGTGGAGTCACGTCAATTAAGCATGATCTAATGCTTTGTCAAATAGGAATAATTCCCTCTTTCTACTATTGATGAGTGCCCTGGGATAGCAAAACCCACTAAGCAACTCAAAAAAATCATGAAATTCACCTATAAAGGAATAATTCTAACTCCAAGAGATTCCAATTCTTAAATAAATAAGGGGGTGGTCCCCGCCTTCTACTAATACTCACATCCTCTAAAATAGTCTATGCGCTTCATAATCGATAGCTCTTCATATAAAGTGTACCCACTAGTATATCATAGTTTTGATACAATGCATATTATTACAATAAACAATAATTTCTTGAAGAAAATTGCATATAAGGGTTCGTTACTGCGTGTACCTGAAGCTTTTGGCACTCTGCAAAAGTCTAAACAAACACCAATACAGGGTTTTATAATCTCTTATGAAGTGAGCACCTAACAAATTTAAAGTAGGTTTTATACGTCTACTAATCTCATTAAGAGCTACTAAATACTACGAAAAGTAGCGTTTAAACTATTCACTATTATTAACACATTTTTAGAACATTCAAGCACTCGCCACACATACTTACGCTCACTTATAAAATAGTGAATAGCCTATGACTTAAAATGCATATTTAGACCATCCAACTTTCCAAATAAATTCAATGATAAAGTACGTTATATGGAGAATTATTTTATGAATAAAACTAGATTTGTAATACATCAAATTGAAATATTGATACGATTCACATGATTTTAATATTATTATCTGTATTAAGGATATATATGGAATTAAAATTCTTTATTCTTAGAATCATAATAATACTCATAATTTCAATAACAATAACAAGCCAACCTAAAATTATCCATAACTTTAATCAATTTCAACATCATAATGTGCGACTAATAATGCTTCTAAACCATTATTTGTTCAAATAAAGTGCATCCAACTTTTACCCATCCAACATCAATCGAACAACACATTTAACAAAATAGATAATATTTCAACATGAAAATATGAGGAAATCAAAAGAGAAGAAGAATAGCTTATCAAAGCTTTCTTAATCATGAAACACCACAAAGACACCAAAAGTAGTACATACTACTATTATTTTCATTCCTAATAATTTCAAGTCTATCCTTGTTCAATTCATCATTATTACTCATCCCATAATAATTTTTAATTAATCCATATTTAATTTACCATCACTACTCTTACCCATAACAAGTTGTATATCTATAGTACCTAACAACTACTAACAATTCATCCAACAACACATACACCAATAAAAACCAAATCTAAACTTCAATAACATCATCAACTACGTTATCTATGTACTCTAACACCATTGAAAACACATCATGAATACACTATTCAATCCTTATTCTCATTCCCAATCCAAACCCTAAATTGGAACATTCTTGAATCACCATTTTAACTCTTGCACATCACAACTCAATATAATTCACTCAAATTACTAGAGATAAAACATTAAATTAATTGCTTAAAACAAAGGAATAATAAAGAATAGCTTACAAAAATGAGATGGGAGCAAGAAGACAAGTACCCACAAAGCTACTATTGGCGGTAGGTCTACCGGCTGGAGGTGGCTGTCTGGCGGCAGTCAGGTGGCTGTAGATGGCGGTAGTAGGTGGCAACCATGGAAGAGAAAAGTGAGGTGTGAGGGAGGAAAGGTTTTAGGAATAAATAAGGAGTAGCAAGAGTGAAGAAATAAATAGCGTAGTTGTAATGTAGTATATATACTACATTTTATCTCATTCAAACTCTTACCCAATTTGGGTATTTTTACTTTCATGACCCAAATTAATTTAGCCTACACATATTAAATAATTTTTATTTTTCTTTTATCCACATGGGGAGAAATCCAACACTATATCCATTAGTTATTTCGCAAAATAATTATATTAATAATATGAGTGTCTATTTCATATTAAATATAGCTATTAAATCAATAAAATTTGTTTAATTATTTTAAATGCAACACATTTTTTTTTAATTCTATTAAATTGATTAAAATATACATATTATGACATAATAAATAATGGGGTGTTACACTTTTCTTTTGTGATATTTCTCCCACAAGGGTGCTTGGGATGATAAATGACATTCACAATGATATACAATCTATTACAAGAATCCCTTAGCACAAAGAGATTGAAAAGTAAGACAATGTGTTGTACATGGATTATGAAACTTCAAATTGTAAGAAAATTTAATTACTCCTTCACCACAATACATGTAAAAGAGAAGCAAACAAATTGTATGTTCAAAGACAAATTCAGAATTTGTATGTATGAAGGGTGGAACTTCCTTATGCACACACACTTTGTTTATGGAGATGTGTGTCAACTAATGTCTACTTATAAAACATGACTTGTTTCATCCAAAACCAAGCTATGAAATAAGTGTTTGTTTCATCCAAAGCTCTTCAATAAAATAAAGTATCTTTCATTAGAATTAAACATCATAAGTAGGTTAACAATCATTTTTAATGATTGAAATCAATCGACACTAATGAAATAAACTAATAAAACCGTAAAAACCAAGGCAGGGGACCGGCAACAAGTCGGAGTAGCGTGGTGATGAGTCATGATCAAGAAATCTGACTCGGCTTCCCCCAAAAGCAGACTCGGCTTTTATTTGCCTCAATATGAGATAAATCAATGCACAAGTTACGAGTCGGTGCTAATCTACTGTTCCCTAATTTGCGATTTCCTTATTTGGCATAATTTAGACTTTTCTTTTATTACATTGTCCCACTACTATACATAGTATGTAGTATATATAAACTACTATAAATGTCCAACATTCAAGGCTTCACCCATCCAAAGAGTATAATGTAGAAATGTATTAGTTTCAACCAATCCCAAAGGTATATTATGTTCTCTTATAACTTACACTAACACGCTAGATTAATTCTCTTAATCTTAACCTAATTACTTGGTGAACCAAATCACCAATAATCTTAACAATCTCCACCTTGAATTTTGTTCTCTAAGTACTCAAAAAAAAATCTAACAACACCCACAAACATCTCTAAGTACTCAAAAAATCACCAGCGTTCGTCTTGAGGAAGACTCCTAAGCACTTTTCTAACTTGTTCATCAACGGGAATGATTCTACCAAGAGAGACTAACTCATTCGTAATATTTGTGAACCTAGTGAACATTTCTTGAATGTTTTCCCTAGGTTCCATTACGAATCTTTCATATTTGGACATTAGCAAATCAATCTTGGATCTCTTTACTTCACTAGTACCTTCATGGGTAACTTCGAGCAGGTCCCAAATCTGCTTAGCGGTTTTGCAACCCATAATTCGATTGTGCTCATTTGGACCAAGCCCACAGTGAAGTAGCTTGATAGCAAGAGCGTTCATCTCCATCTTTTGAAAATCTTCTTTTTCATATTCAGTGATCGGCTTTGGAACAGCTTCATTGTTGGAGTTGATGGTCGTCACCTCAAAGTCTCCAATTTCAATGACTCTCCAAACTTGGTAATTTTCAGCCTTTATGAATATTTCCATTCTATTTTTCCAATAGGTATAAAATTTCCCATCAAACATAGGTGGCCTTTGTGTAGAGTAACCTTCTTCCATGCGTTCGTTCATCTTCAACATCTTGACAGGGAACAGGATACTGCTCTCAGGGTTTCCTGATTAAATGAGGAACAGGGCTCTGATACCAATTGTAGAAATACTAATAGATGATCGAATGCAACAAGAGGGGGGGTGAATTGTTGTGTAGTAGGTTTAAGATTTTTTGCTCAACTTTTTGCGGAATTATAATAAGTATAGAACAAAAACTTAAACTTAAAAACGAAAAGAATAATAAAAGAAGACAAGGATTTTTACGTGGAAACCTTCTTGGCCTAATAAGAAGGAAAAACCACGACCCCCCGGGATTTCAAAATTCTCACTATGTTTAGGCAATTAGTTACAATTACACAAAACAATGTTTGCTTCACTTGAAGCTTCTCAATTCTCTAAATGCTTTACTCAAAGCTTCTCTACTTAGGCCCACTTCTCTTCTCTTCTCTTCTCTTCTCTTCTCTTCTCTTCTCTCGTTTCTATTCTCTATTCCCTTAGACTTCCCATAAGTCTAATTACAACAAAACACTCAATTACCCTTTACAAGGCCAATTCTCATAAAGATCAAAATGAAATTGTTGCTTAAGAAAAATATTATAAATTAATTGGCATTTAAAACTTAGAATATTTTTCTCAATTAATTCTCCCTTAGATGGACACTCTCAATGCAACATTCATTCATTTATCCACCCATACATACTGAACCGTAATTTCCCTCTTTTATAAGGGGAACAGCAAGTAGTGCACTTAGCCCATGTTCTCCACGAGTTGCACATATCCCACGTTCTCCATAACTTACTTGCTCCCAAAGAAAATGGAAAGTTAGTTAAAGATAGGAGTGGAATGTAATTGCTGTATGCATGCACGGTTAAAATATCATGGGTTAAGGAAGATCCTATTTTATAGGAGACCAATTCAAAGAAGAGAACAAGTCTCTTAATTTCCGAGTTTATAGGTGATAAACAAGGAATTGATTTTCTCCATGTTTTTAGGCGAATTAAAATTATTTTGCCAATTAATAAATAAATTTAATTAAGCAACTAATTAAATTTTAACCTTTTACATTAACCAAAAACAGAAAATATAATTTTCGTAATCTTCCAGTCAATGTCTTCTTCGGACCTGTATCGTGAGGAACAGCACACTGTCTCCATCTACAACATTCGTCAGAACTTCAACTCTAGGAACAGTAAACTGTCTTCAAGAGCAATTTCCCAACTTCTTGGATATTTGAGACATGTACTTCTTTCACGAATCAAGTCATAGGCTTCATCAACGATTCACATTAAATCGGATATATACCTACAAAACAATCTCTAAAAATATATTTGTTTATTTACAAGTGAAGTCATCATCAAAACCTTAAGAGGCCAACAAATTCCCCCTTTTTGATGATGGCAAACTTTATAAACAAACTTAAGTAAAAATAGAGTAAATCAAAATTCATAGAGCATACTAGAGATTAAAGTAACTCTAATTAACTTAGCAAATCAACTTGTTAGAATATAATTTACCAAGCATTCATAAACAAACAGTTTACTCTAAAATATCAAATATTTTTCAAAAAGTTTTTAAAATTAATTAACTTAAAACTTAAATGAAATAAACTAAGTTAAACTAAAATAAATAAAAACTAACATAACATAATAACCTAATATAATAAAACTATAATAAACCTAATAATAATAATAAACATAATTAATTAAACAAAACTAATATAAAACATAAAAAACATAAAAACACACATTGTTAGATAATTTCAACAGAAAGATCATCTTGAGAAACAAAATATAAGTATAAACACAGCAGCCCATCGCACATATAGCATTCATAAGAATCAATATAAATAAACAAGATATGTCTAGCATAAACACAGCAACACACATATCATTCATAAGAATCAATATAAATCAACAAGATATGTAACTGTGTATTCACTGCCCCTGTTAAGTTTGTGCATAATCTTCCCCCTTTTGTCATCAATCAAAAAGAATTGGGAGTTATCAAATCTCAGCACAAACCATATAGATTTGTTAGTGATGAAAACAACAAACAACAATAATAAAAGCAAGTGCTATGAACAATGATTAAACCTGCATAGAGTTAATTTGTCACAAACCATGAAAAATAAAAACAAAGAAAAGTAGCAATTGTTCAAAGTTTCAACAACCATGTACCCCAGATGGTACAAGGCAAAAAAAATTGTTTGATAAGTGATACAGCCAACAAATCCTTAAATTTTTGAGCAGAGGGATCAAGGGTCAGTCTCTTCTTCATCAATGAATTCAGTCTGCACCTCCACTGTGTCCAGCTTGGCACCAAGGCGTTGTTCCATTTGGTTTAGCTGATCCACAATAGAAGCAAGCGAGACACGAGTTTCATCCTGAAATGCAATGAATTGAGACTGTAGATCAAGGAGCTTGGAGAGTATGGAATGTAAGGAAACTGCAGGAACAGAGTCAAAGTTAGTACAGCCAATATTGGGTGAGGTGTGTGATTGTGGTGGTGGTGTATACGGGATAGGTGATGGTGGTGGTGATGGAATTTGATGTGGTGGTGAATTGGCTGGCTTGGGAGAGGTAGGTTCATCAGGTGTTGGCTCAGGGATGGTGTCAGAAGGTGTTTCATCAACCAAAGTAGCCTTGCGTTTCGAAGCCAACCTCCTACTCTTCCTTTGCATTGACTTAGCCTTTTTCCTCATAGCCAACACAATCTCTTCATCGCTGGAATCACTGCAGAGATTGTGAGGGACATTTTCATCCCAGGCTTCCTTTTTCTTTTCCTTTTCCCCCTTACTTACAGCTCCATCCTGTTCCTCTTTCTCAGATTTTTCAATATTTTCAGAGGGAACAGGATCTTGTTCCTTTTCTCCCTCATTCTCTTTTTCCTCCTTTTTCTCCTCTGCCTCCTTTTCTTCTTCAACCTCTTCAGCCCCTTCATCTTCAGATTCAACTTCTACAACCCCCTCATGCATCAATACTCCCTCATCATTCAATTTCAAATGCAAATTTTGTAAACATTTAGCACCAATTTTCATATTGGGACCCATTGGGAACTCCAACCCTTCCAATGGGACCTCAAACTTCCTAAAAATCCATGTTAACAACCCTCCATAACCAATAAAGCTTTTCTTTTCAATGCAGTCCGATAAATGAGAGATCATCAACGAAGGAAAATTTATTTTAATATGTTTGTCCATGCAGTAAATCAAGGTGGCATCACGCAAACTCACTTGACTACGTTTTGAGTTTCGTGGTAAGATAAATCTGCGAGCAACATTGTACAACAATTTATGCATAGGGGACAGAACATTGTGACTGATCTTCCCCTTTTTATCAATTCCTAAAAATTTTAAAATTGTTCGTTCATTGATGCCTGAAAATGCAATCTTTGACCCAATATGATATGTATCAAAACCAATATTGAGAACATTAAACCATTCCCCTAATAAAGCGCTGTTAAATTCAATTTTAACAGTTTTAACAACACTAGTACACATACCGCCATCATTAGAGAAATTTACAATAAATTCTCTCATTAGGTTTGGAAAAATCGAATTGCAACTGAAATTTGACATTAACAATTCCCATTCTTGATACTGTAAAATCTCATGCAATCTAGGAAAGTTCGTAGAATCATACCAATATTTGTCCAACCCGAACCCTACAGTCATCTCCTTTGAAACTTCTTCTGCGCTGTTTGGATCAACCTGCTTCGATCGCTTAACTACTCTAGAAGATGAACCACCTGTTGACATTTTTCTTTTGGTACTGGTGGGTTCAGTGGAGTGTTTCTGTGATTCTTGTGTAGTTTCAGTTGGTGTAGGTGGTGCGTCCTGCAGTAATGGAGGTGGAAGTACTACCCTTAGTGGTTTTGGTTGATCGGGCATACAGGATTTTGGAGTTTTCTTGCCTGATTTAGAGGATTTGGGGGTTTTCATTTTTGAATTTTGTAGGTTTTTGTGAGGAAGAAGGACGGTTCTTGAGTGAGAGATTGAAGTGAGAAGAAGAAGGACGGTTTTTGAGAGAAGGTTTGAGAAGGTGACGTGAGGCAGGGGTTTTTATTGGAGTGACAGTTAATCCTCCAAGTCCCATCTCTTTATTGCTTTGCATTACTTGAAGAGGAACCGTTTTCCCAAAAATTGTCAGACGGTTTGGCCGTATAAAAATATTGAATATGGATAAAATATGAAATAGGAAATAAAGAAATTAATTATGATTTTATGAATTATTATGAAGAAAATAATGAACATATTGCTTTGGTCTGTTTGAATTAACAACATGCAAATGTAAAAACATTCATAGTACAAACTTTATTACGTGTTTACTTGATCCATGCAATAATTGATTTTCAATCAAGATATTGAGATTGATTCCTGACCTTTTCATTCTTATGATGCTTCAATGGGAAATATATGCAACTAACTTTAGTGGAGCTTGATCATACCAAGTTCCAATCTCATTTTTTCATATTGTTCCCTAGGAAGTGGTTTGGTTAGAATATCAGCAACTTGTTCATTTGTGTTAACATGCTTCAATACAATATTTTTGTGTTCTACGTTATCCTTTAGAAAATGATGTCTAATGTGTATATGTTTAGCACGTGAATGATGCACTGGATCTTTAGATATACATATGGCACTAGTATTATCACAATAAATAGGAATGCATTCAACTTTAATACCAAAATCTCTAAGTTGCTGTTTTATCCAAAGCATTTGGGAACAGCAGGCTGCTGCTGCTACGTATTCAGCTTCTGCAGTGGATAATGCAACTGTGTTTTGTTTCTTGGAACTCCATGAAACTAAACATGAGCCAAGATATTGTACCATACCTGATGTACTTTTTCTATTAACAAGATCACCTGCATAATCTGCATCACTAAAACCTTTTAAATCATAAACATCACTTTTAGGATAAAATAGGGACAAATCGTCTGTTCCCTTCAAATATCTCAAAATTCTCTTTACTGCCGTGAGATGTGATTCTTTAGGACTTGATTGAAATCTAGCACATAAACCAACACTAAAAGAAATATCAGGTCTACTTGCAGTTAGATACAATAAAGAACCTATCATGCCTCTATACATTGTTTGATCTACGTTAGTTCCATTTCGGTCTTCATCTAGTCTAACATTGGTAGCCATAGGTGTATGATTGGTTTTTGCATTATTTAGTCCATATTTCTTAAGAAGTTCTTTGATGTATTTTTGTTGATGAATAAAAATACCATTTTCAGTTTGTTTAATTTGCAAACCAAGAAAGAAATTTAATTCTCCCATCATGCTCATTTCAAATTCTGTACCCATAAGGTTAGCAAATTCTTTACATAACAGATCATTAGTAGCACCAAAAATAATATCATCAACATAAATTTGAACAACTAAAATATTAGAACCTTTATTCTTAAAGAACAAGGTTTTGTCGATTTTTCCTCTTACAAAGTTATTTTGAATCAAAAACTTTGAAAGTCTTTCGTACCATTGCCTAGGAGCTTGCTTTAAGCCATATAAAGCTTTATCAAGCTTATAGACATGATTAGGACAAGAGGTATTCTCAAAACCTGGGGGTTGTTCCACAAAGACTTCTTCATCAAGATAACCATTTAAAAAAGCACATTTCACATCCATTTGATATAATTTAAAATTCATAAATGCAGCAAAAGAAATTAAGATTCGGATAGCCTCTAACCTTGCTACTGGAGCAAAAGTCTCAGTGTAATCAATACCTTCTTGTTGATTATAACCTTTAACCACGAGTCTAGCTTTATTTCTAACAATTATTCCATGCTCATCAAGCTTGTTCCGAAATACCCATTTCAAACCAATAACTTTCTTGTTTTTCGGTTTGGGTTCCAAGTGCCACACTTTATTTCTTTCAAACTCATTTAATTCATCTTGCATGGCAACTATCCAATCGGAATCCTTCAAAGCTTCCTCGTGATTTTTAGGTTCAAGTGATGATAGGAACGCAAAGTGTGCACAAAAGTTTCTCAATTGAGATCTAGTTTGTGTTCCCTTATTTATATCACTTACAATTGAATCAAGAGGATGATATCTTTGATACTTCCAAGGTTTAGGCACAAATTCTCTTGAAGGAACAGTAGCATGTTCTTGTTCAGCAACTTGATTGACATTCTGTTCAGCTACTAGATCATTTTGCTCATCTGTGGGAACAGCTGGATTGGGAACAGTCTGCTGGTCCTGTTGTGCTGGCAGTTCCTGGATTTGGTCAGTTTCTTCTGCCTCTTCTTGTATCGACTGTTCGCTTGCTGTTCCTCGATCTTGCACTTTTATTCCTTCATCTTCATCTTCCAAATTTGCAAGACCTATTTTAATATTACTTGTTTCCTGTTCACTTGTTGAAAAGTTAGTTTCATCAAAGATTATGTGAACAGACTCTTCTACACTCATTGTTCTCTTATTATAAACTCTGTAAGCTTTGCTTTGTGATGAATAACCTAGAAATACTGCCTCATCACTTCTTTCATCAAATTTACCTATGTTTCGTTTTCCATTCACATGTACAAAACATTTGCATCCAAATATACGAAAATAGGAAATATTCGGTTTAACACCTTTGAGCAATTCATAGGGTGTCTTTGAAGTGATTGGTCTAATTAGTACACGATTCAATGTATAGCATGCAGTGTTAACGGCTTCTGCCCAAAAATTCCTAGGTAGACCACTAGCAATCAACATGGTCCTAGCCATTTCTTCTAAGGTCCTATTTTTCCTTTCTACCACACCATTTTGTTGTGGTGTTCTAGGTGCGGAAAAATTGTGATTTATTCCATGTTCATTGCAATAATTCATGAAGTTTGAATTTTCAAATTCTTTTCCATGATCAGACCTAATGTGAACAATTTGATTATTGGTAGATTTTTGTGTTTTATTAGCAAAGGAAACAAACTCATCAAAAGCTTCATCTTTGCTTGCCAAAAATAAGGTCCACGTGAATCTACTATAATCATCAACAACAACAAATACATACTTTTTGCCACTACGGCTTTGTGTTCTCATTGGTCCACATAAATCCATATGAATTAATTCTAATGGTCTAGTAGTAGTCACAACGTTCTTTGATTTAAAGGATGACCGCACTTGTTTCCCTTTAGCACAAGGATCACAAACTTCATTTTTAAGGAATTTTATTGCAGGTAATCCTCTTACTAGGTCTTTTGATCTTAAAGTGTTAATCAATGAATAACTAGCATGACCTAGACGCTTGTGCCAAAGAAGTGGGTCTTCTTCAATAACACTTAAACACGTTAGACTGTTTCTGGGAGCAGTGTCCAGGTCCACCACATAGGTGTTCCCTTTTCTGATTCCCTCCAGCACAGGGTCTCCTGTACTGTTCCTAGAAATTATGCATTTTTCAGAAGTAAACTTAACAGAGTTACCTTTGTCACAAAATTGAGAAATACTTAACAAATTGTGTTTTAAATTCTCGACTAAAAATACATTATCAATGGCATGGGAACTAGACCTTCCAACCTTTCCTTTGGCGATTATCTCACCCTTCATGTTGTCACCGAAGGTTACTGTTGCCCCATCATAGGCTTCAAGTGAGAGAAATTTAGATTTATCACCCGTCATATGCTTGGAACACCCACTGTCGAGATACCATGAGTTGTTCCCCCTCACTTGATCCTGCAAAGCAAATTAGTGGTTAGGTGCAGGAACCCATTTATCCTTGGGTTCCTTGTCGATAATATTTGAATCACATTTCTTAATCCATGTACGTTCGACATAATTTTTATTTGCTTTGACATGCTGTTCCCTCTTTATACATTGATGTTTTAGGTGTCCACTCTTACCACAGAAGGAACATATTTTGCTACTAGGGAGATCTACATAGAACTTTTTCTTTTTATCATTCTTTATATATCCTAGACCTTCTTTACTTTTGGTTTTAGCATTTAGAATCCATTTGGGAATTTCATTGATTTTCCCTTTTCCTCTTAAGTTTATTTTATTTTTCAAATTTTCATTTTCAATTTCGTAGGATTCTAATTTTGATTTCAATTTTTGAAATTCAGTGCTAACCACGTGAGTGATTTTATCATTTTCAACCGATTTTGATCTTAACAATTTGCTTTGATTTAATTCAATATTAAGAGTGATATATTCCTGTTTTAATTTCTCCAACTGCTCTTTCAAAATGATATTCTTATCTAGCAAATCAAAAAATCTACTTTGCACATCGATTCTAAAGGAGTTTAGATATGAGATATGATCTTCACTTAAGTTAAGATCTTTCTTAATTTGGAGACACTTAGCTGTTTTTTCATCTAGCTTTTCTTGTGTCTCTAAAAGCAGTTTAATTAGTTTATTCTTACTTATGTTGGACAGATGTTTAGGAGATGGCCCAGAAGACATTACCTCTTCTTCTTTGGACTCTTCATGAGATGCCATGAGACATAGGTTTGCTGTTTCCTCTTCCATTGTAGCTTCTGTCTCAGCCTCGCTCTCCGTATCTCCCCAAGCTGCTATCATTGCTTTTCTAAAATCTGTTTTGAAGTTTCCCTTCTTATATAGTCTTCCAACTTCTCTTGCTTTTCCCTTGCCCTTCTCATTTTTCCATTGAGGGCAATCCTTGATGAAGTGTTCAGTGCTTCCACACTTATGGCATTCAAAGTTTGTCTTCAAGTTCGGTGTTCCCTTCTCTTTGTTATTCCTTTGATTACCATACCTTCTGTTCCTGAAGAATTTTTTGAATTTTCGAGCCAACAGTGCTGCTTCCTCTTCACCAGTTTCTGATTCATCGCTATCATCAGCTGCTAGAGCCAGTCCTTTGTTTCGGGAACTGTCAGCTGTTCCTAAATGCAATTCATGGGTCATTAGGGAACCAGCCAGCTCTTCCAAATTGAACTTGGTGAAATCTTTGGACTCCTGGATGGCTGTAACCTTTGCTCTCCAGCGTTCGTCTTGAGGAAGACTCCTAAGCACTTTTCTAACTTGTTCATCAACGGGAATGATTCTACCAAGAGAGACTAACTCATTCGTAATATTTGTGAACCTAGTGAACATTTCTTGAATGTTTTCCCTAGGTTCCATTACGAATCTTTCATATTTGGACATTAGCAAATCAATCTTGGATCTCTTTACTTCACTAGTACCTTCATGGGTAACTTCGAGCAGGTCCCAAATCTGCTTAGCGGTTTTGCAACCCATAATTCGATTGTGCTCATTTGGACCAAGCCCACAGTGAAGTAGCTTGATAGCAAGAGCGTTCATCTCCATCTTTTGAAAATCTTCTTTTTCATATTCAGTGATCGGCTTTGGAACAGCTTCATTGTTGGAGTTGATGGTCGTCACCTCAAAGTCTCCAATTTCAATGACTCTCCAAACTTGGTAATTTTCAGCCTTTATGAATATTTCCATTCTATTTTTCCAATAGGTATAAAATTTCCCATCAAACATAGGTGGCCTTTGTGTAGAGTAACCTTCTTCCATGCGTTCGTTCATCTTCAACATCTTGACAGGGAACAGGATACTGCTCTCAGGGTTTCCTGATTAAATGAGGAACAGGGCTCTGATACCAATTGTAGAAATACTAATAGATGATCGAATGCAACAAGAGGGGGGGTGAATTGTTGTGTAGTAGGTTTAAGATTTTTTGCTCAACTTTTTGCGGAATTATAATAAGTATAGAACAAAAACTTAAACTTAAAAACGAAAAGAATAATAAAAGAAGACAAGGATTTTTACGTGGAAACCTTCTTGGCCTAATAAGAAGGAAAAACCACGACCCCCCGGGATTTCAAAATTCTCACTATGTTTAGGCAATTAGTTACAATTACACAAAACAATGTTTGCTTCACTTGAAGCTTCTCAATTCTCTAAATGCTTTACTCAAAGCTTCTCTACTTAGGCCCACTTCTCTTCTCTTCTCTTCTCTTCTCTTCTCTTCTCTTCTCTCGTTTCTATTCTCTATTCCCTTAGACTTCCCATAAGTCTAATTACAACAAAACACTCAATTACCCTTTACAAGGCCAATTCTCATAAAGATCAAAATGAAATTGTTGCTTAAGAAAAATATTATAAATTAATTGGCATTTAAAACTTAGAATATTTTTCTCAATTAATTCTCCCTTAGATGGACACTCTCAATGCAACATTCATTCATTTATCCACCCATACATACTGAACCGTAATTTCCCTCTTTTATAAGGGGAACAGCAAGTAGTGCACTTAGCCCATGTTCTCCACGAGTTGCACATATCCCACGTTCTCCATAACTTACTTGCTCCCAAAGAAAATGGAAAGTTAGTTAAAGATAGGAGTGGAATGTAATTGCTGTATGCATGCACGGTTAAAATATCATGGGTTAAGGAAGATCCTATTTTATAGGAGACCAATTCAAAGAAGAGAACAAGTCTCTTAATTTCCGAGTTTATAGGTGATAAACAAGGAATTGATTTTCTCCATGTTTTTAGGCGAATTAAAATTATTTTGCCAATTAATAAATAAATTTAATTAAGCAACTAATTAAATTTTAACCTTTTACATTAACCAAAAACAGAAAATATAATTTTCGTAATCTTCCAGTCAATGTCTTCTTCGGACCTGTATCGTGAGGAACAGCACACTGTCTCCATCTACAACATTCGTCAGAACTTCAACTCTAGGAACAGTAAACTGTCTTCAAGAGCAATTTCCCAACTTCTTGGATATTTGAGACATGTACTTCTTTCACGAATCAAGTCATAGGCTTCATCAACGATTCACATTAAATCGGATATATACCTACAAAACAATCTCTAAAAATATATTTGTTTATTTACAAGTGAAGTCATCATCAAAACCTTAAGAGGCCAACAAATTCCCCCTTTTTGATGATGGCAAACTTTATAAACAAACTTAAGTAAAAATAGAGTAAATCAAAATTCATAGAGCATACTAGAGATTAAAGTAACTCTAATTAACTTAGCAAATCAACTTGTTAGAATATAATTTACCAAGCATTCATAAACAAACAGTTTACTCTAAAATATCAAATATTTTTCAAAAAGTTTTTAAAATTAATTAACTTAAAACTTAAATGAAATAAACTAAGTTAAACTAAAATAAATAAAAACTAACATAACATAATAACCTAATATAATAAAACTATAATAAACCTAATAATAATAATAAACATAATTAATTAAACAAAACTAATATAAAACATAAAAAACATAAAAACACACATTGTTAGATAATTTCAACAGAAAGATCATCTTGAGAAACAAAATATAAGTATAAACACAGCAGCCCATCGCACATATAGCATTCATAAGAATCAATATAAATAAACAAGATATGTCTAGCATAAACACAGCAACACACATATCATTCATAAGAATCAATATAAATCAACAAGATATGTAACTGTGTATTCACTGCCCCTGTTAAGTTTGTGCATAATCTTCCCCCTTTTGTCATCAATCAAAAAGAATTGGGAGTTATCAAATCTCAGCACAAACCATATAGATTTGTTAGTGATGAAAACAACAAACAACAATAATAAAAGCAAGTGCTATGAACAATGATTAAACCTGCATAGAGTTAATTTGTCACAAACCATGAAAAATAAAAACAAAGAAAAGTAGCAATTGTTCAAAGTTTCAACAACCATGTACCCCAGATGGTACAAGGCAAAAAAAATTGTTTGATAAGTGATACAGCCAACAAATCCTTAAATTTTTGAGCAGAGGGATCAAGGGTCAGTCTCTTCTTCATCAATGAATTCAGTCTGCACCTCCACTGTGTCCAGCTTGGCACCAAGGCGTTGTTCCATTTGGTTTAGCTGATCCACAATAGAAGCAAGCGAGACACGAGTTTCATCCTGAAATGCAATGAATTGAGACTGTAGATCAAGGAGCTTGGAGAGTATGGAATGTAAGGAAACTGCAGGAACAGAGTCAAAGTTAGTACAGCCAATATTGGGTGAGGTGTGTGATTGTGGTGGTGGTGTATACGGGATAGGTGATGGTGGTGGTGATGGAATTTGATGTGGTGGTGAATTGGCTGGCTTGGGAGAGGTAGGTTCATCAGGTGTTGGCTCAGGGATGGTGTCAGAAGGTGTTTCATCAACCAAAGTAGCCTTGCGTTTCGAAGCCAACCTCCTACTCTTCCTTTGCATTGACTTAGCCTTTTTCCTCATAGCCAACACAATCTCTTCATCGCTGGAATCACTGCAGAGATTGTGAGGGACATTTTCATCCAAGGCTTCCTTTTTCTTTTCCTTTTCCCCCTTACTTACAGCTCCATCCTGTTCCTCTTTCTCAGATTTTTCAATATTTTCAGAGGGAACAGGATCTTGTTCCTTTTCTCCCTCATTCTCTTTTTCCTCCTTTTTCTCCTCTGCCTCCTTTTCTTCTTCAACCTCTTCAGCCCCTTCATCTTCAGATTCAACTTCTACAACCCCCTCATGCATCAATACTCCCTCATCATTCAATTTCAAATGCAAATTTTGTAAACATTTAGCACCAATTTTCATATTGGGACCCATTGGGAACTCCAACCCTTCCAATGGGACCTCAAACTTCCTAAAAATCCATGTTAACAACCCTCCATAACCAATAAAGCTTTTCTTTTCAATGCAATCCGATAAATGAGAGATCATCAACGAAGGAAAATTTATTTTAATATGTTTGTCCATGCAGTAAATCAAGGTGGCATCACGCAAACTCACTTGACTACGTTTTGAGTTTCGTGGTAAGATAAATCTGCGAGCAACATTGTACAACAATTTATGCATAGGGGACAGAACATTGTGACTGATCTTCCCCTTTTTATCAATTCCTAAAAATTTTAAAATTGTTCGTTCATTGATGCCTGAAAATGCAATCTTTGACCCAATATGATATGTATCAAAACCAATATTGGGAACATTAAACCATTCCCCTAATAAAGCGCTGTTAAATTCAATTTTAACAGTTTTAACAACACTAGTACACATACCGCCATCATTAGAGAAATTTACAATAAATTCTCTCATTAGGTTTGGAAAAATCGAATTGCAACTGAAATTTGACATTAACAATTCCCATTCTTGATACTGTAAAATCTCATGCAATCTAGGAAAGTTCGTAGAATCATACCAATATTTGTCCAACCCGAACCCTACAGTCATCTCCTTTGAAACTTCTTCTGCGCTGTTTGGATCAACCTGCTTCGATCGCTTAACTACTCTAGAAGATGAACCACCTGTTGACATTTTTCTTTTGGTACTGGTGGGTTCAGTGGAGTGTTTCTGTGATTCTTGTGTAGTTTCAGTTGGTGTAGGTGGTGCGTCCTGCAGTAATGGAGGTGGAAGTACTACCCTTAGTGGTTTTGGTTGATCGGGCATACAGGATTTTGGAGTTTTCTTGCCTGATTTAGAGGATTTGGGGGTTTTCATTTTTGAATTTTGTAGGTTTTTGTGAGGAAGAAGGACGGTTCTTGAGTGAGAGATTGAAGTGAGAAGAAGAAGGACGGTTTTTGAGAGAAGGTTTGAGAAGGTGACGTGAGGCAGGGGTTTTTATTGGAGTGACAGTTAATCCTCCAAGTCCCATCTCTTTATTGCTTTGCATTACTTGAAGAGGAACCGTTTTCCCAAAAATTGTCAGACGGTTTGGCCGTATAAAAATATTGAATATGGATAAAATATGAAATAGGAAATAAAGAAATTAATTATGATTTTATGAATTATTATGAAGAAAATAATGAACATATTGCTTTGGTCTGTTTGAATTAACAACATGCAAATGTAAAAACATTCATAGTACAAACTTTATTACGTGTTTACTTGATCCATGCAATAATTGATTTTCAATCAAGATATTGAGATTGATTCCTGACCTTTTCATTCTTATGATGCTTCAATGGGAAATATATGCAACTAACTTTAGTGGAGCTTGATCATACCAAGTTCCAATCTCATTTTTTCATATTGTTCCCTAGGAAGTGGTTTGGTTAGAATATCAGCAACTTGTTCATTTGTGTTAACATGCTTCAATACAATATTTTTGTGTTCTACGTTATCCTTTAGAAAATGATGTCTAATGTGTATATGTTTAGCACGTGAATGATGCACTGGATCTTTAGATATACATATGGCACTAGTATTATCACAATAAATAGGAATGCATTCAACTTTAATACCAAAATCTCTAAGTTGCTGTTTTATCCAAAGCATTTGGGAACAGCAGGCTGCTGCTGCTACGTATTCAGCTTCTGCAGTGGATAATGCAACTGTGTTTTGTTTCTTGGAACTCCATGAAACTAAACATGAGCCAAGATATTGTACCATACCTGATGTACTTTTTCTATTAACAAGATCACCTGCATAATCTGCATCACTAAAACCTTTTAAATCATAAACATCACTTTTAGGATAAAATAGGGACAAATCGTCTGTTCCCTTCAAATATCTCAAAATTCTCTTTACTGCCGTGAGATGTGATTCTTTAGGACTTGATTGAAATCTAGCACATAAACCAACACTAAAAGAAATATCAGGTCTACTTGCAGTTAGATACAATAAAGAACCTATCATGCCTCTATACATTGTTTGATCTACGTTAGTTCCATTTCGGTCTTCATCTAGTCTAACATTGGTAGCCATAGGTGTATGATTGGTTTTTGCATTATTTAGTCCATATTTCTTAAGAAGTTCTTTGATGTATTTTTGTTGATGAATAAAAATACCATTTTCAGTTTGTTTAATTTGCAAACCAAGAAAGAAATTTAATTCTCCCATCATGCTCATTTCAAATTCTGTACCCATAAGGTTAGCAAATTCTTTACATAACAGATCATTAGTAGCACCAAAAATAATATCATCAACATAAATTTGAACAACTAAAATATTAGAACCTTTATTCTTAAAGAACAAGGTTTTGTCGATTTTTCCTCTTACAAAGTTATTTTGAATCAAAAACTTTGAAAGTCTTTCGTACCATTGCCTAGGAGCTTGCTTTAAGCCATATAAAGCTTTATCAAGCTTATAGACATGATTAGGACAAGAGGTATTCTCAAAACCTGGGGTTGTTCCACAAAGACTTCTTCATCAAGATAACCATTTAAAAAAGCACATTTCACATCCATTTGATATAATTTAAAATTCATAAATGCAGCAAAAGAAATTAAGATTCGGATAGCCTCTAACCTTGCTACTGGAGCAAAAGTCTCAGTGTAATCAATACCTTCTTGTTGATTATAACCTTTAACCACGAGTCTAGCTTTATTTCTAACAATTATTCCATGCTCATCAAGCTTGTTCCGAAATACCCATTTCAAACCAATAACTTTCTTGTTTTTCGGTTTGGGTTCCAAGTGCCACACTTTATTTCTTTCAAACTCATTTAATTCATCTTGCATGGCAACTATCCAATCGGAATCCTTCAAAGCTTCCTCGTGATTTTTAGGTTCAAGTGATGATAGGAACGCAAAGTGTGCACAAAAGTTTCTCAATTGAGATCTAGTTTGTGTTCCCTTATTTATATCACTTACAATTGAATCAAGAGGATGATATCTTTGATACTTCCAAGGTTTAGGCACAAATTCTCTTGAAGGAACAGTAGCATGTTCTTGTTCAGCAACTTGATTGACATTCTGTTCAGCTACTGGATCATTTTGCTCATCTGTGGGAACAGCTGGATTGGGAACAGTCTGCTGGTCCTGTTGTGCTGGCAGTTCCTGGATTTGGTCAGTTTCTTCTGCCTCTTCTTGTATCGACTGTTCGCTTGCTGTTCCTCGATCTTGCACTTTTATTCCTTCATCTTCATCTTCCAAATTTGCAAGACCTATTTTAATATTACTTGTTTCCTGTTCACTTGTTGAAAAGTTAGTTTCATCAAAGATTATGTGAACAGACTCTTCTACACTCATTGTTCTCTTATTATAAACTCTGTAAGCTTTGCTTTGTGATGAATAACCTAGAAATACTGCCTCATCACTTCTTTCATCAAATTTACCTATGTTTCGTTTTCCATTCACATGTACAAAACATTTGCATCCAAATATACGAAAATAGGAAATATTCGGTTTAACACCTTTGAGCAATTCATAGGGTGTCTTTGAAGTGATTGGTCTAATTAGTACACGATTCAATGTATAGCATGCAGTGTTAACGGCTTCTGCCCAAAAATTCCTAGGTAGACCACTAGCAATCAACATGGTCCTAGCCATTTCTTCTAAGGTCCTATTTTTCCTTTCTACCACACCATTTTGTTGTGGTGTTCTAGGTGCGGAAAAATTGTGATTTATTCCATGTTCATTGCAATAATTCATGAAGTTTGAATTTTCAAATTCTTTTCCATGATCAGACCTAATGTGAACAATTTGATTATTGGTAGATTTTTGTGTTTTATTAGCAAAGGAAACAAACTCATCAAAAGCTTCATCTTTGCTTGCCAAAAATAAGGTCCACGTGAATCTACTATAATCATCAACAACAACAAATACATACTTTTTGCCACTACGGCTTTGTGTTCTCATTGGTCCACATAAATCCATATGAATTAATTCTAATGGTCTAGTAGTAGTCACAACGTTCTTTGATTTAAAGGATGACCGCACTTGTTTCCCTTTAGCACAAGGATCACAAACTTCATTTTTAAGGAATTTTATTGCAGGTAATCCTCTTACTAGGTCTTTTGATCTTAAAGTGTTAATCAATGAATAACTAGCATGACCTAGACGCTTGTGCCAAAGAAGTGGGTCTTCTTCAATAACACTTAAACACGTTAGACTGTTTCTGGGAGCAGTGTCCAGGTCCACCACATAGGTGTTCCCTTTTCTGATTCCCTCCAGCACAGGGTCTCCTGTACTGTTCCTAGAAATTATGCATTTTTCAGAAGTAAACTTAACAGAGTTACCTTTGTCACAAAATTGAGAAATACTTAACAAATTGTGTTTTAAATTCTCGACTAAAAATACATTATCAATGGCATGGGAACTAGACCTTCCAACCTTTCCTTTGGCGATTATCTCACCCTTCATGTTGTCACCGAAGGTTACTGTTGCCCCATCATAGGCTTCAAGTGAGAGAAATTTAGATTTATCACCCGTCATATGCTTGGAACACCCACTGTCGAGATACCATGAGTTGTTCCCCCTCACTTGATCCTGCAAAGCAAATTAGTGGTTAGGTGCAGGAACCCATTTATCCTTGGGTTCCTTGTCGATAATATTTGAATCACATTTCTTAATCCATGTACGTTCGACATAATTTTTATTTGCTTTGACATGCTGTTCCCTCTTTATACATTGATGTTTTAGGTGTCCACTCTTACCACAGAAGGAACATATTTTGCTACTAGGGAGATCTACATAGAACTTTTTCTTTTTATCATTCTTTATATATCCTAGACCTTCTTTACTTTTGGTTTTAGCATTTAGAATCCATTTGGGAATTTCATTGATTTTCCCTTTTCCTCTTAAGTTTATTTTATTTTTCAAATTTTCATTTTCAATTTCGTAGGATTCTAATTTTGATTTCAATTTTTGAAATTCAGTGCTAACCACGTGAGTGATTTTATCATTTTCAACCGATTTTGATCTTAACAATTTGCTTTGATTTAATTCAATATTAAGAGTGATATATTCCTGTTTTAATTTCTCCAACTGCTCTTTCAAAATGATATTCTTATCTAGCAAATCAAAAAATCTACTTTGCACATCGATTCTAAAGGAGTTTAGATATGAGATATGATCTTCACTTAAGTTAAGATCTTTCTTAATTTGGAGACACTTAGCTGTTTTTTCATCTAGCTTTTCTTGTGTCTCTAAAAGCAGTTTAATTAGTTTATTCTTACTTATGTTGGACAGATGTTTAGGAGATGGCCCAGAAGACATTACCTCTTCTTCTTTGGACTCTTCATGAGATGCCATGAGACATAGGTTTGCTGTTTCCTCTTCCATTGTAGCTTCTGTCTCAGCCTCGCTCTCCGTATCTCCCCAAGCTGCTATCATTGCTTTTCTAAAATCTGTTTTGAAGTTTCCCTTCTTATATAGTCTTCCAACTTCTCTTGCTTTTCTCTTGCCCTTCTCATTTTTCCATTGAGGGCAATCCTTGATGAAGTGTTCAGTGCTTCCACACTTATGGCATTCAAAGTTTGTCTTCAAGTTCGGTGTTCCCTTCTCTTTGTTATTCCTTTGATTACCATACCTTCTGTTCCTGAAGAATTTTTTGAATTTTCGAGCCAACAGTGCTGCTTCCTCTTCACCAGTTTCTGATTCATCGCTATCATCAGCTGCTAGAGCCAGTCCTTTGTTTCGGGAACTGTCAGCTGTTCCTAAATGCAATTCATGGGTCATTAGGGAACCAGCCAGCTCTTCCAAATTGAACTTGGTGAAATCTTTGGACTCCTGGATGGCTGTAACCTTTGCTCTCCAGCGTTCGTCTTGAGGAAGACTCCTAAGCACTTTTCTAACTTGTTCATCAACGGGAATGATTCTACCAAGAGAGACTAACTCATTCGTAATATTTGTGAACCTAGTGAACATTTCTTGAATGTTTTCCCTAGGTTCCATTACGAATCTTTCATATTTGGACATTAGCAAATCAATCTTGGATCTCTTTACTTCACTAGTACCTTCATGGGTAACTTCGAGCAGGTCCCAAATCTGCTTAGCGGTTTTGCAACCCATAATTCGATTGTGCTCATTTGGACCAAGCCCACAGTGAAGTAGCTTGATAGCAAGAGCGTTCATCTCCATCTTTTGAAAATCTTCTTTTTCATATTCAGTGATCGGCTTTGGAACAGCTTCATTGTTGGAGTTGATGGTCGTCACCTTAAAGTCTCCAATTTCAATGACTCTCCAAACTTGGTAATTTTCAGCCTTTATGAATATTTCCATTCTATTTTTCCAATAGGTATAAAATTTCCCATCAAACATAGGTGGCCTTTGTGTAGAGTAACCTTCTTCCATGCGTTCGTTCATCTTCAACATCTTGACAGGGAACAGGATACTGCTCTCAGGGTTTCCTGATTAAATGAGGAACAGGACTCTGATACCAATTGTAGAAATACTAATAGATGATCGAATGCAACAAGAGGGGGGGTGAATTGTTGTGTAGTAGGTTTAAGATTTTTTGCTCAACTTTTTGCGGAATTATAATAAGTATAGAACAAAAACTTAAACTTAAAAACGAAAAGAATAATAAAAGAAGACAAGGATTTTTACGTGGAAACCTTCTTGGCCTAATAAGAAGGAAAAACCACGACCCCCCGGGATTTCAAAATTCTCACTATGTTTAGGCAATTAGTTACAATTACACAAAACAATGTTTGCTTCACTTGAAGCTTCTCAATTCTCTAAATGCTTTACTCAAAGCTTCTCTACTTAGGCCCACTTCTCTTCTCTTCTCTTCTCTTCTCTTCTCTTCTCTTCTCTCGTTTCTATTCTCTATTCCCTTAGACTTCCCATAAGTCTAATTACAACAAAACACTCAATTACCCTTTACAAGGCCAATTCTCATAAAGATCAAAATGAAATTGTTGCTTAAGAAAAATATTATAAATTAATTGGCATTTAAAACTTAGAATATTTTTCTCAATTAATTCTCCCTTAGATGGACACTCTCAATGCAACATTCATTCATTTATCCACCCATACATACTGAACCGTAATTTCCCTCTTTTATAAGGGGAACAGCAAGTAGTGCACTTAGCCCATGTTCTCCACGAGTTGCACATATCCCACGTTCTCCATAACTTACTTGCTCCCAAAGAAAATGGAAAGTTAGTTAAAGATAGGAGTGGAATGTAATTGCTGTATGCATGCACGGTTAAAATATCATGGGTTAAGGAAGATCCTATTTTATAGGAGACCAATTCAAAGAAGAGAACAAGTCTCTTAATTTCCGAGTTTATAGGTGATAAATAAGGAATTGATTTTCTCCATGTTTTTAGGCGAATTAAAATTATTTTGCCAATTAATAAATAAATTTAATTAAGCAACTAATTAAATTTTAACCTTTTACATTAACCAAAAACAGAAAATATAATTTTCGTAATCTTCCAGTCAATGTCTTCTTCGGACCTGTATCGTGAGGAACAGCACACTGTCTCCATCTACAACATTCGTCAGAACTTCAACTCTAGGAACAGTAAACTGTCTTCAAGAGCAATTTCCCAACTTCTTGGATATTTGAGACATGTACTTCTTTCACGAATCAAGTCATAGGCTTCATCAACGATTCACATTAAATCGGATATATACCTACAAAACAATCTCTAAAAATATATTTGTTTATTTACAAGTGAAGTCATCATCAAAACCTTAAGAGGCCAACAATACTCAACAAAACAAATTACACATGTTTACAAAACAAACAAAACCACATGCACTAGAATGCCCTCCAAGGGCTTAAAAAAGAGTATGATTAATTACTAACTAAGTCCATACAATCCATAGACTTGTTGGGAGATATTGAAATTAAACTTAAGTCATCTTTACTTCTAGAAGTATCATTATCACCATGCTTAATTGAAATAGTGGCTTCACAATCCGAACTAATCAAGGTTAAACCAAGTACCTTATACAAGTCATCATCATCAATGAACCCTTTCATGAATATCTTAGGACCCTTACCAACCTTCGAAACTCTATCTTCACTGATGCAACTAACACCTTCTTTATCCTAAGTACCAAGGGAAATTAAGTGCCTATTCAAACTTAGAACATAGAGTACTCAAGAAATTGTTCTTTCAAAACCATCAATCATGATGGTTATATCATCTCGAGCACCAACAGTCGGACAACTGGCCTCATTTGCCATAATGACTTTTCTTTTATCAACCTTTTAGTTGAGGATCTTTAGGTACTAAATTAGAATTATTAAGGTTTTGATACTCTTCTAACTTTTAATTTCATAAATCAGTAATCAAATTCACAATGGGCCAGATAAGTCTATTTTAACGTTGGCGTACCAGCCTAAGTCCCTTAATATTACGGTTTATGGTCTTTGATTTACAGTTTATACCACACCGAAAAATATTAGGGATTTCGCTCTAGTCTGGTCAAAAATTTTAAAACGTGCACCTGACCAAAAACGGTAATTATAAAAAATGGATCATACCATTTAGACAGTTGTCCATACCAAATACTTAAACAAAGTGTCTCTACCATAAAATAAAGTTTCTCTATAAGGTTTTTTAGAAGGGGGTAGAGAACATAACAAGAAAATGAAAAAGTCTTCATTCTCAAGAGAAACCTCAATATTTTGTATATCTAAAACAATAGAATAAAGCTCATCAAGATGAGGTTTAATAGCTTTACCTTCTTGCAATCGGGGATCATATAAATAACTCTTCAAGAGTAGTTGCTTGTAACACTCTTGGTCGTATAGAGTGATTTCTACTTTTACCAAATCCCTTTTGAAGTTACCTTCTTTACAAGTTCCCTTAAGACTTCATTGGAGAGGCAAACTTGTATGGTGGATAAAGATTTAGCATCCATCTCTTCCCATTTAGGTTCATTAAAACTTATGGGCTTCCTCTCATTACCTTTAAGAGTCTTATGAACACCATTTTAAATCAACATTGCCTTCATCCTTACTTGCCATAAGCTAAAATTTGTGTTCCTATCAAACTCCTCAATGTTTAATTTCATTGTGGACATCTTGAACCTCAAATGACCACCAATACATCTAAAATAAGCCCAAATAACCCTTGGCTATGATACCAATTGAAAGGAGAGGCACTCTCACTCAAAGATCACAACTTAGAGTTTTTCTAGGTGTTTTAATATGTGTGTTAGTTGTAGGAACTCAATATGCTAGTAAGTAATGAATAAAAACAATGAACAATCATACAAAGAGACAAGATTTAAAGTGGTTCACCAATCTTAGGCTACATCCAACATTCTAGCTTAAGTAGTACTAATGTATTTAAAGGATAAATAAAAAACTTAAAGGAATTAAAATGGAGTTTAGTTTAGAAGAGAGGAGCTAATGAGGCAGTAAGTTTAAGCAATAATAAGCTCTATACAAATGAGACAAACAAAGACCTAGGACTTGTGTATATATAGGAAAAAAATAAGACATAGAAATATCAAGAGAGTAGGGCATCAATAATGATAGCCAACAACGAGGCAAAATGTTTGTTAGAGCTTGTGCTCGTCTAAGCAAAGGAGTGCTCGTTCGAGTACAAGGGGTTAGCTGCTACTGTCTTCATTTATTGCTTGCAACGTGTCCTATGTTCCCCCTTTGGTCTCCTCACTTTCTTTGCAATTGTCTTATGTCTTATGTGATCTTTGTTTGCCAAGGTTATGCCTTTCTCTCCAAGGCTTTGCCCATCCAAAAAGTACAATATTGTACTAGTTTGATACTCATGAACCAGTCTCAAATATTTACCATGTCCTCCTTTAACTTACATTAACATGTTAGATAAATTCTTTTAATCTTATCCTAATTACTTAGTGAACAAAGTAACCCATAATCCTAACAACTTTTTTATTCCTTTAAATTTTAACTACTACAAATACAAAAGGAGAGAGTAGTACCTATATGTAACACTATATGATACTTACTCCATTTTAAATTACTTGTAATATAAGAAATATGAAATAATATTTATTTATTAGTGAGTAGTTTTTAATCTAGAAATTGCTAAGCAATCACCATAGAAAGACAGAAAAATAAAAGTAAAATAAACGAAACCAATAAATTAAAACCATAAAACTCACATCCTATCGAATCATACCACATAAGGATAATTTATTAACTTTACAAATAATTGTTGTTTACTTAAACCTTTTCACTATAAGTTAAATAAAATAGTTAACTGAAATGTTCAAAATAAACGAAGAAGTAGTTGACTCCATTAAATCAATCAACTTAACAAATGGTTAGGAAGGAAAATTCTTGGTGGCAAAAGCACCGAAACAAAGAAACATGATGTCAAAAGAAAGACTACAATCCCTTTGGACTCTATGGTTGGGATTTGGGATAAAGCAGACTTGGGTTTTCTGTTGGGCCCACATTTAGAGACATAACAACATGAAATTTGCGGCCCAAGTGGATCTTCTCCACGTGGCAATATATTTGTCTCATGCAAATTTCCCTTCGACGTGGCATGTTTTACCGACCTTTACGGTCTGGGGTTGCAGACTATACTTGGAAGTTGGGACGACTATGCTACATAAGGACCTACAGTACACTCAGTACATCGGGACCTATTTGACATATGGGTCCCACATGTTATTTATTTTTAATTTTAATTTGTGGCTAATGTAATAATCAATTAATTAGCTAATTAAACATTTCTAAGTTCTATCGTATTATATTGATTTATTTTGATTTTAGTTTAGTAGGGTTTGTATATATGATGAATGAGGCATGCCATGTTAAGGTGAGAGAAACTATGTGTACTACTAAAATGTGGGATGTTCCATCTATGATCAAGCACTCAAGCTATTACAAGCCATAATCTAGCAAACAATAAATATGAATTAAAAAATTGCAATTAATATTAATTAAAAAGAGTTTTTTTTCATAAAATATTTTATAAATATATAATTTTGTTTTGAAAAAAATATTAGTTTATACAATGAATATAAGTAGATATATTGACTTCAACTTAACAATAATCTTTTAAAAAATTGTCCTTAACTTCCACTAGGGTACACTTCATATGTAAAACCATATATGTGACAATACATTAATTGGAAGACATAATAAATAAAATATTAAAAAGTATTGTATAGAATTGATTCACACTATTTTAGTCGAACTAACGTTAAGGTATTAAAATTGTAAGTATATTTATACATGATAGTACAATTAAGCACAATTATTGAGAAATATTTTCTATTATTAAGTTGATTCGTACTAAAATAACGTGAACCAAGTATATACAAAATTTTTACCTAAAGTATTCATAATATTAATAATCTTTAAAAATATATATTGAAGAAGTAGAATTTTCATTGCGTTTAATAAGGTTACAAATAAAGCAACTTCAATATGGCAAGACATAGTTAATATCATTCATTAAAATTGCGATTTTTAAATGGTAGAAACTAAGAAAACATTATACTAGCTAGCAATTTAATGAAGAGAGAGTTTAGTTTGTGGATGATGGCACTTGAGTTGATAGCTTAATAAGTGATGGCATTTTAAGCTTCTCTGCTAAACATAGAGTATTTTAAGGTCCCCAACCCCAAGGTCAAAAGTAAAGATCAAAATGAACAAGAAACAAGGAAATCAAACCCATGCATTATTTTTGCTTATTTGTGAACCAAATTAAAGACAAAAACAATAATTAATTAATTAATTAGTAATTTGCAAGTAGTAATACAGTCTCGATAATACAAACATTAGGACATGCCCTACACCCTACAACTTGCTTTTCCTTTGACCTATTATCTTCATATTATCTTCCATTTTTAATTAATATTATTATTCATTCACTAAAATGATAAAATCTTTGTTTTTGGCATTATTAATTTTGCTTATTAATTATTTCTTTATATCTAAGCTTAAGTAGCTCAAACTTGTTCTTCTCTCTATCTCTTTCTCTTTCTCCTACTCTTCTCTCTCTTCATGTTTTGAAAGTTATAGGGTTTGTTTGGTTCATAGAAGTATATAACTAGCTATAAGGGAAGGAAACAGGAAGACAATACAATAGATAAGTCATCCATAATATTGCATGAATTGCCCATTATTAAATTTTATGTTAGAGATGATCTACATTTAATGCTCATCTTCTTTAATTTTATGTTTATGTTCCATTACTTTGTTCCACTGTTAGATTAAAACTAAACCCTAGCTTGTCACCATGTCAAACATCTTATGTTTAGTTATGATCTGCCTTCTATGCTTATGCTTCACTACTTCAACAACCGCGAATGGCCGCCTTCTTGGAGCTTTTGTCAGTCAAAACCTTCCTCAACACACCCATTTTCAAGATCCTATTAAGGTAACTCAACTTTTGTTTCTATCGTATAAAGTATACACAAATTATTTATTTATTTATTTTTTACTTCTATTATTTACCAGTATGATCCTTCTACTTAGACGCTCTAATGGTTAGCTTTTATGAAATCAAAATAGTTTAATCTTTTATGTGATGTCAAAATGTCAATATACAAGTTCTGATTCACAGATTTTATGTTTTATTTTGGCTTAGGGCCAATTCATTTGATCTTGAGTTTAACCTAAATTTCCTTTAAATAATAATGTACACCCGAATTTGTCTTTATATATAGCTAGACCAATAGCAAACCTAGAAACTTACCAGGGGTAGCAAAAATTATTATAACAGATAGAAAATAAAAATAAAAATAAAATTGAAAGGGGCGCATACCAATTTTTGCATCCGATTATATTGAACACTTTTTCAAAAATAAATTCAGTATAATTTATAAATTTATAATGGGTCTGAAATATATCCGCCATTGGCTAGGTTACAATCCAAATTCTGTAGAACACTTTATATCATATAGAAAATACTCTATTTGTGTTGTTAAAGAAATTGCGCTTCTCCTATAGTGTTGGAAATGATATTTGTAATTGAAGGTGAATTAATTAGATGATACCCTTTTATTATTTATAAATTCTTAAATGTGATGACATCATTTCTATTGGGATTTTATGTAGATTTAGTGTGTTAAAGAGATTAATTATAATTTTAAGTCAACAATTATAGAAATTGACAAATTATATGGTTTCATCTCATGGTAAAATGGTCTCATACAATTTGGATTGTTGATGTAATATTATATAAGCATAAAATGATATGTATTTCATTATCTAAAACTCCCACAAAATAGAAAGTAACAAGTAACAACTTGATAATATTAACGTAAAATACATGCTTTTTTTTATTGTTTACATTAATTATGCTTGACACTACAATTTTGTATTTTGTGAACATAATTTGAAGTGAATTAGTAACTATCAAACTATTGAAGGTTTTGTTACTTAATTAAAATTTGCGCATACTTAATTGTTTGCAGCAGACAATTGAGAAGGTGAAAGTGGAAATGAAAACAATCAATGACATTATCCCATCTGATGAAGTGACTACTACAAATAATGATAATAAACAAGATCAGATGCCGAAAAACAAAGATCATGATCAACATCATAAGCTTGACCATGAAACAAAAGTTGATGGAGCAATTACAGATCCATATTCAAAAAACTCCCATCAACTTTCTAATTATAGAAAGTTTCCAAAACGGGTATCATGGCGTGTGCCAAAGACCAAAGATGAAGTCTCACAAACTGGTTTCAACTTAGATTATGCACCACCAAAAGTACACCCTCCTACTCACAACTAAATTTTGCATTTTTCTGTTTTCTTTTTTATTTTATTTTTTAATTTCAAGGTTTATTTTCTCTAATTATTGAGAAAATAAAGTTAATTAGGTAGAATATATTACGTATGTCATTAGGTAGCTAGAAGTTCTACGATCCCAAAATGGAAAAGGAAATGGAGGATGGCCCAATAATTGGTATAGTAGAAAGCTCTTCAAATGAGTCAATATCAAGAAAATGAAAGAGACTTCATCTGCTACGGGCTCTTAATTCTCATATATGAATTAATTAACATCTTTTTCTTAATTGTAAATGATAATGATAATATTTTTTTGTTTTTTCAAGAATATAATATCAATAATTATTAATTTATCTTATCAAACTATCTAATATACTTCATATATCTTCATTATTTGTTGCCTCTTTTTTTAAAATTCATTGTTCTTCAAGCAATAAAGTTGTTGATTGATGAAATCTTAAGTATTATATTATGTCATCTATTGATAGAGTAAATGGCCGTGAAGAGAATGAAAAAGTATATAATGTATTATGTTGTTTTAACTATTATGTTAAATTTTAATTCAGTTGATTTATTGTGACATGTATTTTTAAAAATCGACATCATTAATCACTTTGGTTGTGCCAAAGCAAGGTAAGACCAGTGTACTCTCAAAATAAACTTCAAAAAAGACTAAAGGTTTTTCTAACATGAAGGAAGTATTGCTTTTTGAAAGTCGCTTATGTTTCTTGTATACAAGGATCACAACTTAGTTTGAATTCAATTCTAGTCCGACTCGATTCGAGAAAAATAATCTGATTCGAATTTGAGGAAAAGAAGTCTGACTCTGAACTTATTTAATTAACGTACTCAGACTTTGAGTCCAAATCGAATCTCAAAAAAACAATCTGATTTGGACATCTAATATCGACTTGTTAAAATATATTTTTTTCTAGTTTAACTCATTACAAATTTGTATTTTATTCCAAGATTAAAACATATAAATGTGCCTATTTCGACTGTTATTTATGTGTTTATCATTGGACCTTGGTAGGATTAATTGATCTAATGATAGAAGTATTTTTCTCGAGCTTTCAATATTGTTTAAACTTTTTTGTGCGTATTCAGAAGATATTATTGTTAAGAATTTGCTTTTTGTTATTAAGTAAAATTTGTGCTAACCTTAGCATATTTTTAAGTTATCAAAGATCATATGGTCAAGCTGTATTTATTTGTTAAGTAGAATTTTGCATGGGCAAATTATAGCCTATTGGAATGACATTTTTTTGTAAATTTATGTATTGTTAAATGATTTTGCTTGTTGAAAATATGATGTCATAATCTGACTCTATTGCAGGTTCAAGAATCCGAGTAGGCTAAAGTGGAAGGACTTCAAATTTGAGTATGGGTAGAAGGTGAAGGTGTAAAGATATAGTCGACTTTTTTTTGGTTCAAAATCGAAATATGCATGATCCAATTTGAGCCCGAGTTAGGGAAAAATTAAAGGATTTATAACCCGAGTCTGAATCAGAGGTGGAGGTTAAAATAGCAGACTTTTTGTATTCAAAGTCGTAATATGCGTGATCCAATCCGAATGCGACTCATTGACATTCAAACTATGTATACACATTTTGAGGAACTATTCTACATGTGATTATGCTCTCATTGTTCTTATCGTTTATCAAGCTCACCCATTCAAATTTTATTAGGTAAATATATTTTATTTATAGATAAATGAATTTTGTTTCGATTAAAACTTGTATGACTTTTCTAGATAAGGTTCTAAATTAGATTTTTGATGCTTTCTTTCTTATAGCCTAATTCTTAATTTTGTGAGTCTACCTTGTACTCAACTATATATACGATTTGAGAAAAGTTTTACAGGTGTAAAAATGATCAGAATGAATTATATTAGTTAAGAATATTGTCAGAGTATAAAAATATTTTCTTGCGCGTAAACCATTAATTTACGTTTTTGGTTGAGTTGATTTTTTAAAATAGTATTAAAAGTCAACGTGATAAAAAGTAACTAGATTTAATCTTAACTACCCCTCATATTCAAGTCAATTGTTCCACATCAGGTATGAGGAGAAAATGTGTTGTATCCACACTTTGTGCCCAAAGCCTTACACATGAAGAATGTACCAAAATAAATAATAAGCTTTTATAGAGTTGGTTCTTTGAGATATTCCCTCCGTTTCTTTTTGTTCTTCCAAATGTTTTTTACACAGTTTTCAATGCAAATTTTAAACCTCAATATCTCTAAATACACATAATAAAAAGTTATAAAAAATACGCAATAAAAAAATATACATTAAGACAAATATAACAAGATCTCATATAGATATTATCTTCTACATATGTTTCAAAAATATTAATTAAATTTCTCTCTCCTTAATGTAAAATATTTGAAATGAAATAAACATTAGAGAACATAATATAATTGAATAGAGATGTTCAAATCTCACCCGACCCGAAAATCCGACCCGGAATCGAAAATTATCCGACCCAAAAAAATGATAATTTTTTAGGTTTACTGACTCGGAATTATCCGAACCGATACTGCACTCGAACTGCTTGATAACTAAAAAGGGCAAAATCGAACTCGAACTGCAACCGAATTTTATAACCGACATATAAACGTTAACCGATTTTACCCGAACTTAACAATGATCGACTCGAGTCAAATCCAACCTGAATTATGCACGTAACCGAATGCAACCTGAGTAGAACTGATTAAGATCGAACTGTTTTTAACCCGAACTGATATAAACCCGAACTGATTGTTAATCGAACTGTTATAAATCCGAATCAATTTTTCACCTAATTTCAACAAAATTAGATCCAATTTCAGTTTTCTAATTATGATTTTTTGAATATGTGAAAACTAATTTCTAATATTGAAACATTGTAAACAAGATTATATATAAATAAATAAGATTCTCCAAGATATTGATATCAAATATAAACCAATAAGCACATTACAAAAACCTTAGAAACATACTAAAGTGGAACAATACAAAAATTTAGATGTTACTTCAACACTTCAATCTAGACTTATCTTGCTTTCTATTGCTAATTAATAATTATATATTTCATGTTAGTAATCCACCAATTCCTCAAGCTTTAAGCCCAAAAAATTTACATTCATCACTTATACATCCACCAAATTTAAATATACAAATATTAAGTTTTTAACCCCAAAAATTTACATCCATCACTTATACATCCACCAAATTTATATATACAAATATCAAGTTTTTTACCCCAAAAATTTACATCCATCACTTATACATCCACCTAATGTAAATATACCAATATCAAGTTTTTAACCCCAAAAATTAACATTCAATCAGCAACTACATATAGTTATATATCCACCATAAAAGTATCATCCATTAAATGTATGTGAGTATGTCCACCATTAAATACTTTCTCCAAAACGAAACATAAAAGTCGACAACGAGCACCAAAATCTCTTACGTACTGCTGCTTTACTTGAGGTACCATATTTCAATCTTTAACAAAAACAAACAAAAATAAGTATTAAAAGAAAATAATTCATTCTTATAAGAAAGATACAAAAAAGAAACGCCTAAAATTTTGCTACCAGAATATGTATCACATGTCGGGTGAGATCATTGTAATGCCTCTCAAGGTCAAAAAACGCCGCATGTTCAGCAAGCTACCAACATGAATCATAGCTAAGGAAACATTTCTAATTGCCTAATCTCAAGTAAACAAGGCTATTAGAAATTTGCCTATAAGACTAAGACTCATGGATAACATTCACCCAACCCAACGACTATCAAGTTTCCATGTGACTTGTAAGGTTAAATTACTTGTGTCCAGATTCCGTGTTTTAATTTGAGCCACAATCAAATTCATAAGAACCAACATCATTTGCATGGCAACAATCAAGTGAACAAACGATAACTGAGTACATAAAGTACACGAAACACGAGTTATAATAGAATGATAATTAACTAACATTTATTTAAAAATTAAAATACGTACCAGATTCTAAAGACGAGGATCCACTTGGACCCTGATCTCCCTTAGCATGCGATTCTGCATCGGGGACTAAGTCACTGCCAACAACTAATCCTACTTCATCAGTTTCTTCTTCATATCCAAACAACCAATTACGAGTTAAAATCAAGGCTTCAACATGTCTTAATGAAAGGGATGCTCTCCATCTATTCAAAATTCTTCCTCTTAGAGAAAAAGTTCAATCGGATGCAACTGTGGTTATTGGAATAGCCAATATGTCTTTAGCTATTTTAGACATAATTGGGTAAGTAGTTTGTTGGTCTTTCCAATACAACAAAATATCAAATTTCGAATCACCTTGCATGCTAGTAATCTATCTCAATATTGGACACAATGCAAAACAATGATAAAGTACACAAAACATATAAGGTACTTGAACCATTAGATTAACAAATTACCCGTGTTAGAAACATTTTCAAATTGAAAACCATTAGCTTCATTTGCCTCATTAACATTCATCTTCCTACAATTAAGAATGAGAGATTGAACAAATTCAAAACCATCTTCATATTTCAAAAGAAGTATTGAACATTGTTTGAACAAAATCATACACTAATATATATTCAAGACTACTAATACAAACTCTCTTATACTTATCCAAATAATAAGCTATTAAAAATGAGTGACAAAAAAAAAAATTTAGTCAACAATATTCAAAATCAATTTGCATAAAGAACGAACAAAAAATTAGATGAAAAAAGTAATGAAAAAACTTAACCAGTCAACATAAACAAAAAAAAATTGCATTACTCCAATGCCTAAGCAGGGTTGAAGGGGTTGGATGTACATATAGAACTTTAAGGAAAATATTCGGGTTTTCGGGTGCGAATGAATATCGTGAATGATTTCTATCTTGATTATGAAGCACTCCAACTTCTCAGGTTACAAGCACTCCTTACATTTATTAACTTAAGCATATGATCTTCCACTAAAAAAAAAAAGCATATCATCTTCTTCCATTAAGAAACAACAACAATACAATAATGGTTTATAAATTCTTAATTAGTAATGCTTAATTTCATTATTCTTAATAAACTCCAAATTATCTTCTGGATATGGCTCGAAGCACATATATCTAAAATCAAGAAATATTCAACTATTCAACTATTCAAGATAAACAAATACATTAACAAACACATTAACAATAACAAAGATTCAATCACTCAAAAAACATTAAAAAAACAAAAAATCAAGAAACAACATTCTAATAAAATTCGAGAATCAAAATTAAGAATAAAGATTAGAACAACAAGATTAAGAATTTAAGATTAAAATTAAGATTAGGATTAAGAGTGAAAATACCTAAAAAATAATCAAAAATTTTAGGCGTGAGGCGTAGAGGACAGTCGACAGTAGAGGACAAGCGTGACACGTGAGTAGGAGCGAGCATGAGCAGCGCCAGACAGCAGCGTCTGGGCCACCGGCGACAGGCAGTGACGGTGAGGGTGGTAGGCGGCAGGGGCTGAATGATGGCTGTAGAGTAGAATTATGTTAGGTTTTTTTCAGAGTAGAGAGAAGGGGAGTAATGTAGTGTTTTGAAGTTCAATGCTATTCTGAAAATTGTGTTTTGATCCCCTAGAATTCGAAGAAGATAGTTTTCTTTTTTTTTTTCCCTTTTTTTTTAATCAAATGAGAGTGACGTGTCAATTTCTTGACCGCTGATCTGATATTAGCATTATAAATCTAACGTCTAAAACACCTTATCCGTGTGCTATCTAAGTAACCCATAACATTTTGTGCAAGTACAACTCATGGATTGCTAAGATGGTAAGATCTCACACGTCTATATACAAAGATCAACGACTTAGAATAAGTAATGTATCAATTGAGTAATATATTAATCAAATTGGACAATTAGTTATCTAAAATAATTTATTTGAGTAATATAAATATTGTATATCAAATATTAAATATTTTTATTATTAAGTTTGATCAAATTGTATAATTTAGGCTATTTAATTCAAAGTAACAAAAATGGTGGAGTTTTAATTTCATTTACTATAATAGATCGAATTACGATAAGTGAACTTTGAATTACGATCGATTATTAATAGCCTATAAATTACTTTAGTTTAGAGTATTCAAGATCAGTAACAAGTAATAACGTTGAGTTAACTGTCAATGATAGTCTATTAATATAAGATAGTTTGTATTAGTTTCATTCACTCCAATAGGTCTAGTTCCGAACATTATTAAGCTTTAAATTAAATACGATCAATTATTAGTGTAATAGATTTATTAGTTTAAAGTATTCAATGTCACTAATAAGTATAAATACATAATATCATATAAAACGGTTATGATTACTTGATTAAACTAATTCACTTTATTATAATAA
>NC_080050.1:17379206-17386706 GCF_026212465.1 Amaranthus tricolor | reverse complement strand
GCAAATCCCAGTAAAGGGTTTAGGAGTATTAATTAAAAATAAAATGACAAGTAAGTGAGATTTAATTCATCTACTACGACTGAATAATTAAAGCAAACATCCATGGAGTAGAATCCCTATTACATGGGACAAGTTCGTGAATTTGGGGTTTGGCTTTTTATGAGATCAAAGAGCTTCAATTTAACTCTTACCATGTGGTCTTCCATTAAAATTCAAACCTTTTAAAACTCCTATAAAGTAGACCTTGGATTCAATTTTAATATTTCAAATAAAATATTTATGTTTTTGCATGGATGTTTTTCAACCTATAGCTTCTTAATAGGTTTGCTTAATATCAAATTCAATGACCAAATCACCAACATCGTTTGGTGAGTGTAGTTCATAAGATTTTATTGGTTTTAGGAAAAATGAAAGAAAAAAATACTTTTTGATTTTTAGAAAATATTTGGCTAAATAAAAGAGATGGACCGTATATATTATAACTAATATTTTTAATTGTGCATAATTAAAAATTAAAAATAATACATATCAATGATCTTTGCATTAAAACGAATCAAATAATAACCCACTTGACTATGTTGTAACTTATAAATTAAAGAATAAAGTACAAGTTAAAACTGATTGGTGAAAAGTGTCTAAAGTCAAATGAGACTATTAAGATGAATAGGAAGGAGTATCTCATCGCAGCAAAAAGTAAAAATAAGCTGTCCACCACACTCAGAAAGTGTAAGCCGTCAAAACAAACATTTAAAACTAATATAATTTAAGGGAAATAAATATTCTCAAGCTAATTTATTAAAATGCACTTATAATGTATGATCTACGTCGCTCAACTCTTATGCATTAGAAACGTTAAATAAGTGTTCATTACCTGCAAAAAATAAAAATACAAAATATGATTCACAACTCAGTGAATAGTTTCTCTAATGCGTAAAACCATTTACATGTAAAAACATGTGACTTAAAAAGTAATATCTTAAAATTTTGCAATTCCATAAATACTTTCATAAGTAGATAAATGTTTCATTATAGATTGAAATGTACTACAGGTTTTGTAAAAATCGTGGAGTCGTTACATTTTGTAAAGTTATTCGCAATGTATATTTATACAATGTATTAAAAATGACACATTTTTTGTATGGACTCCTTTCAAAAGATCTATCCACCAAATATTTTAGAAACGTAATTTACCTTTGACAATATAAACACATGTCACGTTTAGCTGCACTAAGAGTCGATCTAACCTACATAGTCCGGGACAAAATCTTTTATAGATTTTTTATACGTAATAATACACTTTCAATATCATACTGTACTAAAATATATTATTGCTCAATGTCATTATAAAACATTTAAAGTATTAGTAAAATTATGGTTTTTATACAAAATGATTTTTAAGAATTGAGTAAAGGAGTTATAAGAAAATGTAAAAGACCCGATAAAGAAAAATAATAAGTGAATATAATATCAAGCACCATGATATCATAATCACATTACTGGCTAATAATACTTCACGTTTCACTCAAAAGGCCATTATGATAACTAATGCTTATACATGTACTTCACTAACATTACCAGAGGCTTTACATTACACGAAGATGTAATTTCATAATTTACCAAACTAAGTTTATATTCCGCATCATAAAAACGTTCTTTTTTTTTAATAGACAAAAGAATATCAATTTGGCAAAAACAAATCCTCTATTACATGGTTCTCAATAGTCGAAATGCTCCAAATGCAATAGAGTTTGGAAAAGATTAAGAGTAGACATAACTACTTATATCGTAACAAAGCCTATTGACAGAAGGAAAAAAAAATGTAATGAACCACCCGAATGGATACTTACGCTTAATTCAAAAAGTTGTCCTTCTAACATCATCACTACTAATACTCTAAATATGACTAAGAGTTTTCTACTACTCTATTCAATTTACTACTAATGTCCCATTTATTTTATGCATTATGTTCATTACACTTATTCAATCCTTAATATCTCTAATTGTGTATAATTAAAGATTATAAAAAGTTGATATAAATATTTCTTGTATTGAGACAAATCAAACAAGATCTCACTTGACTATATTTTAACTTATAGATTAATAATAAAATATAAATTAAAAGCAAGAGATGAATAGTGTCCAAAAAGCAAATGAGATAATAGAAGTGAATTGGTGGAAGTATTATTTTATAGGAAAATAAGTCTACTGTTTGATGAGTACATGGATCCTCAATATAACAAGGGTTTTAATAGAGGAGAATGAGACTAGTGAACTGACATTCCTATGGCTCTTAGGTGAACTTCAGAAGATACATTTAAAGAAAAAATGAATGGTTCCATAAATTAGTATCTCACCTTAAGTAAAGCTACTAATTACAAGACGAAGATGAAAAGTTAGCATTGTTAGACATTCTTTTGCAATTGATAGGATAAATGTAAAAATGCAACATTTAAAGATATTGTCATGCGCTATCTATAATAATAATAATAATAATAATAATAATAATAACTCAGTGTGATGAAAATGGCTACAAATTCATGTCTTTTGCTTTCTCCACCTTTGGGGAGTTAGGAGAAGACGCGCCTGACCTGTTATTGAGGATTGGATCGTTCTCTTTGAGTAACTCAGGCAGCACCAAGTCTAGGGCATATATTTTTTAAAAACTAGCTTTTTGTATTCAAAAGGGTGTGAACGCTCAGCTTGTGCGACTCTCCACCAACTTCTTGTAAAGTCTCGCTTTATGATATGACATATGGTTTTATAATAATAATAATAATAATAATAATAATAATAATAATAATAATAATAATAATAATAATAATAATAATAATAATAATAATAATAGAGGATTGGATCGTTCTCTTTGACTAACTCAGGCAGCACCAAGTCTAGGGCATATATTTTTCAGAAACTAGCTTTTTGTATTCAAAAGGGTGTGAACGCTCAGCTTGTGCGACTCCCCACCAACTTCTTGTAAAGTCTCGCTTTATGATATGACATATGGTTTTATAATAATAATAATAATAATAATAATAATAATAATAATAATAATAATAATAATAATAATAATAATAATAATAATAGAGGATTGGATCGTTCTCTTTGACTAACTCAGGCAGCACCAAGTCTAGGGCGTATATTTTTCAGAAACTAGCTTTTTGTATTCAAAAGGGTGTGAACGCTCAACTTGTGTGACTCCCCACCAACTTCTTGTAAAGTCTCGCTTTATGATATGACATATGGTTTTATAATAATAATAATAATAATAATAATAATAATAATAATAATAATAATAATAATAATAATAATAATAATGATAATAATAATAAGTCATGGACTGTGTTAAGTGACTTCAACTGCCTAGTAAATCTTGATGAAAGAATTGGGCAGACTGTTAGACTGCAAGAGATTTTTCCTCTGAGAAATTGTGTGCAAACTTGTGGTGTGAAGGATATGAAGTTCTCTGAGAGGTTTTATACCTAGAATAATAAACAATGTGGTGAGAAAAGGGTGTTTAGTAAAATTGATAGGATCCTTTGTAATGATTTGTGGGAGCATTGTTATCCTAAAGCTGAGGCTTTGTTTCTTCTTGAGAACTTTCGACCACTCTCCTATGGTCGTTAGTTTCTTTCCTATGATCAAGAAGCCTTCTCGTTTTCAATTTTGCAATTTTTGGGCTCAACGTGAGAATTTCATTGGTGTAGTACAGAAGCAGTGGACAGTGTAGTGGTTGGTACTTTGAGTTTTCAGGTCCAATCTAAGTTAAATGCTCTCAAGAAGCACTTGAAGGCTTCATTCCATAGAAGTCCTATCAAAGCTTGCATGGATGCTGCTGAAATTGATCTCCATCATACCCAACCTGATCTTCATGCCCACCCTGGTGACCCCCATTATGCTTCTTTGGAAGTGGAAGCTGCTGCTCATTTCAAGAAAGCCAAGGATAAGTATTTCATGCATGTTCAGCAGTTGTCTAAGATTCAATGGACGAAAATACTAAAATGTTTCATCATAGTCTCAAATAGAGAAGAACTCATAACTGTATTGATGTGCTTCATGTGGATGGGATTGTTGTTAGTGACAAGGCTTTAATCCATCAAGCTTTTAATGCTTTTTATGTTGATCTTTTATGTTGTGAAATAGATAACAGGAGGAAAATTAACATGAATGTGATTCATGCTGGTCCTGTGCTTAATGATGAGTTAAGGTCTCAATTGAACTTGTCTTTTTCTACTGATGAGATCAAGAGAGCTATGTAGAGTATTTCGGATGGCACAGCTCTAGGGCTGGATGGTTATAACAACAAGCTCTTCAAGGCTGCTTGGTCTGTTGTGGGGGATGATGTTACAAAAGTCATTCAACCATTTGTTGTCTCTGGTAAGCTCCTAAAAGCTTGGAACATGACAACTATAACTCTTGTGCCTATCCCTAGCTCTACTGTACCTGGTGATTTTAGACCTATAGCTTGTGTTCATACTCTTAATAAATGTATTTCAAAGCTCATTTATTCTAGACTATCTATAGTGTTGAATCATCTGATTTGTGAGAATCAAGGGGCATTTGTAGCAGGTCGTAGCATCATTCACAATATTCTTCTTTATCAAGATATTATCCGACATTACACGAGGAAGAGTTGTGATCCCAGCTGCTTGGTAAAGGTTGATCTGAAGAAAGCTTATGATACTATGGATTGGCATTTTATTATGGATATGCTTTTTGAACTTGGCTTTCCTTCTTATTTTGTGAAAGCTGTATTCACCTGCATATCTACATCATCCTTCTCCTTAATTATCAATGGTACTCCTCTGTCACAGCTTAAAATCAAAAGAGGCCTTCGATAAGGAGATCCTATGTCTCCATTGTTATTTATTATTGGGATGGAATATCTTTCCATAGTTTTGAAATGTGCTAGTAATGATCCTTTATTCAAGCATCATCCTAGATATAAGCCTCTTCGGCTTAATCACCTCTGTTTTGCTGATGATTTGATATTGTATTTCAAAGGAGACCTGTGTTCTATCCAAGTTGTTTGTAAGGGGCTAGACGTTTTTGCTCACGAATCTGGATTGTGTGCTAATGATTCCAAATTAGTAATCTACTTGGCTGGAGTTTCTGATAAGTTGTAGAGAGATATTCTTAGTACTATCTCTTTACCTTTTGGTAAGCTTCCTTTTAAGTATTTGGGGTGCCTTTGAAATCTAAAAGTTTAACAGCTGCATATTATGAAAAGTTGGTGAATAAAATTACTTCTAGAATCAAAGGTTGGCAAGGGAAGCAATTGTCGTATGATGCTCGCTTGCAACTTGTGAATTCTGTTTTCATGAGCATTACCACCTATTAGTGTGAGATTTTTGTTCTTTCGAAAAAAGTGATTAAAGCTGTGAATGCTGTTTGTAGAGCCTTCCTATGGCATTATAATGACAAGGATACAAAGCCTGATAATGTGAATAGGGAGTATCTTTTTTAGACCCAAAAAAGAGGTGGATTGGGAATCATAAATCTTGAGCTATGGACTAGAGCTGCGATTGGAAAAATTGTTGGGTATTTGAGTTGCATGCATGAGTCTTTATGGGTTCGATGAATTCATGGAGTGTATAATAAGGGCGGTCATTGGATGATCTTTAACCCTCCCCCCACTGCTAGTTGGGTCATTCTTAAATTGTGCAAAGTTAAAGACCATATGAGTACATGGATCACCTCTGCTACTTATAACATTAACATAGTCTATAAAGAGTTGATTGGGTCTTCTACTCGTGTTAGCTGGAGTAAGCTTGTTTGGCATCGTACCTCACTCTCGAAAGCAAGGTTTATCTTTTGGATGGCAATGCATGATGAATTGAAAACAAAAGATCATTTGATGAGGATTGGCATGACTGCTGCCCTCTTTGCTGTATGGCTAGTAAGTCCACTGCTCACTTATTTTTTACTTACAGTTTTAGTAGTCAATGCGTTAATCTCTTGGCTTCATTGCTTGGTATACCCGCTATTGCTTCTCTCTAGTCAGTTAATCCAAACAAATGGAAGACTTCTCGCTTCTTGAGAAAGATTGTTATTTGTTCTGTTTATAGCCTTATTTATCAGATATGGTGAGCTAGGAGTGATTGTATTTGGCATGCTCGTGTTATTTCTCCATCTTTGCTAGTTAAGAATGAAAAACTTGTTATCAAGTTTAGGATGTTGAGTTTGTATCCGGATTTCCTTATATGAGCTCCACTTGATGTGAAAGGCTTTTGGAGTTCTAAGTCCTTGGCCTTTACAATGAGTATTGTTTTGTCTTTGTACTGTATGGTTTGTTGGAAATAAAGGAAAATCTTTTCATTGTCCAAAAAAATAATAATAATAATAATAATAATCCTCATCACAAAATACTAAGATAAAGCATGTTTTAAATCAAAATTGCCACTAAAAAGAATCACACCTGAAACATAATATGTATCTTCCGAGTTTTTAGGGCAAATTTTATAAAAAATAACTTGACACACAACACATAATAAAAAAATTTCACACATTGAGTAATGACATATTTACGATGTGTTATGATATTTTTATCGTTATTGGAATCTAATGAATTGATATATGAGATTTAAGGAATGAAAAAAAAATGAGGATATGCAAAATAAGGTTTTAGACAAAAAACCGTTTTTGGAAGTGTACCCCGTGGTTTCGTGGTTTGGGTGCGTTTTGTTTCGTTGTTTTACTCCGATTGAATTAAAAATTGCTTTAATGCTAAAATTAATTTAAAATAGTAAACGCGCGTTAAAAATTATGAAATTTGGTACCCAAGGTAATTGACACCTTCCAATCGCATTGGTGAAGCGGAATTAAATATTTGAAAATTGATAAACTGTCAGAAAAGCGCTACATTGTTTTCTGGTTGTTTTGGAAAATAAGGAACATTGAGTTTTGATGATTTAATCATTTAATATTGTTGAGTATAGTAATGTATTTATATTATAGAGTGGTTACGATGTGTGAACGCGTTCTAATACATGATTTATGTGTGTGTGTGTGTGTGTGTTTGTGTTTAAGTCCTCGATTCATAAGAGGTTAAAAGCGCACGTGTAGTGATTTGTGTTGGATATACGTGTTGTTAAGGTACATGCTTAGATCATACTTATGTAATTGGTTATGTAAAGTAATGTTGTATTCATTCTACGGTGTGATGCTGTATATCACTTAATGAGTAGACACCTAAAATAATTTGAAAGGAGTTTAACATACAACTTGAGGATGAACGTGTTGTTACCTTAATTGGGTTAGTATAAAATAAATTCGATACCTTTATTTGATTGGCATATTATTAATTGTTTCTATGAACAATGTTCTAATAAGAGCCACCATTGGAGTATGCATACTTTAACCATGACAACCCAAACAAGACGAGTAACGTTTTATATCAAAGGTTGCCTTGGAATTAGCTCTCCTATGTGTATTCCTATAAATTTATATAACACTCTAGCGACCCGAACGGACTGGGTAACGACATGAGTCGGGGGACTGAAA
>NC_080050.1:17346706-17371706 GCF_026212465.1 Amaranthus tricolor | reverse complement strand
TTCTAATGCGTGCCAAAGCTTCAATATGTGCGTCTAAACCTTGATAAGAGTGTCTAAGCCTCGAACACGTTGCAATTGACCTCGGAATTTTCGAAAACACCTGAAACAACCTTAAAACAAGTCGGAGACTAGACCAAGGTAAAATTACGCGTAAAGTGCATAATATCAATCTAAAATCGCGAGAATTAACACTACAACGGGGTCGTAAATGTGCTTAAAAATGAGCACATCAACTTCCCCCAAGCCACACCTGTGCTAGTTATCCCTAGTAAATGGACTAGCAGGGCAACATGAAAGCACGAGGTAAAACAAGTCAAAAACAAATAAATGCAAGGCGAGTGGTATACAAGATAGTGCAAGTTGTGTATGGTAAGACTCTTCTCTAACCATGGGTATGCAAGTACAACGGGCTGAAGAGAGCACAATACCAAGAAGAACAACGTTTTCCATTGACTCGGGATCACTAGACAAGCTATATTACAAGCCATGCCACCCACTACATAATAAAGCCACAAGTCTACGCTCCCAAGGTTATTTCTCAAAAGATGTGGGAAATATCTAATGATGTTCATCTGTTTGATTTTATATGCGTTTCACTCAAAATCATTCGAATAAAACTAAGTCGGGAATCAAACACAAAATAAGGAGAACTCTTGGGAATTTTACCGTATCTACTCTCCAGCACAGATGTTACTAATTTGGCCAAGTTGAACAGGTTTGGAAAGGGTTGTAATGTACGCTAGGTTAAGGTAGGGTAAAATTTGGGAAAGTAGCACTAAATTAGACGATAAAAGTGACCAAAGACAATAAAACTAACTAAAACAACTTCCAACACTAATACTAACCCAAAAGCCTGAAAATAAGCACGTATGCGCTCTAACATAATATACAAACTTGCTTTATTCTTAATTTTTTTTTTGTTTTTATCACATTTTCTTTTCTTTTTGTGTTTCATGCTCATTTTTCGTTGCACACTCAATCCTTTCTCACCTATTGATTGAACATGAATAATTTCAACTTTAATAGTTATTTGCCTAGAGTAAACTCAGGCAACTGGATGGCCTGCTATAGTACGTAATTTACCAAAAAAGTAAACTGAAAATTAATATAAAGTTAGAGAAACGTTATGAAATTTACATAAAAGATTCTAAAAGAAATTTAATCAATATTTTTTTAACATTTTTTTCAACATTTTATTTTAATTTATCTTTTTGTTTAAAAAATAAAACTCTCTATAACAGGTTATCGGTTACTAGAGTTTGCTTTAGGCAAATACCCTATAAAGTTGGGATTATTAATGCTTAATCAATAGGTGGGATTATTATAGGAAAATCATGAAAAGATTGAATTATTCTAGGTAATTTTTTCTTTTTTTTTTATTGATTTCCTTACTCAATGAATATATATAAGTCTCTTTAGAGAGCACAAAAGGAAAAGGGAGAAACAACTGAGCAAAATATGATGTATAAAGGCATATCAAACCAATAACCACTATGCCAACCAAAAACCTACACCACAGTGCAACACACACGAGCACCACAATAATTGCTTAGCTATCCTCTAGGTAAAGAGAGGGAAAATTTAGCTTATGTGGAGTTAGATTGTGTGGTTACAAAGAAAAAGGTAAAGGTACTAACTTAGTTTAACCTAAACTCAATCAATGTACAAGGTAGGCAATTTAGCTATGTATATACATCTAAAAAATTTGTTATCATCCTTGACAGACTATTTTGGAAGAGAACAAGCACAATTCTTAAATTCCCTAACTAGCACTCAAAGATATATGAATCATAATGGAGTCCTAGAAGGTTTAATCCTAACCGGCTAGTCGAAATGCGTCGCAATAGGTAGTCATTCAAGCCATAAACCAAGCAAGCCAAGATCCTCCAAGTAAAGTGGAAAACAAGCAATCACTCAGTCCCACAACAGACACAAGGCTAGGAAAACATGAGTATGCATATGACCACTAGAATGTACACATCAGAAGCATGCATGACAGTTTCACAACACAAAACACCAACAAAAGCAAAATTAATATATTACAAACTATGGTAATAGTGACAATATTGCATATCTTTCAATGCTTTAAAACGTAAGAACCCTCCCCCAAGGCAGTTCAAGAACTGTCTGGGCACATGGGAAAGGTGGATAAGAAAACCATGAAGAGAAGATCGGCATTATTGGAATTATAGCTAAGCAAACAAACGACCTAAACTAATACCGGGCTATCTCTCGCAAATATTTTTGTTTAGCGTCGATAAGTTTGACACAGCTAACCACCAACTCAAACAGAAAAAGAAAACAAAGAAACCATACCTGCTGTAGGAGTGGACTTACTCCTAGCATCTCCATTGCCTCCAGCATGGTCACCCAAAACTGTCCATTTAACAGGAGTGGAAGAGATAAGCAATGTAGAACTGGGGTCATCTAGAGGTGGGCTATCATGTCAGGTTTCCGCAAGCCAAGGTGAAGCCATTTTCTTCTTTTTCGCTTTTCCTCTTTTCCCAGCCCGTTTCTTTCGGTACATGGGATTGTCAATACTCCCAAGAACAACAAAAACTTGTTTCATATAAACAATCTCCTTCTCAATCTTAACAACAATATTCTTCTTCTTTTTCTCATCGTCCAACTCCTCAATATTCACAGGGATAACAAGAACATTACTCCCCTCAACCTTCTCATCAGTCATATGCTCAACTACTTTAAAGGAACAAATTTTATCGACCATGGGCTCTTTTGAGAACTTAGAAAAAGTGAATATAACCTTTTCCTGGGCTACCCTCATAATGATAGTCTCTAATTCACAATTGATCAGGATACCTAGGGTCTTCAAAGCGTCTCTCCCCAAGATAAGGGGAGCATAAGGATCTTCATGTCAGGCACATCAAAGTCACATGGGACTACAATATTCTCTACTTGGATTGAAAGGTCTTTAAACTCCCCACATGGGATTTACATGCTTCGGTCGACTAGTTGGATGGTCTTCTTCGTTGACTTGAGTTTGAAGGGAAGCTACTTAGCAATAGTCATCAGCATGAGGCTATAGAAGCCCTAAGGTCAGCGAGTGCTCCCTTAGCTTTTAACTTCCCTAGGGTCACTAGAAGCACAAAAGAGCCTCGAGCCTTCTTTTTAGCCCATGTAACTTGGATGACGGCACTTACTTGCTCTGGAAAATTGAGAACTTCATTCTCAAGTTTCTTCTTGTTTCCCAAAAGAGTCTTAAATACTTCGCATATTGAGGCATTTCTTCCATTGCCTCCAAGAATGGGATTTCCATCTCAAGTCGCCGCATATGCTCTAAGAACTTAAGAAACTTCTCTTGTAGTTGTTTCTCCATAGCATAAGGGAAGGATAGTAGTGGAGCATGTTGAAGTTCAAGTTTCCTAGGTTCTTGTATCTTTCTCTATCTCTCTTCTTTATCCTTCTTTTTCTTCTCTTTCTCTTTTCCTCAATTTCATCCTTCTTCTCAACAATTGCATCATTCTTCTTCTCAATCTCACCATCAATAGCTTCCTCTTCTTATCTCCTCTCAAGAACCCCTGTATACTCATCTTCCCTTGAAGCTCATTACCCTTTAAAGATCCTTCCCCTGAATCATCCCTAGGAGCCATTATAGGAGCAGAGTATGAAGTATCTGATCTTAGGAGATCGCCTTGAAAGTATGGTGTTTAGGGTTGTAGTTGGGGGTTTGTGGTGATGGAGATTGGGTGGACAAATTAGGTTGGAAATGAGATAGTAATAGAAATGGTGGAGATGGATTAACCATTTGTGCAATTTGGGATTCAAACAAGTTCTCTTGTGCTTGAAGTTGTTGCATTTGAGTGATTAAGGATTAACTGATTTGGGAGAGAGTTTGGTTTTATTAAGAAGGAGAGCTCACTTGAGAGGAATGGTAGTCATTGTTCGGAGTGAGGTTCGGTGATGGTTGTGTGGATGGATAGGGTAGGTTGGGGTTTGACCTTGGCACTTGAAGATGAAGGCATATGATTGTTGGAGTTGTAGCCTTGATTGAAGTTAGCAGAAGGGCTGGTTGTTGTAGGAAACTTGTGCATACCCTTGGTTTTACCCAATAGAGCCCCCACAATAGGATGTATTATGAATGGTGCCACCACAGATTTTGCAAGAGAAGAACTTTTCATTTACCATTGACACATTCGAACTACCTTGACCAAGCTTAAGTTTAAGCTTAGATAGTTTCTTATCCATGATCGCCTCAATCTTTGCACCAATAGCATCTAGGTTACTTGTATCAATCATGCCCCTATGTAATCCACTACCCGTTGCTCCTCCCTAAGAGCTATTCTTAGCAACTTCTTTGATCTTAGCCTTGACTTGATTGCACGAGATCTTAGAAAGTTGACCACCCACTGCCGAATCTAGGAGTGCCTTGGTGGATTCGTTGAGACCATCATAAAAGAATGTGTTTAGATGGTTCTCCCTATACTGATGACGGAGCATGCTCAGATCATTCTTTTGAAACTACTCCATGTAGCACATATTCTCATCATCCTCTTGAGTAAACAATGTTATTTTCTTGCGCCAATCCTGTGAACAAACCGTGGAATAAAACCTTTCGAGAAAAGTCGTCTTCAATTGAGCCCAAGTAGTGATGGAATTCAACTCGAGGCAATTATACCAGTCCTTGGCATCTCTTGCTAGACTCAGGCGGAAAAAGTGCATTCGGATATAAGCTGGGCTGTTGGGACATGGAGGGATGAGACCACAAATGTTTGAGAAGGCCTCAAAGTGTTCCAGAGGTCATTCAATCTTTAAGCCACAAAAAGGGGTCTCCTTCAGCATCCGGGTGAATTGTAGGTGTATTTGGTATGGAGCTGCAGATATGGGTACCACAAAACCCCATTGAAAATCTTAGGAACCAGGAGTCTCGAATTGGTCAAAAAATTGTTGATCTTCGGCCATTGGTTGAGTAGGAGGTTTGGAACTAGTTGGTTATAACTGAGTTTAGGTTGGAGCTTGCTTTTGAATACGTTGAATCTTAGCATGTACGGCAGTAGTTGTTGGTTTTATTTGCGTGTGTTATAGTGCATGCAAACAGCACTAGAAACCAAGCGTAAGCACTGACAAGCAAGATTATAAAACAATAAATAGATATAAAACAAACAATGAACTACATTAAGAACAAATTCTAAACACAAAGTCTTATCACCGGTAACGACACCATTTTGATAATAGGCTTTTAGCGTTAAACAAAAAATATTTATAAACACAACAAGACAACTACAACTAGTGTAATGCCACACGGACAAGGGATGAAAGACTCTATAGTTAATATAGAGAGGTTATATGATTAGAAGGTGGTATAAACCAGGCTAATGACAAGGAAGTAAAGAAAGATTAAAAGCGATATAAATCAATAGAAAACAAACAGGGATAAATTAGGTTCACCCTTGGAATGTTGATATAACCGAAAGATAAACAAGATAAGGGGAGATCAAACAATAATCAATCAAGACACTCAAGATAACGAGAGGAAGTTGATGACCCCACAAGTCATACGAACGACCTATAATTACCCTATGTCTCCTAAGGAGTGGCAGGACAAGATTAGTATGAATGTCAATCAAATAATTATCATAAATCTCAAACCCTAATCCTAGACAATGAACAAGAAGACCAATCATAGGATTTCACTAATCAAACCTCTAAGAAAACTACTCACTTATAATAACATCAACTAGGGAAAAAGTAAATGACAAGATAATGAATGAAACATGAAGACTTGAATATAAATGAACAAGGAAGCAAAACATAAAGCAGTAAAGAAACTAAAACCAACAATTATAAAAAAGCAAAAAATGAACGAAGAATAATAACAAGAGCAATGAAATCAAGGAAAGCATTAAATGAAAGCAATAAATGACTATAAAGCATAAACGAATGAAAACTTACATAAATCAAAGTGCTTGAATGAACGAAAGTTTGAATCTACTACAATGCTTGAAATAAATGCTTAAACTAAAGGCTTAAACGTAAAGAAAGCAATAAATAAAAGCTTCAAATTTAAACTAGGGCATAGAAATGAAATGAAACCTATTAGTTGATGTTCTAAGTTGAGGCAAGTAGCCCTCAAAGTAGGTATAAGGATTTACTTAGAAAAAAGGGGGTATTTATAGCCTAAGAACATAAGGGGAAGAAAGCTTTAAAATAGCCCTTCGAGTAAAGCCTGCAAAGAATCAAATTATGGAGAAAATGGGCTACATTTGCTCGATTGAGAAGGTCATTCGACCAAATCTAAGTCCATTCACCCGAATGGATCTTGATTCGGCCAAAACAACAACCTCTGAATATATCTTTGAGTTCCATTCGCCCGAATGCCTCTTCATTCGACCGAATGCAGGGTGGTTCAACCATATCAGAAGTTTTCAAGGCCTTGTTGTGAGTAGTAATCATCTGTTTGACCGAATGGGCTGAGGATTCAGTCAAATCAGCACATAATCCTTGCTTCATTACTTCTTCAAGGTATCTAATGGCTTCCAAACTTTGCGAGGCCTTCGGGAATAACTTGGAATGCGTGTCAAAGCTCCAATATGTGCGTCTAAACCATGATAAGAGTGTCTAAGCCTCAAACACATTACAATTGACCTTGAAATCTTCAAAAACAACTAAAATGACCTTAAAACAACTTGAAGACAAGAGCAAGGTAAAATCACGCGTAAATTTGAATAATATCAATCTAAAACCGCGAGACTTGACACTACAATGGGGTTGTAAACGTGCTAAAAAATGAACACATCACCATTAAAAGGATTCTTTTTGGATTTTTTAAAAAATTAATAAAAACAAAAATTAAAACAAAAAATAAGAATATAAATGCAAATGCATCAGAATTTGACATGTGACAATGAATGTCTTCTCTCCAATGTCTCTTTCTGTGCAATATTTAACCTTTAAAAAAATCTTTTGAGGTTTGGAGCATAACCATTTGTAATGTATACTAATATATGAGTAGGGTATTGGCAATGGTTTAGTATATATACCCATTTGCTTCCCTATTTAAATATGGGTAATGATATGTAAACTAATGGAACTAGCTTAACAAAAACGGCGGGAACCCAAATGGAATTCTTAGAAAGAAAAGAAATGTGTTTGGTTTAAAAAGAAAGATGGCAAGAAAGTGGTATATGCGTGGCTATTTAATGAAGTTACGAAAATAACAGATTTTTTTTTGGATAAGTTTTTAAGACTTTGAAAACGATTCCAAGGATTTTTTTAGTTTAAAATTCAGATATTTAGAGATACAAAAATCAAATAAACGGACAATTGTGTTTGATAAGGAACACTCACTTGAATCAAACTAAAGGATATGTAAGAAAGGAATAGTCACTTAAACTTACTAGGTTGTAATATCAATTTAAGGAACACTCAACTCAAATTAGAATATTACGAATTAAAATGTAATGGAACTCTCACAAACACTTTAATATCATAAAATGTAAGAAAAACTTACAATTTGGATAAACATTCAATACTTAAACACCAGTATATGAATAAGAAAAAGTTTTACAACTTTCATTGGATTTCGATTATTGTTTATGTCATTGTATATTTATATTTTCCATTCATCAACTATACCTTTATATAAGCTTACAAAACATATGAAAAATTAGAAATTAAATTACCATTTACTTGAATACAAACCATTCAAGTAATTACATAAAGGCATAATTAGAAACATAACTAAACTTGCTAGAATACTAAGCATTTAGGATGCTAAATCAACAGACTCTTACATAGCCATAAACGGCTCTTTATTATTGCTAATAAAATCAGAAACAAAAGACCTTTAACATCTACCATTTAATGGCTTCATTTATCCCTTGTGGATAATGGAAAACGTTTCCCAAAAGCCGTGCCTTTTGGATTCTTCTCTGAATCACTTTAAAAGCCTTGAATGACCTTTCCAGCAGTCATATGAATTAGCAATAAACCGACTTTGAATGCTTACCTTAGATGCTCTTATCCATAGAATATCTTTGATGAAATATAATCACTCTTGAATCAGCCACATTGAATGACCAAACGAATGATGGAAATTAAAGAGAAAATCAACAATAAACCCACATATAAGACTTAAACAATTAATCCCATAAAAGAATGATACGTTGCCTTTTGGATGCCCTTCTTAATGATTATCATAATTCAATGGATGAACAATATTACCGGCCATTGAAATGAATGATGAGAGCAATAATCGTGTGATTTAAGACAAAACTCACAGTTGCCTTATTTTGCTCTTCAAACCTTTAACAAAATACTCAAACCAGTAGTAATTACTCTATTCAATCCTTTAATGGACGACCATAAATGGAATTATTCTCTTTTGAAAACTTACCATATTCAAGGCATTAATACCACATTCAATTAAAAATTATTCACCTATAAATCACCAACTTAGTTAGCAACTTAATCATCCAATTGCCTTATATCATGCGTGCTAATTTAGGTAACTTTGGTGGCTAAAATAACACGTCAATTACGTATGGCATCCTTAAGCAAACCATGACTTTAAAATCATCAAGGATAAATTATTATCCTACCATTCCTTACAAATATTCGATTAATCCCATCCCCATGCAATTCGAATGGACCATGCAAGTATCTTCAAAAGTGACTTCAGTAGTATGACTTTGAGTGGGCCAAGACTTTAACCACAATTTCAACCTGCTTGACATTGACTTCGAATAATCCAAACGTAAATGAGTTTAGTTGGACCATTTTTAGTCATTCCCCTCAAACACAAGTTCTTGAAAAGTTTTTCCATGTAAAATGAAAAAGTGGTCTTGAAGAGTAACACATACCATGAATTGATGTAAATAAGCTCCGGGATCGAACACCTTGATAACAAACTCAAAGGCTTTGAACGTGTAGTAAGAAACTTCATCACCATTTCCAATATCTTGGAATAGAAACTCAGCAACTCCAAGATCTTGAGATATAAAATCAGCAACTTCAAGATTTTTGAACTTAAACCATTGAACATGTGAACACCCGGTCTAATTCGCTTAGGGTACGAACCAAAGCAAGAACAATATGATCTCCATGGAACTTTCAAAACTAAGAAACTACACATGAAAATCAAGAGAATAGCATAGCTTGTATCATACACACCAAAATGCGATTTAGACCCATAAGAGTCTTTATTAGTACCATGATAAGTCCTCCCCAGCTCTGAAAGATAATCGTACTTCTTCTTAGCTTCACTTGGACCATCCCAAGGATCAATATAATCATACGATATAATCGAACGAAGTGACCAAATGTCATGAAAGTAGTCATAATCAAATTGCCTCATTAGTGAACTTTCACCAATCTTCAAGATTACTTCATTTGACAAAGAACTATCACATGAACAATTGCACAACCCCCTTAACAAGGCTTTATCATCATCAAAAATGAAAGAACTAGCATCACCATTCATCTCCAATTGCTCAAATAATTATGATAACAATTACTCAATAAAAATGTAACAGACTCGAAATTCCGAATCTTAATAATTTCTGATTGATTCTTAATTCATTTAATTTAATTTCTAATTCTTGATTATTAAACTCCAACTTTATCTAATCCCTAAAATCTTATATTTCAACTATTCATATTTTTATTTCTTGATTAAATTTCATCTTTAATTCCCAATTCGATTTTCAAGTTCTTAACTTATTTAATTACATTAAATTTCCGATACTTGTCTGATTTCTTAACTCATCTGAATATGAAACTTAAATTTTTTTTTTATGATATCTGAACATTATTCTTTTTATGAGCCCAAAAGTTTTGATTATTACTTTATATTACGAAAATTTTAAAATCGTTAATTAGTTTACGGTTTATTAAAACTTTAAATTTAAAATTTTTATTTCTTAAATAATTCCGTTAACAATTATTTTAATGACTTTAACACTTTTATTAAACTATTCTAACTATTATATTTTTGTTAAAAATTTAACTAAGTTTTTAAGCTAGTTTACTACCTAAACTAAACACCTAAACCTATTTGGTCAAAACCTACCATAATATTTTAAACTAGTATACTTACATAAGTAAAGTAAGTTTGAAGAGAAATCAAACTCCTCCTTATGATCATGTTGGAAGGATATGGACTAGGGATGGTCATGGGTCCAGGACCCTGTTGGACCCGCTTTGGACCCGCCCCTTTTTAAGGGTTTGGGTCTAAATTTTTGAGACCCATCAGATCTGGGTCGGATCTGGATCCAAAAAATATTTGACGGGTTCAGGTCCAGGTCCTAAGGTGAAGACTCGGACCCAGACCCGGACCCTAAACTTTTATATTATATATTATGAATTTTTGATTTTTAAATTCTAATGTTAATTTTATTATTATTAATATATAATAATATAATGCCTTGGGCCCTTGATCAGTTGATTACTTGATTCACTTGATTGCCTTCTCAAGTTCTCATTCTCAATCCAGTAACCCTAAGTCCCTAATTTTTTTCTCATTCACTTGATTCACTATGTTTCTCATTTAGTCTTTTATATTTGATTTTTAATTATGTATTTAGACAAGTGTTTTTACGTTTTAGTAATTATTTTGTATTTGAATTTTATGGACTCGAACAAGTGTTTGTAATACGATAATAAGTTGCTTACAAAAAAAAAAAAGTCTCGCAAAAGGTACAATTTTGACAAATTAAAGAGGCTTTGTATAAGACCCATTAAGGACCCTAGACCCGTCAGATCCGTAGGGTTTGGTTCTGGGTCTGAAAATTTTGGACCCTAAGGGTCCGGATCCGGATCCGGGTCTGGATCCATAAAAAATAAAAGGGTCCGGGTCCGGGTCTGGCCAGACCTGTTCCAGACCCGCCCGATGACCATCCCTAATATGGACTTAGATATGGAGCATGTTTTTTTTTTTTTTTTTTTTTTTAAATCCAAATTCTTTAAGATTTTGTCCCCTACATATCTCCTTTATATACTAGTTTTTACCTAAGGGTTCTACATAGGAAATTTGAAGCAAAACTCATACATTTCCCACCCTTCCCCGTATACATCTACAATTTCATGCCCCATAATTTTTCTTCCATTTCCTCTTAAATTCACTTTATAAAATCAAGCACTAAATTCCTTATTTGTTTTTTTATAGTTAATGAAATTCAAGAAGATGGAGCACAAATAATTATTTTCCTAGCATTTTGGGGTTGAATAATTATTTTGGGTACTTAGAAGATCATCTTTTTGGAGTTGGGTAATTATTTTGAGAGTTTAGAATACCATTACCTTTGGAGCAATGGAGCTTGGAGTACTTAATTAGCTTGGAGGATCATTTCTACTTATTAGTACTTAGTACTAATACTCCTTAGTGTTAGTATGGTATAATTTCTTACGCTACTCTTTATATGGGATTTTACATTATATTTACCTTATAATATGTGAACTATGAAATAGGTTGAGTATGTTCAAGTAGTTAGTTAAGTTTAATGAAATTATGATCGTTTATAATAAGTGAATTTATTCTAAAACTATTTTTTTGTATGTTAATTATTAATTTTTGAACATGTTAGGAAGTTGGGTGAAATATTATATTAGTGATGTTAAGTGTTATATTATGTTATCGCTAGTGTAAGTACATGTTTACAAGTTATGTTGAGATGTTACTATATTTAAGAATGTTTATGATATGTTTATGTTAGCCTTTTAAACTTGTTTATAAGGTTGTGAGTTATTTTAGGAATATATATATATATATATATATATATATATATATATATATATATATATATATATATATATATATATATATATATATATATATATATATATATTTATATATATATATTTACTAAGTATGGTTAAGCATGTTTTTATTATATTTTATATTGATATAAGCCTCAGAACTAGAACGTATGCCCTATGTGTAATGCAGCACCCAAGTCTGTTGATCACATATTCTTTCAATGTGCCTTTAGTGTGTAGTGTTTGTTTATGGAGCAGTGGCTTGCTATTCGAATCCCACATGATCTGCATAGTCTCGCTTCCAAGAAATGGAAGGGAACTAGATTTTGTAGAACTCTGATCCTCACCAATATCTACAGCCTTACCTATATGGTATGGCGAACCCGGAATGAAGCTGTCTGGATGATGAGTATGAGCACTGTTGTTGTTGTTACTAAAAGGATCCTCCAAGAAGTGATGATTCGGCTCACGAGTTTGTAACCGTTAGAGAGTTGTCAAAATTGTTTTAGGAAACTCTTTGATGTTTAAGTTTCCTTCTTTATTCCTGTGGTGTCTCCTTCTCCTTTATGCACACGAAGAGTGAGGTGGTTCAACCCTTCCTTAAAGGTGAGTTCCATTTTCATATTGATGCAACTTGTAAAAAGGAGTTGGTTTCCTTGGGCTATGTTTTCTATCTGTCTTAGTTTGATCAATGAAATCCATTTTCTTATTCAAAAATAAAAGTTTATTCTTAAAGTTATAGTAAGCTAAGTTATTGTGTAAAAGTTTTTATTTTTAAATGGTTATGTTAATTATTTAAATCTTCGATTTATAATAATAAATTAAATAATGTTGTTTTTAAGTAAAAAAAGGCCTAAAAATACTCATAGGCAATTTGGCCATTATCATAAAGAAAAAAAAAAGGTTTGGTTCACTATTTTAATATATACAAGCTATTTTTATGATAATAATCAAAATAACAAGTTAAAAAGATATATTTTAGAAATTTTTATAAGTTATTAAATATTAAAGTGTTTTCTTGAATGTATGAGATTTTACACTAAAAGTAATTTTTGTAATATTAAATAAGTAGTTTATACAACATATTTCCTTAATTGACGATTTGACCAAAATTTATGTGAAAAGACGTAAAGGTGTTTTTAATGAACTTGTCTTTTTGAATTATGTGTGAAATTACGATTTTATGAAAATATTGAAAGGCAAAAGTTTCACTTGTTTTATAATAAGAAATATTGATTTTTATGAAAATATAAGTTTAACTTATTTTATAACTAGAAGAATTGCTTTTGGTGAACTTAAAAAGTATTACTTGCTTTATAACAAAAAATATTGAATTTTATGAAAACATAAATTTTACTTGTTTTATAATTAGAAAAATTTATTTTGGTGAACCTAAAAAGTATTACTTGCTTTATAACTACAAATATTGATTTTCGTAAAATTATAAGTTTTGTTTGTTCTATAATTAGAATATTGATTATTGTGAACTAAATAAGTTTTACTTTTTTTTTTTCTAAACTTGAAATATTGATTTTTGGTGAATTTTTTAAATTTTGGAAATTTATCCAAAGAATATAGTTTTATTTGATTCTTAATTAAAATATTTAATTTTGTAAAAAGAATAAAAATTTATTTATTTTAAAGTTAGAAATGTTGATTATTGAAACTTATTTCAAGAAAAAAAAAATTTTAGTAACTACTTATGAAAAATATTAATTTTTAGACTATTAATAGAAAATTAAGTTATTAGTGTGAATTTATTTAACAAAAGAACTATTAAAAATAAAGTTATAACTAAAGTTTAATGTGTAAAATCTTTTAAGTAAGAAACTAATAAGGGCATAAAGGTAGATTTAACATTATTATTAAGAATCTTATTAGATAAAGGAAGTTACCACCTAAGTTAGTCAAAGTCAAAGTCCAAGTTAACTTATAGTAATAAAAAAAATGTCATGTGCTTGTGTAAAATTATTTGAGTATTGATTGAATGATCCTGATAGTAAGGTAGTGTCGAACCATGGACTGGCATTTCAAATCCCGACGCCCGTGTTAGTCGGCACGTAAAATGCGGTGTAGATAGGGGTTAACTAGCTATCCTGCAGAAGCTCGAGCATAATTGTATTGGAGGGGTGACGACTCCCATCACAGTTAGATACAGGGCCTCAGTCCTAATCTAGCCAGACCCTTACAAATATAAGGTGTCATATTGTTGTGCTTGTTGATCAGTGATAAACTTGATTAGTTTTGACACTACGATGCTTGGTACGGTTATGAGTATTAACCAAATGAACTTACTTAAGTATTAAGATTACTGAATTGTACAAGTGGAAGTAACATACTTCTGCCAGCGTTGAGAATGGTATCTTAATGACTTAAAAGTATGGAACCGTTAACGAATATAGTAAAAGTATACAGCGGTGTCAATTAATTATAAGTTTATACTTTAATTATTATTTTGTAAATGTAGTGTGTAATTTCCGTATTTTGAGTTGGATAGGTTGTTATGCTCGGCGTCAAGTGCTGACCGAATCAATCGGCTGTAATTTGTATTATGGATGGCAGTATTTTGCAGGATTTAGTTTCAGGTTCCAATTTAGGCCGCAACTACAATTTATTTATGCTAGCGAGGACTTAGCTGCATTTTGTTTGATGATTTTGATGTATTTAATTCTAATTATTATGTTTTTTTTGAACAAACGATATGTATTTCTTATTTTCCAACTCGGATGTAATATTTATCGTTCATCATAAACAATTTTTAGTTTTTAAAAGTTTTTAGCAGATCAATATTTTTAGACTTCCGCATTACTATTGTAAACATTGTCATTGATGTTAATTACGTATCGAGACTGCCGCTCCTGCTACAAAAAATGTGAGCATACTTTCAAGAGCAAAGAATTAACAACATAAGGAGAATATGAAATGCTCATGTCATCCAAATATACTCTAATGCTACATCTAGAAAATGATAGTTCAAACCCAACATCAAGATTGCAATATGTCAAATTGACAATGTCACAATCATCAAAACTATCTCCATAATCCACCATAGCATTATACAAATCATCACCACTAGATTCATATGTTATCATTGTTGTATCATCACATAAATAATCAACATGAATAGTAAGAGGATAATGAAATACCTCAACGGATGATATAGACATGGTGTCGCAACAAGAATCATCAGAAGAAAAATGGGATTATTCATTAAATATAGGAGGTAATGTTTCAAAAGAACAATGTGAATCATCTCCTTCTTCATCATCGAAAATTGGAGGAAAATTAAAGACTTATGCCTCTTCTTCATACTCACAAGATGAAAAGATTACATTGACGGAAGAGTCTTCTTCATGATCTTCTTTCTCCACACAAGTATCCACATCAAAAAACATATCACAAGGATTTTTTCCCTCCTTTGAATTAGACACGAATTCAACATTATCATTTTTGACATCCCCAACAAGACTAACCTCAACTTCGGGATAACAATTGAGATCATCGACTCCAACTTGTAGTGGTTCTTCCTTCACTTGTTGAATTGGTTGTTGTCTCTTCTTCTTTCTTGGCTTTCTCAATAATTTCTCAACACTTAGAACTTGAGCCACAAGTGTCTCTCGGAATTTAAACCAAGATAAGGCAAGTTAATCATACCTTTGCTCATCAAAAGATTGAAATGATTCCACTGAACAAATTTGTCTTAATAAACTCTCCTTTTTCCATAATAAAGACGATTAATCCATAATTATCAATAAAGGACTTGAATATGACATGGAATCATGAGAATCGAAACAAGAACTAGAGCACCAAGATATGAACTTCATAAACTGCCCCAAAAACTTTTCTCTCCTTTTTTCTTTGTTTTTTTTATGGTGCGATTTTTTCAAGGACAAAGGTATTTTAGGTGGTCTCCAAGTGATTAAACACTTAAAGAAACTTTTTCTCGCCCCCCTTACACACAAAATGTAAGAGTTTGGGTTTTTTTTTACACCTCCACCCATAAGTTATAGTTGTTTGGGATATGCTACCCCTACAAGATGTAGGTGTTTAGGTTTTACACCCCTACCTCCACAAAGGTGTGGCTGTTTAGGATTTTCTCCCCCACCGAATACAGTTGTTTTTGTTTTTGTACCCCTACCTACACAATATGTGGTTGTTTGGAATTTGCTCTCTCATCGGATACAGTTGTTTCTGTTTTTGTACCCCTACCTAACGTGCCAAATGATGTGTAAACTAATGGGACTAGTTTAACAAAAATGAGGGGAACCCAAATGGAATATTCAGAAAGAAAAGAAATGTGTTTGGTATAGAAAGAAAGATGGTAAGAAAGTGGTATATGCGTGGCTATTTTATGAAGTTACGAAAATATCAGATTTTTGTTTGGATTAGTTTTCAAAACTTTGAAAACGATTCTAAGGATTTTCTACTTAAAAATTCAGATATTTAAAGATACGGAAAACAAATAAACGGACAATTGTGTTTGATAAGGAACACTCACTTGAATCAAACAAAAGGATTTGTAAGAAAGGAATAGTCACTTAAACTTACTAGGTTATCAATTTTAAGGAACACTCAACTAAAATTAGAATATTACGAATTAAAATATATGGAACTCCCAAAACATTTTAATCTCATCAAATGTACGAAAAAACTCACAATTTGGATAAACGTTCAATACTTAAACACAAGTACATGAATAAGAAAAAGTTTTACAACTTTCATCGGTTTTTGTTCATGTCATTGTATATGTGTATTTTCCATTCATCAACTACGTATATATATGTATATATATATATATATATATATATATATATATATATATATATATATATATATATATATATATATATATATATATATATATATATATATATATATATATATATATATATATATATACATATATATATATATATATATATATATATATATATAGATATATATACATATATATATATATATATATATATATACATATATATATATATATATATATATATATATATATATATATGAAGACTCAACTCTCTTAAGAATTAAGAGAAGATTGAAGACTTAATTCTCTTTGATGATGATAATTCAAAACGCATATTAATTAAACAAATAAATTAAGTAATTACATTTAATTGTTTAAGTAAGTTTAAAATCATATTTGATATACATTTGATTTATATCTAAGTTAGAAGTCGATGGGATATGCTTAAAGAACTTAGGTTTATTTTAAAAATGATTTTATAAGTTCTGAAATATATTTCAAAGTCTTGAAACAAATTACAATTACGATCAGGTTAGTTTCGTAATAATATTTGAAATATTTTAATAGGTCAATGTTCCTTGAAATTATATTTGAAATATTTTAATAGATCAAGGTTCATTAAAATTAACACTTAATATTATTTGAATAAAGTTTGAATATTTTGTTATACGTTGGTAATTAACGTTTAAATATTTTATATTTAAACTTGGATTTAAATATGTGATTAAAATTATTTGGTGATTAAATATAGTACAAGGTACACATGTTTTGTTATTAATTGTACACGGCTATATTTAAGCAAAGATCTAGATTTACTATTTTGTGGATGAGATTTGAATTTATGCTAAAAATAGTAGATAGCGATCCTAAAAAATAGGAATTAATTTAAATGGTTATTTAAATGTTGATAAATCTGGTTTATACTTATTATTCATTATCTTGTATAAGTACTAACGTGGCAGCATAGCATTGGACAATTATAAACACAATGACGAAATTATTATTAAGCTGTCAGTACACGTCAGTTTGAAGATAGTCTCAAGATCTTGAAGTAAGGCGCTGAATGACCAGGTCAACAGAAAATAACGGGAAGGAGCCTTCTTGTTTTTGAAGATGTGTTGAGGCGTACACTATATATATGAGGCTTCATTCCAGAACTAAGATGCTGCTTTTGCTACAACTTTCTCTCTTGAATTAAAATTTGCTCTAAGTATTGAAAGAGTTGTAATTTCTATTTGATCATTCTTAGTTCATTTAACTCCTATATTTGTAATAGGCTTTAAAAGTTTAAAGGAGTTAAATTAAGATTAATACGCCAAACTTGAGAATACTTTTTAAAGTGTTCAATTGGATTAAATCTCTATTGTGAGATTTGGGATTTAGCTTTTATTAAAGGGACTTGTAATACGGTTCTTCAAGGGGAAGAACGTGGTGAGAGGAGATAGTGAGATCTTCTTGATTGTATTAAAGTCGGATTAATAAAAGGCGTTGAAATCCTACGGGTTGAAAGAGAACCCATAGGCGGGGAGTAGGTTGGTTAGAACCGAACCTCGTTAACGTATCGTGTGTTATACTTTATAGTTTATTTTTCCGCACATACGTTATAGTTTTCGAATTGGCTCAAAGCTGTTTCAGAAGACAGTTTTGACAGACTCCTCAAACTCTTGAGACAACCTGCCAGAAAAGTTTAAAAAGCCTATACTCTCTATTCACCCCCCCTCTAGAGAGTATTCAACCTCCTATTAACTTTCATTTGGTATCAGAGCTTAGTTTCACATAAAAAGATTGACATCTTGTGATGGATCCAATAGGAGAAGGGTTGTTTGCTCAAGGTCGTTCGTGTTCAAGACCACCATTGTTTTGCGGTACAAATTTCTCACATTGGAAAACTTTGATGAAAATGTTTGTGATTGATCAAGACATGGAGCTTTGGGAGATCATAACTAAAGGACCTAAGATTCCCATGAAAAAGGACGCTCAAGGAAAAGATGTAATAAAATCCGAGTCAGAATATTCACAAACAGATTTGGAATGGGTTTCCAAAAATTATAGGGCAATGAATCAATTATGTTGTGCTTTGAATGGTACTGAGTTCAATCGAGTTTCTTCATGTACAAGTGCTAAAGAAATATGGGACAAGTTGGTTGTGACATACGAAGGAACAAGTCAAGTAAAGGAAACAAAGATCAACATCCTCATGCATCAATATGAAATGTTCAAGATGAAAAAGGATGAAAATATAAATGAAATGTTTACTCGTTTTACTTTGATTACTAATAGTTTGAATTCTCTTGGAAAAACTTTTACTAATGCAGAGAAAGTCCAGAAGGTCTTGAGATGTCTTCCAAGATCCAAATGGGGTCCAAAAGTCACCGCCATAGAGGAAGCTCAAGACTTGAGAGTTCTATCACTTGACGATCTCCTTGGAAAACTCACAACTCATGAACTTACCCTACATGATGATGGAGATAATGATGTAATACCTTCCATGAAAAATCTTGCACTAAAGGCAAAGAAACATCATGAATCTTCAAGTGAAAATGAAGATAGCGATGATGAAGAAGATCCATTTGCATTAATCACAAAAGGTCTTGAAGGAATTATGAAGATGCGAAAACGATTTAAGAAATTTAAATCCAGAAATAAAGGTAAGTCTTCTAACTCTAATTCAAATTTTAAGACTAACAAACTTGCTTGCTTTGAGTGTGGTTCTACAGAACATATCGTAAAGGACTGTCCTAAGAAGAAAAGGCAATCCTACAAAAAGAACAAGAACAAACAAGCGATGGTTGCAACTTGGAGTGATTCCGAAGTATCATCCGAATCTGAAACTGAAGATGGACAAGCTCATGTATGTCTTATGGCTGATAATGATGACAATGATGACTTAGATCAAAATCATAAAGAGGTACGTGAATATCTTAACACATGCACGAAAGATGAATTGGTAATAACACTCCTTAATATGTTTCAAATTGAGAAAATTTTAAAAGATGAGAAAAACACTTTAGAAGATAGAATACGTCATTATGCTGAAGGTTGTGAAGAAATCATAAATAAAAATAATTCGTTGAAGGCTGAAAAATCAAATCTTGAAAAGACTGTCAAGGTCTTGAAAGAACAGAATCTCAGCCAGACTAAACAGCTTATTGATCTTAAGAATGAGAACAATGATCTTGAAGCCAGGATCAAAACCTTGAAACTGGAATCTGAAAAAAATCTACAAGTATTAACCAAGCTAAATGAATCTGAATCCAAATTCACTAAAATGCTTACACGACAAAAACCATCTAGTGATAAACGTGGTATTGGTTATAACTGTGTTACACATAACTATAAGAGTAAAACCACATTTGTGAAAGGTGCACATAAAAGTAAACGAACTCCTACTTGCACATTTTGTTGCAGAAAAGGACATATAAGATTTGCATGTCCTTACAGACGTAAGGATGATTATATTATCAAGAATTCCTTTCCTTTTGAATTACGTGAACAGATAAAGCAAATATGGGTTCCTAAAGGGACAAGACCACCCAACATGGTCTATCCCGAATATGGTTCCAAATTTGTCACTTGGATAGCCAAGTAAGGTTGAGAAAGGTTATTTTCTTTTGTTTTGTAGGTTAAACAAAAATGGATTCTAGATAGTGGATGCTCGAGGCATATGAGTGGTAAAATTTCTTTATTTTCTGAAATTAAAGAAAAATGCAATGGCTCAATCACCTTAGGAGATAAAGGTAAATGCAAAATTTTAGGCGTTGGTAAGATTGGTAAGAATCCATCTAAAACTATTGACAATGTTTACTTAGTTGAAGGTCTAAAATTTAATTTGCTAAGTGTGTCTCAACTATGTGATAAAGGTAATGAAGTAATATTTGACAAAGAAAAATGTGTTGTTAAAAATCCTAATACCGGAGATACTCTCATTACTGCTCTTAGAAATGATAATGTTTATGCTTTACATACTAACGAAATTGCAGTACAGAATTTCAAGTGTTTGAAAGCTATTACAGATAATCCAAAACTTTGGCATAGACGTCTTGGCCATATCAATACTCACACCATGCAGAAGTTGGTAAGTAAAGATTTAGTTAAGGGACTTCCAGCTCTTGACTATAAACAAAGTCCTATTTGTGATGCATGCATTAAAGGTAAACAAGTAAGAAGTTCATTCAAACCAAAGAAAATGGTAAGTACATCAAGACCATGTGAACTCTTACATATTGATTTATGTGGACCAATGCGTGTACGGAGCATAAGAGGTAAATCTTATATCTTAGTTATAGTTGATGATTATTCTAGATTTACGTGGGTTGATTTCTTGAAGGATAAAAGTGAAGCCTTGAAACCGTTTTCAAGACGTTGTAAAGAGATGCAAACTCAACTAAATCTTCCAATAGTCTCGGTTAGAAGTGACCATGGGAGAGAGTTTGATCAATTAGGCTTTGACTCTTTTTGTGAAAAATATGGTATAACCCATAACTTTTCAGCTCCTAGGACACCTCAACAAAACGGTGTAGTTGAAAGGAAAAATCGAACTTTAGAAAAGATGGCAAGAACAATGCTTATTGAAAATGGGTTAGCTAAACACTATTGGGCTGAAGCTGTTAATACAGCTAATTATGTTTTAAATAGATGCCTTATAAGACCCATACTTAAGAAAACTCCTTATGAATTATTCAAAGGAAGAAAACCGAATATAGCATACTTTAGACCATTTGGTTGCAAATGTTTTATTCATAATAATGGTAAAGATAATTTAGGTAAATTTGATGCTAGAAGTGATGAAGGTACATTTCTTGGATACTCACTTAATAGTAAAGCTTATCGAGTGCTAAACAAACGTACAGGTATAGTTGAAGAAAGTATACATGTTGTTTTTGATGAATCCGAAAATGCAACTTTAAGTGAAGGCTTTAAAGAGTTAAACCTTAATAAACATTTTGATGATGATGAACTGGATATTAAAAATGCTAATGCAGTTAAAAAGATTAACATGCAGGATACCATACAAAGAATTGAGGATGAAGGAAAACAGGTTGTTAACATTGAAGACTCACAGTCTGATCTTGAGACCCAAACTCAAGAACTTGAGATAGTTCCTGAACATACTGTTTTGGGTACACCAATTAGAAATACCTCAAATGAAGTAAGTATAAGTTCTTTGAATGAAAACACACCATCCATACTACGAAGAAGAACTAGAAAGTCATATCAACATCCTCCAGAGAACATTATAAGTGATCCAAACAAAGGTACGCAAACTCGATCCTCTCTTAAAGATCTATGTGCATTTTCTGCTTTTGTTTCTTTAGTAGAACCTAAAGATGTTAAAGAAGCATTACAAGAACCAGAGTGGATCATTGCAATGCAAAATGAATTAAATGAATTCGAAAGAAACAAAGTTTGGGATCTAGTAGAAAGACCTCCAGATCGTACTATCATTGGAACAAGATGGGTCTTTCGTAATAAACTCAATGAGGATGGATACATTGTAAGGAATAAAGCAAGACTGGTAGCTCAAGGCTATAATCAAGAAGAAGGAATAGATTATGATGAAACTTTCGCACCTGTGGCAAGGTTAGAATCTATCCGTATTATGCTTGCTTTTGCTTCATACATGAATATCAAACTATATCAAATGGATGTTAAATGTGCATTCTTAAATGGATACTTGCAAGAGGAAGTATATGTTAAACAACCACCCGGCTTTGAAAATTCTGATCTACCTAATCATGTATTCAAATTAAATAAAGCGTTATATGGCTTGAAACAAGCTCCAATAGCTTGGTATGACAGATTTAGCTCACATCTACTTGAAAATGAATTTCAACGAGGTAAAATTGATAAAACACTTTTCATTAAAACTAAAGGAAAAGATATTCTAGTTGTTCAAGTATATGTTGATGATATATTGTTTGGAGCTACTAATGATTCTTTATGCAAGGAATTTTCTGAGATTATGTGTAAAGAGTTTGAAATGAGCATGATGGGAGACTTAACATTCTTTCTTGGACTACAAATAAAGCAAAAGAAAGATGGCATATTTATTTGTCAAAGTAAATATGTTAGAGATTTATTAAAGAAGTACAATATGGATCAATGTAAAGAAGTTAATACACCTATGAGTACAACACAAAGTTTGGACCAAGATATAAATGGTAAGAGTGTTGATCAAAAGACTTATAGAGGTATGATTGGTTCTTTATTGTATTTAACTGCTAGTCGTCCTGATATCATGTTTAGTGTTTGCTTATGTGCTCGTTTTCAAGCTAATCCAAAAGAATCTCACTTAACAGCAGTAAAGAGAATCTTTAGATATCTATATGGGACTAAAGACTTTGGTCTATGGTACCCTAGCTGTGGAAATTTTAGTTTGATTGGTTTTTCGGATGCTGATTATGCTGGATACAAAGTTGATAGAAAAAGCACTTCAGGATCATGTCAATTTTTAGGAAATTCATTGATCTCTTGGTATTCTAAAAAGCAAAATTCAGTAGCTTTATCTACGGCTGAAGCTGAATATATAGCTGCCGGTGCATGTTGCTCTCAAATATTATGGATTGCTCAACAACTTAGAGACCTTGGAATTGATTTCAAAGGCATACCAATAAGATGTGATAATACAAGTGCAATTTGTATTACAAAGAATCCTGTGCAACATTCTCGTACAAAACACATTGAGGTACGTCACCATTTTATAAGAGATCATGTTGAAAAAGGTAATATTTCTTTATCTTTTATATCTACTGAAAATCAATTAGCGGATATATTTACAAAACCTTTAAGTGCTGATCGTTTTGCTTATATACGTATGGAACTTGGCATGCTGAATGATGTTGCATGAATTAATGGGGAGTGGTAACAAAGAGTAATATCTTAGAGTAATGGCATATGAGTAAAAGGATTGAGACGATAATTACATAAAAAACCGAGTATGTATTAAGGGGGAGCATTACGTATTATTGTGATCATATATGTTTATGCATAAATTTAAGAATTGAAAATTTGATTTCAATTTCTTAAAAATTAGTTGTTTTATAAATATGGGATTTATAATTAAATACCTTTAATTAATAAAGGATATTTAATTATTTTTTTTAAAAAAAAAACAAAATTGTTTGTTTCAATTGATTGTGAACATCATCAATGCATTAACAATGTGTTAATTATAAACCTTCCAAGAAAAGGAAGAGAAGGTCTAGGAAGTAATTTTCGTTGGTTATGCATGTTAAGGCTTTGATAAACAATATTTTCTTTTCAGCAAACAATATTTTATTTTGAAAATCCCAACATTTTAACACTCCTTGTTTACTTTTTGATGAAAGTCAAAAAGGGGGAGATATATATATATGTATGTATTATGTATGCATGATCACTTGCTCTACTTGCTTTATATTTTCATAATGTTTTCACTTGCTCTACTTGCTTTATATTTTCATAATGTTTTGCATGATTGCTTGCTTATACATGTTCTGAAATATTATGTTCTGAAAAATTGTTAAATGTTTTGCTTAAATGTTTTGCTCTGATTTATTAATAAATTGTTCTGTATATTATAAATGCTTAACATTCATGCTTAAGGAAGACATAATGTATATGTTTAAGGGAGATATGGAAATTTATGTTGAATAACTTGATATTTGATTGCTGATTATAGATTATTATTCATGATCATAACTTGATAATCATGTCTTTGATAATAAAGTTTTGATATGATAATGATGACCATCATATTTGCATGTATTATGATTGGATATTTGTTTACATGAACAATGATTGTAATGATATGATATAATACTGTTCTGTTTTGAAACTGTTCTTAAAATCTTGAAGAATGTTTCTGAAAAATAATAAAGTCTCGAAAATGTTTTTATTTAAATATGTTTTTCATTTCATTATAACTTAGAAATATGTTTTAAGTAAATATGGTGTTGACTTTCATCAAGGGGGAGATTGAAGACTCAACTCTCTTAAGAATTAAGAGAAGATTGAAGACTTAATTCTCTTTGATGATGATAATTCAAAACGCATATTAATTAAACAAATAAATTAAGTAATTACATTTAATTGTTTAAGTAAGTTTAAAATCATATTTGATATACATTTGATTTATATCTAAGTTAGAAGTCGATGGGATATGCTTAAAGAACTTAGGTTTATTTTAAAAATGATTTTATAAGTTCTGAAATATATTTCAAAGTCTTGAAACAAATTACAATTACGATCAGGTTAGTTTCGTAATAATATTTGAAATATTTTAATAGGTCAATGTTCCTTGAAATTATATTTGAAATATTTTAATAGGTCAATGTTCCTTGAAATTATATTTGAAATATTTTAATAGATCAAGGTTCATTAAAATTAACACTTAATATTATTTGAATAAAGTTTGAATATTTTGTTATACGTTGGTAATTAACGTTTAAATATTTTATATTTAAACTTGGATTTAAATATGTGATTAAAATTATTTGGTGATTAAATATAGTACAAGGTACACATGTTTTGTTATTAATTGTACACGGCTAT
>NC_080050.1:17334778-17344106 GCF_026212465.1 Amaranthus tricolor | reverse complement strand
TATATATATATGTATATATATATGTGTATATATATATATATATATATATATATATATATATATATATATATATATATATATATATATATATATATATATATATATATATATATATATATATGTATATATATGTATAAATATATATATATTATATATATATATATATATATATATATATATATATATATATATATATATATATATATATATATATATATATATATATATATATATATATATATATATATATATATATATATATATATATATATATATATATATATATATATATATATATATATATATATATATATATATATATATATATATATATATATGAAGACTCAACTCTCTTAAGAATTAAGAGAAGATTGAAGACTTAATTCTCTTTGATGATGATAATTCAAAACGCATATTAATTAAACAAATAAATTAAGTAATTACATTTAATTGTTTAAGTAAGTTTAAAATCATATTTGATATACATTTGATTTATATCTAAGTTAGAAGTCGATGGGATATGCTTAAAGAACTTAGGTTTATTTTAAAAATGATTTTATAAGTTCTGAAATATATTTCAAAGTCTTGAAACAAATTACAATTACGATCAGGTTAGTTTCGTAATAATATTTGAAATATTTTAATAGGTCAATGTTCCTTGAAATTATATTTGAAATATTTTAATAGATCAAGGTTCATTAAAATTAACACTTAATATTATTTGAATAAAGTTTGAATATTTTGTTATACGTTGGTAATTAACGTTTAAATATTTTATATTTAAACTTGGATTTAAATATGTGATTAAAATTATTTGGTGATTAAATATAGTACAAGGTACACATGTTTTGTTATTAATTGTACACGGCTATATTTAAGCAAAGATCTAGATTTACTATTTTGTGGATGAGATTTGAATTTATGCTAAAAATAGTAGATAGCGATCCTAAAAAATAGGAATTAATTTAAATGGTTATTTAAATGTTGATAAATCTGGTTTATACTTATTATTCATTATCTTGTATAAGTACTAACGTGGCAGCATAGCATTGGACAATTATAAACACAATGACGAAATTATTATTAAGCTGTCAGTACACGTCAGTTTGAAGATAGTCTCAAGATCTTGAAGTAAGGCGCTGAATGACCAGGTCAACAGAAAATAACGGGAAGGAGCCTTCTTGTTTTTGAAGATGTGTTGAGGCGTACACTATATATATGAGGCTTCATTCCAGAACTAAGATGCTGCTTTTGCTACAACTTTCTCTCTTGAATTAAAATTTGCTCTAAGTATTGAAAGAGTTGTAATTTCTATTTGATCATTCTTAGTTCATTTAACTCCTACATTTGTAATAGGCTTTAAAAGTTTAAAGGAGTTAAATTAAGATTAATACGCCAAACTTGAGAATACTTTTTAAAGTGTTCAATTGGATTAAATCTCTATTGTGAGATTTGGGATTTAGCTTTTATTAAAGGGACTTGTAATACGGTTCTTCAAGGGGAAGAACGTGGTGAGAGGAGATAGTGAGATCTTCTTGATTGTATTAAAGTCGGATTAATAAAAGGCGTTGAAATCCTACGGGTTGAAAGAGAACCCATAGGCGGGGAGTAGGTTGGTTAGAACCGAACCTCGTTAACATATCGTGTGTTATACTTTATAGTTTATTTTTCCGCACATACGTTATAGTTTTCGAATTGGCTCAAAGCTGTTTCAGAAGACAGTTTTGACAGACTCCTCAAACTCTTGAGACAACCTGCCAGAAAAGTTTAAAAAGCCTATACTCTCTATTCACCCCCCCTCTAGAGAGTATTCAACCTCCTATTAACTTTCATTTGGTATCAGAGCTTAGTTTCACATAAAAAGATTGACATCTTGTGATGGATCCAATAGGAGAAGGGTTGTTTGCTCAAGGTCGTTCGTGTTCAAGACCACCATTGTTTTGCGGTACAAATTTCTCACATTGGAAAACTTTGATGAAAATGTTTGTGATTGATCAAGACATGGAGCTTTGGGAGATCATAACTAAAGGACCTAAGATTCCCATGAAAAAGGACGCTCAAGGAAAAGATGTAATAAAATCCGAGTCAGAATATTCACAAACAGATTTGGAATGGGTTTCCAAAAATTATAGGGCAATGAATCAATTATGTTGTGCTTTGAATGGTACTGAGTTCAATCGAGTTTCTTCATGTACAAGTGCTAAAGAAATATGGGACAAGTTGGTTGTGACATACGAAGGAACAAGTCAAGTAAAGGAAACAAAGATCAACATCCTCATGCATCAATATGAAATGTTCAAGATGAAAAAGGATGAAAATATAAATGAAATGTTTACTCGTTTTACTTTGATTACTAATAGTTTGAATTCTCTTGGAAAAACTTTTACTAATGCAGAGAAAGTCCAGAAGGTCTTGAGATGTCTTCCAAGATCCAAATGGGGTCCAAAAGTCACCGCCATAGAGGAAGCTCAAGACTTGAGAGTTCTATCACTTGACGATCTCCTTGGAAAACTCACAACTCATGAACTTACCCTACATGATGATGGAGATAATGATGTAATACCTTCCATGAAAAATCTTGCACTAAAGGCAAAGAAACATCATAAATCCTCAAGTGAAAATGAAGATAGCGATGATGAAGAAGATCCATTTGCATTAATCACAAAAGGTCTTGAAGGAATTATGAAGATGCGAAAACGATTTAAGAAATTTAAATCCAGAAATAAAGGTAAGTCTTCTAACTCTAATTCGAATTTTAAGACTAACAAACTTGCTTGCTTTGAGTGTGGTTCTACAGAACATATCGTTAAGGACTGTCCTAAGAAGAAAAGGCAATCCTACAAAAAGAACAAGAACAAACAAGCGATGGTTGCAACTTGGAGTGATTCCGAAGTATCATCCGAATCTGAAACTGAAGATGGACAAGCTCATGTATGTCTTATGGCTGATAATGATGACAATGATGACTTAGATCAAAATCATAAAGAGGTACGTGAATATCTTAACACATGCACGAAAGATGAATTGGTAATAACACTCCTTAATATGTTTCAAATTGAGAAAATTTTAAAAGATGAGAAAAACACTTTAGAAGATAGAATACGTCATTATGCTGAAGGTTGTGAAGAAATCATAAATAAAAATAATTCGCTAAAGGCTGAAAAATCAAATCTTGAAAAGACTGTCAAGGTCTTGAAAGAACAGAATCTCAGCCAGACTAAACAGCTTATTGATCTTAAGAATGAGAACAATGATCTTGAAGCCAGGATCAAAACCTTGAAATTGGAATCTGAAAAAAATCTACAAGCATTAACCAAGCTAAATGAATCTGAATCCAAATTCACTAAAATGCTAACACGACAAAAACCATCTAGTGATAAACGTGGTATTGGTTATAACTGTGTTACACATAACTATAAGAGTAAAACCACATTTGTGAAAGGTGCACATAAAAGTAAACGAACTCCTACTTGCACATTTTGTTGCAGAAAAGGACATATAAGATTTGCATGTCCTTACAGACGTAAGGATGATTATATTATCAAGAATTCCTTTCCTTTTGAATTACGTGAACAGATAAAGCAAATATGGGTTCCTAAAGGGACAAGACCACCCAACATGGTCTATCCCGAATATGGTTCCAAATTTGTCACTTGGATAGCCAAGTAAGGTTGAGAAAGGTTATTTTCTTTTGTTTTGTAGGTTAAACAAAAATGGATTCTAGATAGTGGATGCTCGAGGCATATGAGTGGTAAAATTTCTTTATTTTCTGAAATTAAAGAAAAATGCAATGGCTCAATCACCTTAGGAGATAAAGGTAAATGCAAAATTTTAGGCGTTGGTAAGATTGGTAAGAATCCATCTAAAACTATTGACAATGTTTACTTAGTTGAAGGTCTAAAATTTAATTTGCTAAGTGTGTCTCAACTATGTGATAAAGGTAATGAAGTAATATTTGACAAAGAAAAATGTGTTGTTAAAAATCCTAATACCGGAGATACTCTCATTACTGCTCTTAGAAATGATAATGTTTATGCTTTACATACTAACGAAATTGCAGTACAGAATTTCAAGTGTTTGAAAGCTATTACAGATAATCCAAAACTTTGGCATAGACGTCTTGGCCATATCAATACTCACACCATGCAGAAGTTGGTAAGTAAAGATTTAGTTAAGGGACTTCCAGCTCTTGACTATAAACAAAGTCCTATTTGTGACGCATGCATTAAAGGTAAACAAGTAAGAAGTTCATTCAAACCAAAGAAAATGGTAAGTACATCAAGACCATGTGAACTCTTACATATTGATTTATGTGGACCAATGCGTGTACGGAGCATAAGAGGTAAATCTTATATCTTAGTTATAGTTGATGATTATTCTAGATTTACGTGGGTTGATTTCTTAAAGGATAAAAGTGAAGCCTTGAAACCGTTTTCAAGACGTTGTAAAGAGATGCAAACTCAACTAAATCTTCCAATAGTCTCGGTTAGAAGTGACCATGGGAGAGAGTTTGATCAATTAGGCTTTGATTCTTTTTGTGAAAAATATGGTATAACCCATAATTTTTCAGCTCCTAGGACACCTCAACAAAACGGTGTGGTTGAAAGGAAAAATCGAACTTTAGAAGAGATGGCAAGAACAATGCTTATTGAAAATGGGTTAGCTAAACACTATTGGGCTGAAGCTGTTAATACAGCTAATTATGTTTTAAATAGATGCCTTATAAGACCCATACTTAAGAAAACTCCTTATGAATTATTCAAAGGAAGAAAACCGAATATAGCATACTTTAGACCATTTGGTTGCAAATGTTTTATTCATAATAATGGTAAAGATAATTTAGGTAAATTTGATGCTAGAAGTGATGAAGGTACATTTCTTGGATACTCACTTAATAGTAAAGCTTATCGAGTGCTAAACAAACGTACAGGTATAGTTGAAGAAAGTATACATGTTGTTTTTGATGAATCCGAAAATGCAACTTTAAGTGAAGGCTTTAAAGAGTTAAACCTTAATAAACATTTTGATGATGATGAACTGGATATTAAAAATGCTAATGCAGTTAAAAAGATTAACATGCAGGATACCATACAAAGTATTGAGGATGAAGGAAAACAGGTTGTTAACATTGAAGACTCACAGTCTGATCTTGAGACCCAAACTCAAGAACTTGAGATAGTTCCTGAACATACTGTTTTGGGTACACCAATTAGAAATACCTCAAATGAAGTAAGTATAAGTTCTTTGAATGAAAACACACCATCCATACTACAAAGAAGAACTAGAAAGTCATATCAACATCCTCCAGAAAACATTATAAGTGATCCAAATAGAGGTACGCAAACTCGATCCTCTCTTAAAAATCTATGTGCATTTTCTGCTTTTGTTTCTTTAGTAGAACCTAAAGATGTTAAAGAAGCATTACAAGAACCAGAGTGGATCATTGCAAGGCAAAATGAATTAAATGAATTCGAAAGAAACAAAGTTTGGGATCTAGTAGAAAGACCTCCAGATCGTACTATCATTGGAACAAGATGGGTCTTTCGTAATAAACTCAATGAGGATGGAGACATTGTAAGGAATAAAGCAAGACTGGTAGCTCAAGGCTATAATCAAGAAGAAGGAATAGATTATGATGAAACTTTCGCACCTGTGGCAAGGTTAGAATCTATCCGTATTATGCTTGCTTTTGCTTCATACATGAATATCAAACTATATCAAATGGATGTTAAATGTGCATTCTTAAATGGATACTTGCAAGAGGAAGTATATGTTAAACAACCACCCGGCTTTGAAAATTCTGATCTACCTAATCATGTATTCAAATTAAATAAAGCGTTATATGGCTTGAAACAAGCTCCAATAGCTTGGTATGACAGATTTAGCTCACATCTACTTGAAAATGAATTTCAACGAGGTAAAATTGATAAAACACTTTTCATTAAAACTAAAGGAAAAGATATTCTAGTTGTTCAAGTATATGTTGATGATATATTGTTTGGAGCTACTAATGATTCTTTATGCAAGGAATTTTCTGAGATTATGTGTAAAGAGTTTGAAATGAGCATGATGGGAGACTTAACATTCTTTCTTGGACTACAAATAAAGCAAAAGAAAGATGGCATATTTATTTGTCAAAGTAAATATGTTAGAGATTTATTAAAGAAGTACAATATGGATCAATGTAAAGAAGTTAATACACCTATGAGTACAACACAAAGTTTGGACCAAGATATAAATGGTAAGAGTGTTGATCAAAAGACTTATAGAGGTATGATTGGTTCTTTATTGTATTTAACTGCTAGTCGTCCTGATATCATGTTTAGTGTTTGCTTATGTGCTCGTTTTCAAGCTAATCCAAAAGAATCTCACTTAACAGCAGTTAAGAGAATCTTTAGATATCTATATGGGACTAAAGACTTTGGTCTATGGTACCCTAGCTGTGGAAATTTTAGTTTGATTGGTTTTTCGGATGCTGATTATGCTGGATACAAAGTTGATAGAAAAAGCACTTCAGGATCATGTCAATTTTTAGGAAATTCATTGATCTCTTGGTATTCTAAAAAGCAAAATTCAGTAGCTTTATCTACGGCTGAAGCTGAATATATAGCTGCCGGTGCATGTTGCTCTCAAATATTATGGATTGCTCAACAACTTAGAGACCTTGGAATTGATTTCAAAGGCATACCAATAAGATGTGATAATACAAGTGCAATTTGTATTACAAAGAATCCTGTGCAACATTCTCGTACAAAACACATTGAGGTACGTCACCATTTTATAAGAGATCATGTTGAAAAAGGTAATATTTCTTTATCTTTTATATCTACTGAAAATCAATTAGCGGATATATTTACAAAACCTTTAAGTGCTGATCGTTTTGCTTATATACGTATGGAACTTGGCATGCTGAATGATGTTGCATGAATTAAGGGGGAGTGGTAACAAAGAGTAATATCTTAGAGTAATGGCATATGAGTAAAAGGATTGAGACGATAATTACATAAAAAACCGAGTATGTATTAAGGGGGAGCATTACGTATTATTGTGATCATATATGTTTATGCATAAATTTAAGAATTGAAAATTTGATTTCAATTTCTTAAAAATTAGTTGTTTTATAAATATGGGATTTATAATTAAATACCTTTAATTAATAAAGGATATTTAATTATTTTTTTAAAAAAAAAAAACAACAAAATTGTTTGTTTCAATTGATTGTGAACATCATCAATGCATTAACAATGTGTTAATTATTTTGGTTAATAAGTTCAATTAATCTCATAATTGTATTTCCACTTATTTACGGTTGAAAACCAAAATCAAACACTTGTTCACCGTGATACACAAACCGGTCAAGCTTCACACACCCTTTGCATTCTCTTGTGTTGTCAAATCAATCAATTTAATGAAAGTACAAATGCATGTACTATACTCCTTTAAATGAGAGTAAAACGCTTTGCTCATTCATTTGCTCACAAAATCTTTTTTTGATTTCCTCTAAAACCGTCTCTTTCACCTTCCCTTTCAAGCTTTTCAAAATCTGCTTCAATGGCACCTAAAAGAAGGCTAAGCAGATCCTCTTCAAAATCTGAAAAAGGAGAAACATCTAAATCACAAATGGCTGAACCTATAACCCCAGTTGTTTCACCATTACACACTTTTGATGTTCCTAAACAATGGTTCGAAAACCATACTGCTTATGGGAGATGGGCTGATATTTTTCGACAAAGATCACTTTCCTTTGTTGATTTACTTGATTATAATTTCTTCTTATTTGAAGATCTTGAAATTATTTCATCTTTCATTGAATCTACCCCTGGTATGTTCTTAAGTCCTGGTTCTACTACCTATCCAACTATGGTAAAAGTTTTCTATTCAAACTTATCTTTTGTTATGATTGAAGGAGAACAAGCTTTAAGAAGTTTTATTAAGGGTCAAGAGATTGTGATTTCGAAAACCCTTATGAATGACATTTTCAAATTTTCTCACAATTCTGATGATCAAACCCCTAATATTTTAGCATTACAAAATGCTAGGGATATGTTCATTCTTGAATCTTATTCCGATTTCTCTTCTACTAAACAATTAACACACAATGCTTTAAATTTAAATGGTAAACTATTACACTACATTCTTGTAAAAACCGTTTTCTCTCGCAACACTTCTTGTGAATTGGTTACTGATGCTCATCTTATTCTGATGTGGAAGATTGCTTCTCTGAAAAATGTTGATTTTTCTTCTATTATTTTCTCCACAATGCGGTTTTGTTGCTCACATTCTCGCAATTACTCTCTTCCTTATGCCAATCTTTTAACATTGATCTTTGATCATTTCAATCTGCTCTCTGATTTAGAGGAAGTTGATTGTTCTGGTCCAATTTCATTATCTTCTGAAATTCTTCCGCCTCTTGGTATTTTTAAAGTGAATGGCAAATATGAGTTGTACTCAAATTTGTCTTCAAATGATAAAGAAGATCTTCAAAAGATTCATGGTAAGCGGCTTACACGTCTTGAACCTCATATCAAAGAACACACCACTCTTTCCCGACTTCAGTCTCTAGACTTGGAGGTTGGTGAAATAAAATCTTCCCTACTAGGTTTACATGATAAAGTGTCTACTCTCACTTTTATGTTAGACTCTTTTATGAAAGAAATGAAGGGAATGGTTGTAGAAGATGTGGTAGTGGAAGAAGAGGTCGTTGATGGTGATGTTGCTGTACCTCAAGAGGCTGAGGATAAGGAGAAGGAAGAAGAGGCTGAGAAGAATGGGGATGATGAAGTTGCTGATGAGGGTCAACCTATTGATGTGAATGTTGCTGAGACCACTCCAATCCAAACAATTAGTCCACCTGTTGATGAAACAATTACCCCTGGACAATCCAAACCTTCCAAGAAAAGGAAGAGAAGGTCTAGGAAGTAATTTTCGTTGGTTATGCATGTTAAGGCTTTGATAAACAATATTTTCTTTTCGGCAAACAATATTTTATTTTGAAAATCCCAACATTTTAACACTCCTTGTTTACTTTTTGATGAAAGTCAAAAAGAGGGAGATATATATATATATGTATGTATTATGTATGCATGCTCACTTGCTCTACTTGCTTTATATTTTCATAATGTTTTGCATGATTGCTTGCTTATACATGTTCTGAAATATTATGTTCTGAAAAATTGTTAAATGTTTTGCTTAAATGTTTTGCTCTGATTTATTAATAAATTGTTCTGTATATTATTAATGCTTAACATTCATGCTTAAGGAAGACATAATGTATATGTTTAAGGGAGATATGGAAATTTTTGTTGAATAACTTGATATTTGATTGCTG
>NC_080050.1:17322278-17329778 GCF_026212465.1 Amaranthus tricolor | reverse complement strand
AATCTGGTTTATTCTTATTCATTATCTTGTGTAAGTACTAACGTGGCAGCAAAGTATTGGACAATTTCAAATACAATGACGAAATTCTTACAAGCTGTTAGTACACGTCAGTCTAAAGATAATCTCAAGGTCTTGAAGCAAGGCGCTGTATGACCAGGTCAACAAAGATTCTAACGGAAAGGAGCCTATTGTTTTTAAACCTAAGTGGAGGCGTAGCATTATAAATAGAGGGCATCCTTTCAGAACTAAGAAGACACACGACATACACTTACAACATACATCTTGTGCTTCATTTGCTTTCTTTATTCTTGCGATTTGTTCTAAGTGTTGTAATTTCCATTTTGATCATTCTTAGTTTATTTAACTCCTGCATTTTGTAATAGGAATTAAAGTTCAAAGGAGTTAAATTTAGATTTATACGCCAAACTTAAGAATACTTTTTAAAGTGTTCAATTAGATTAAATCTCTATTGTGAGATTTGGGATTTTGCTTTTATTAAAGGGACTTGTAATACGGTTCTTCAAGGGGAAGAACTTGGTGAGAGGAGATAGTGAGATCTTCTTTGTATTCGAGTCGGATTAATAAAAGGCGTTGAAATCCTACGGGTTGATAGAGAACCCATAGGCGGGGAGTAGGTTGGTTAGAACCGAACCTCGTTAACATATCGTGTGTTATATTCTTTAAGTTTATTATTTCCGCACATACGCTATCGTTTACGAATTTGACTCAAAGCTGTTTCAGAAAACAGTTTTGACAAGACTCCTCAAACTCTTGAGACAACTACCAGAAAAATTTTAAAAGCCCAAACTCTCTATTCACCCCCCCCCTCTAGAGAGTTCTCAACCACCTATTAACCTTCAATTGGTATCAGAGCTTAGTTTCACATAAAAAGATTGACATCTTGTGATGGATCCAATAGGTGAAGGGTTGTTTGCTCAAGGTCGTTCGTGTTCAAGACCACCATTGTTTTGCGGTACAAATTTCTCACATTGGAAAACCTTGATGAAAATGTTTGTGATAGATCAAGATATGGAACTTTGGGAAATCATAACTAAAGGACCTAAGATACCCATGAAAAAGGATGTTCATGGAAATGATGTTATAAAATCTGAATCCGAGTATTCACAAACAGATTTGGAATGGGTTTCCAAAAATTATAGGGCAATGAATCAATTATGTTGTGCTCTTAATGGTACTGAGTTCAATCGAGTTTCTTCATGTACAAGTGCTAAAGAAATATGGGACAAGTTGGTTGTGACATACGAAGGAACAAGTCAAGTGAAGGAAACGAAGATCAACATCCTCATGCATCAATACGAAATGTTTAAAATGAAAAAGGATGAGAATATCAATGAAATGTTTACTCGTTTTACGTTGATTACTAACAGTTTGAATTCTCTTGGCAAAACTTTTACTAATGCAGAAAAAGTCCAGAAGGTCTTAAGATGTCTTCCAAGATCTAAATGGGGACCAAAGGTAACCGCCATAGAGGAAGCTCAAGACTTGAGAGTTCTATCGCTTGATGATCTCCTTGGAAAACTCACAACTCATGAACTTACCCTACATGATGATGGAGAAAATGATGTAATACCTTCCATGAAAAATCTTGCACTAAAGGCAAAGAAACATCATGAATCTTCAAGCGAAAATGAAGAAAGCGACGATGAAGAAGATCCATTTGCATTGATCTCAAAAGGTCTTGAAAGAATTATGAAAATGCGAAAAAGATTTAAGAAATTTAAATCAAGAAGTAAAGGTAAGTCTTCTAAGTCTAGTTCAAATTTTAAGACTAACAAACTTGCTTGCTTTGAGTGTGGTTCTACAGAACATCTCGTAAAGGATTGTCCAAAGAAGAAAAAGGAATCCTACAAGAAGAACAAAAAGAACAAACAAGCAATGGTTGCAACTTGGAGTGATTCTGAAGAAACATCCGAATCTGAAACTGAAGATGGACAAGCTCATGTATGTCTTATGGCTAATGATAATGATGATGACTTAGATCAAAATCACAAAGAGGTACGTGAATATCTTTACACATGCACTAAAGATGAATTAGTTACAACACTCCTTAATATGTTTCAAATTGAGAAAATATTAAAAGATGAAAAGGACACCTTAGAAGATAGAATTCGACATTATGCTAAAGGCTGTGAAGAAATCATAAATAAAAATAATTCGTTAAAGGCTGAAAAATCAAATCTTGAAAAGACTGTCAAGGTCTTGAAAGAACAGAATCTCAGCCAAACTAAACAGCTCATTGATCTTAAGAATGAGAACAATGATCTTGAAGCCAGGATCAAAACCTTGAAAAATGAGTCTGAGAAAAATCTACAAGCATTAAACAAGCTTAACGAATCTGAATCCAAATTCACTAAAATGCTTACACTACAAAAACCTACTAGTGATAAACGTGGTATTGGTTATAATCATGTTGCACCTAACTATAAGAGTAAAACCACATTTGTGAAAAGTTCATATAAACATAAACGTACACCAACTTGCACCTTTTGTTGCAAAGAAGGACATATGAGATTTGCATGTCCTTACAAACGTAAGGATAATCACATAATCAAGAATTCCTTTCCATTTGAATTACGAGAACAGATTAAGCAAATATGGGTTCCTAAAGGGACAAGACCACCCAACATGGTCTATCCCGAATATGATTCCAAATTTGTCACTTGGATAGCCAAGTAAGGTTGAGAAAGGTTATTTTCTTTTGTTTTGTAGGTTAAGCAAAGATGGATTTTAGATAGTGGCTGCTCGAGACATATGAGTGGTAAAAGCTCTTTATTTTCTGAAATTAAAGAAAAGTGTAGTGGCTCAATCACCTTAGGAGATAAAGGTAAATGCAAAATTGTAGGCGTTGGTAAAATTGGTAAGAATCCATCTAAAACCATTGATAACGTTTATTTAGTTGACGGGTTAAAATTTAATTTGCTAAGTGTGTCTCAATTATGTGATAAAGGTAATGAAGTGATTTTTGATAAAGAGAAATGTATTGTTAAAAATCCTAAAACCGGAGATACTCTCATTACTGCTCTTAGAAATGATAATGTTTATGCTTTGAATACTAACGAAATTGAAGTGCAGAATTTCAAGTGTTTGAAAGCTATTACAGATAATCCAAAACTTTGGCATAGACGTCTTGGCCATATTAATACTCACACCATGCAAAAGTTGGTAAGTAAAGATTTAGTTAAGGGACTTCCAGCTCTTGACTATAAACAAAGTTCTATTTGTGACGCATGCATTAAAGGTAAACAAGTAAGAAGTTCATTCAAACCGAAGAAAATGGTAAGTAAATCTAGACCATGTGAGCTCTTACATATTGATTTATGTGGACCAATGCGTGTACGGAGCATAAGAGGTAAATCTTATATCTTAGTTATAGTTGATGATTATTCTAGATTTACGTGGGTTGATTTTCTAAAGGATAAAAGTGAAGCCTTGAAACCGTTCTCAAGACGTTGTAAAGAGATGCAAACTCAACTAAACCTTCCAATAGTCTCGGTTAGAAGTGACCATGGGAGAGAGTTTGATCAACTAGGCTTTGACTCCTTTTGTGAAAAATATGGTATAACCCATAACTTTTCAGCTCCTAGGACACCCCAACAAAACGGTGTAGTTGAAAGGAAAAATCGAACATTAGAAGAAATGGCAAGAACAATGCTTATTGAAAATGGATTAGCTAAACACTATTGGGCTGAAGCTGTTAACACAGCTAATTATGTCCTAAATAGATGCCTTATAAGACCCATACTTAAGAAAACTCCTTATGAGTTATTCAAAGGAAGAAAACCGAATATAGCATACTTTAGACCATTTGGTTGCAAATGTTTTATTCATAATAATGGTAAAGATAATTTGGGAAAATTTGATGCTAGAAGTGATGAAGGTACATTTCTTGGATACTCGCTTAATAGCAAGGCTTATCGAGTTCTAAACAAACGTACGGGTATTGTTGAAGAAAGTATACATGTTGTTTTTGATGAATCTGAAATTGAACCATCAAATGATGAGTTTAAAGAGTTAAACCTTAATAAGCATTTTGATGTGTTAAGTGATGATGAACTGGATAATAAAAGTGCTAAGGCAGTTAAAAAGATTAACATGCAGGATACCATACAAAGTATTGAGGATGAAGGAAAACAGGTTGTTAACATTGAAGACTCACAGTCTGATCTTGAGACCCAACCTCAAGATCTTGAGATAGTTCCTGAACATACTGTTTTGGGTACACCAATTAGAAATTCCTCAAACGAAGTAAGTACAAGTTCTTTGAATGAATACACACCATCCATACTACGAAGAAGAACTAGAAAATCATATCAACATCCTCCAGAGAACATCATAAGTGATCCAAACAAAGGTACACAAACTAGATCTTCTCTTAAAAATCTATGTGCATTTTCTGCTTTTGTTTCTCTTGTAGAACCTAAAGATGTTAAAGAAGCATTACAAGAACCAGAGTGGATCATTGCAATGCAAAATGAGTTAAATGAATTCGAAAGGAACAAAGTTTGGGATCTAGTTGAAAGACCTCAAGATCGTACTATCATTGGAACTAAATGGGTCTTTCGTAATAAACTTAATGAGGATGGAGATATTGTAAGAAATAAAGCAAGACTGGTAGCTCAAGGATATAATCAAGAAGAAGGTATAGATTATGATGAGACGTTCGCACCAGTTGCAAGGTTAGAATCTATCCGTATTATGCTTGCTTTTGCTTCTTACATGAATATCAAATTATATCAAATGGATGTTAAATGTGCATTTTTAAATGGATACTTGCAAGAGGAAGTGTATGTTAAACAACCACCCGGCTTTGAAAATTCTGATCTACCTAATCATGTGTTCAATCTAAATAAAGCGTTATATGGCTTGAAACAAGCTCCAAGAGCTTGGTATGACAGATTTAGCTCACATCTACTTGAAAATGAATTTCAACGAGGTAAAATTGATAAAACTCTTTTCATTAAAACTAAAGGAAAAGATATTTTAGTTGTTCAAGTATATGTTGATGATATATTGTTTGGAGCTACTAATGATTCTTTGTGCAAGGAATTTTCTGAGATTATGTGCAAAGAGTTTGAAATGAGCATGATGGGAGACTTGACATTCTTTCTTGGACTACAAATAAAGCAAAAGAAAGATGGCATATTTATTTGTCAAAGTAAATATGTTAGAGATTTGTTAAAGAAGTACAATATGGATCAAAGTAAAGAAGTTAATACACCTATGAGTACAACACTAAGTTTGGACCAAGATATAAACGGTAAGAGTGTTGATCAAAAGACATATAGAGGTATGATTGGTTCATTATTGTATTTAACTGCTAGTCGTCCTGATATCATGTTTAGTGTTTGCTTATGTGCTCGTTTTCAAGCTAACCCAAAAGAATCTCACTTAACAGCAGTTAAGAGAATCTTTAGATATTTACATGGGACTAAAGACTTTGGTCTATGGTACCCTAGTTGTGGAAATTTTGGTTTGGTAGGTTTTTCAGATGCGGATTATGCTGGATACAAGGTTGATAGAAAAAGCACCTCAGGATCGTGTCAATTCTTAGGAAATTCATTGATCTCTTGGTATTCTAAAAAGCAAAATTCAGTTGCTTTATCTACAGCTGAAGCTGAATATATAGCTGCCGGTGCATGTTGCTCTCAAATACTATGGATTGCTCAACAACTTAGAGATCTTGGAATTGATCTCAAGGGCATACCAATAAAATGCGATAATACAAGTGCTATTTGTATTACAAAGAATCCAGTACAACATTCTCGAACAAAACACATTGAGGTACGTCACCATTTTATAAGGGATCATGTTGAAAAAGGTAACATTTCTTTATCTTTTATATCTACTGAAAATCAATTAGCTGATATATTTACAAAACCTTTAAGTGCTGATCGTTTTGCTCATATACGTATGGAACTTGGCATGTTAAATGATGGTGCATGAATTAAGGGGGAGATAATGATAAAGGTATAACACAATAAAAATAAAAGGATTGAGACGTTATTTGTTAAATTAATTCTTGGCATGAATTTAGGGGGAGTATTATATGTTTGCATGAACGATAGATGATTTACGTGTGTGTTTATGCATGTGTTTAAGAATTGAAAATTAATTTCAATTTCTTAAAAAAAAAAAATTATTTGTTATATGAAATGGGATTTATAATTAAATACCTTTAATTAATAAGGGATATTTAATTATTTTTAAAAGCAAAATTATTTGTTTAAAATATTATTGGACATCAACACTATTTTGCAATTATGATATTTTTATTTGTAAAAACAAATTAATCTCTTTATTGCATTTACGTGTAAACACAAAAATGCATCATTTTTGTTCAACATGATTACACAAAACCGGTTGATTTCCAATTACCCTTTTGAATTCTTTGAGTTGTCAAATCAATCCATTAGGAAGTACAAGTGCATTGTACTAGACGGCTATAAAGGGATAGTACAACCTCTTGCCTTCCTCATTCACTCACCATATCTTTTTCTGATTTTCCATCCCTAACCGTCCCTTTTACTCTCCTCTGAAAATCTTTTCAAATCCTCTTCATGGCACCCAAGAAAAGATTAAGTAAATCTTCTCCCAAACCTGTGAAGGGTGAATCTTCAAGAACACCCATTGCTGAACCAGTTTCACCAATTTCTTCACCATTACACACTAGTTCTTCACCAATTTCAGAGAGCAGATTGAAGAGGAGAGGCAGAATGATGAGAAGCCGTGTGACCCGCAGGATGTAGGCATTGTTGATGCGGAGGTTCAACCAGTTCTTGTGAATGATGATGACAAGGTTACTACTGGAAAGTCTGCTCCTTCCAAGAAGCGGAAGAGGAGGTCCAGGAAGTAATCGTATGATGTATTGATGAACAATATTTTTTTTTTGGTTTGCAAACAGTTTCTTTTGAAAACAAATCCCAACATTTTAGGACTTTCCCTGTTTCTTTTTGATAAAAGTCAAAAAGGGGGAGAGGTGTAATATTTATTTTGGCATATTTCTGTTGTTATGACCGTTTGCATTTACATGTTCATGTTTGCATGTTCATGTTTCATGTTTGCATGTTCATCCTTGCATATAATATGTTCTTGATATGTTCTTGAAATGCATTGATACTTGATACGTGAAAATATATGCATATTTAATTTGCTTATTACTATGTTATGTCAAAGATAATTGTATGTGTTTTGCTTTTGCATGTTCTAATTTTTGATTATTTGCATTTGCTAGATGATTAGTTATATTCTCATGATTATAATATTTGCTAATCATAAATGAAATCTGAAAAGTTTTGATGTGATGTTTCACTATAGTAATGATGATTGATTATATTTGCATGTAACTTAATTGGATACTTATTTGCATGATTGAATGATGACTATAATAGTTTGGAAGTGTAGTATTCACTGATTTATACTGTTATGTTTTTATATTGTTTTGTTTTGAAAAATCCTGTCGAACATATTAATTGATATTAA
>NC_080050.1:17212301-17314801 GCF_026212465.1 Amaranthus tricolor | reverse complement strand
AGCACCTCAGGATCGTGTCAATTCTTAGGAAATTCATTGATCTCTTGGTATTCTAAAAAGCAAAATTCAGTTGCTTTATCTACAGCTGAAGCTGAATATATAGCTGCCGGTGCATGTTGCTCTCAAATACTATGGATTGCTCAACAACTTAGAGATCTTGGAATTGATCTCAAGGGCATACCAATAAAATGCGATAATACAAGTGCTATTTGTATTACAAAGAATCCAGTACAACATTCTCGAACAAAACACATTGAGGTACGTCACCATTTTATAAGGGATCATGTTGAAAAAGGTAACATTTCTTTATCTTTTATATCTACTGAAAATCAATTAGCTGATATATTTACAAAACCTTTAAGTGCTGATCGTTTTGCTCATATACGTATGGAACTTGGCATGTTAAATGATGTTGCATGAATTAAGGGGGAGATAATGATAAAGGTATAACACAATAAAAATAAAAGGATTGAGACGTTATTTGTTAAATTAATTCTTGGCATGAATTTAGGGGGAGTATTATATGTTTGCATGAACGATTGATGATTTACGTGTGTGTTTATGCATGTGTTTAAGAATTGAAAATTAATTTCAATTTCTAAACTTTCCCTGTTTCTTTTTGATAAAAGTCAAAAAGGGGGAGAGGTGTAATATTTATTTTGTGGTTTATTTTGGCATATTTCTGTTGTTATGTCCGTTTGCATTTGCATGTTCATGTTTGCATGTTCATGTTTCATGTTTGCATGTTCTGTTCATATTCATCCTTGCATATAATATGTTCTTGATATGTTCTTGAAATGCAATATAATATGTTCTTGAAATGCATTGATACTTGAAAATATATGCATATTTGATTTGCTTATTACTGTGTTATGACAAAGATAATTGTATATGTTTTGCTTTTGCATGTTCTGATTTTTGATTATTTGCATAGATGATCTGATTATCATATTGCTAGATGATTAGTCATATTCTCATGATTATAATATTTGCTAATCATAAATGAAATTTGAAAAGTTTTGATGTGATGTTTCACTATAGTAATGATGATTGATTATATTTGCATGTAACTTAATTGGAAACTTATTTGCATGTTTGAATGATGATCATAATAGTTTGGAAGTGTAGTATTCACTGATTTATACTGTTATGTTTTTATATTGTTTTGTTTTGAAAGTTTTTTTTAAAATCCTGTCGAACATATTAATTGATATTAAAATCTTAAGAACTTATTATCATGTTTTACAATCTATATAAGCTGAGAAATATGATTTAAGTAAATATGGTTTTGACTTTCATCAAGGGGGGGATTGAAGACTCAACTCTCTTAAGTATTAAGGGGAGGTTGAAGACTTAATTCTCTTTGATGATGATAATTCAAAACACATATTAGTCAAACAAATAAATTAAGTAATTACATTTAGTTGTTTAAGTTAAACTAAAATCATATTTGATATGTTTGATGATTGATAATATGTTTAAGTTCAAAGACACTAGAATGTGCTTAATTAGCTTAAGTTTATCTTAAGTTTGTTTCATGTCTTGAAAGGTTGTTTCAAAGACTTGATGAAATTAACATATTTTAGTAAAGTTGATTTCGTAATAATATTTGTAATATTTTTATAAGTCAATGTTCCTGGAATTATATTTGAAATATTTTAATAGGTCAAGGTTCATTAAAAGTAGCTTTGTTTTTATTTAAAATAAAGTCAACTATTTTTGTTACACGTATTGTCATAAAATGATTAGAAAATTTGTTGATTAAGTATGAAAGTTAAATACGTGGTTAAATACATGCCTAGATATGAACTAAGGTTAATTTAATAATTGGTTTAGTTAAAGGTACATGTAATTTGCTAAAAATAATGAACGGCTATATTTTAGCAAGATCTAGATCTACTCTTATGTGGATAATGCGCTAAAAATAGAATTTACTATTAATAGGATATTATTTGAATTTATTCTAATAATAGATCTTAACCTATATATTGTTGAATCTGGTTCTTACATATAATTTAAGATTTCGTATGAGTACTAACGTGGCAGCAAAGTATTGGACAATTTCAAATACAATGACGAAATTATTACAAGCTGTCAGTACACGTCAGTTTTGAAGATAACCTCAAGGTCTTGAAGTAAGGCGCTGTATGACCAGGTCAACAAAGATTATAACGGAAAGGAGCCTATTGTTTTTAAACCTAAGTGGAGGCGTAGCACTATAAATAGAGGGCATCCTTTCAGAACTAAGAAGACACACGACATACACTTACAACATACATCTTGTGCTTCATTTGCTTTCTCTCTTCTTGCGATTTGTTCTAAGTGTTGTAATTTCCATTTTGATCATTCTTAGTTCATTTAACTCCTGCATTTTGTAATAGGCTTTAAAGTTCAAAGGAGTTAAAATTAGATTTATACGCCAAACTTAAGAATACTTTTTAAAGTGTTCAATTAGATTAAATCTCTATTGTGAGATTTGGGATTTTGCTTTTATTAAAGGGACTTGTAATACGGTTCTTCAAGGGGAAGAACTTTGTGAGAGGAGATAGTGAGATCTTCTTTGTATTAAAGTCGGATTAATAAAAGGCGTTGAAATCCTACGGGTTGATAGAGAACCCATAGGCGGGGAGTAGGTTGGTTAGAACCGAACCTCGTTAACATATCGTGTGTTATATTCTTTAAGTTTATTTTTTCCGCACATACGCTATCGTTTACAAAGCTGTTTCAGAAAACAGTTTTGACAAGACTCCTCAAACTCTTGAGACAACTACCAGAAAAATTTTAAAAGCCCAAACTCTCTATTCACCCCCCCTCTAGAGAGTTCTCAACCTCCTATTAACCTTCAATTGGTATCAGAGCTAAGTTTCACATAAAAAGATTGACATCTTGTGATGGATCCAATAGGTGAAGGGTTGTTTGCTCAAGGTCGTTCGTGTTCAAGACCACCATTGTTTTGCGGTACAAATTTCTCACATTGGAAAACCTTGATGAAAATGTTTGTGATAGATCAAGATATGGAACTTTGGGAAATCATAACTAAAGGACCTAAGATACCCATGAAAAAGGATGTTCATGGAAATGATGTTATAAAATCTGAATCCGAGTATTCACAAACAGATTTGGAATGGGTTTCCAAAAATTATAGGGCAATGAATCAATTATGTTGTGCTCTTAATGGTACTGAGTTCAATCGAGTTTCTTCATGTACAAGTGCTAAAGAAATATGGGACAAGTTGGTTGTGACATACGAAGGAACAAGTCAAGTGAAGGAAACGAAGATCAACATCCTCATGCATCAATACGAAATGTTTAAAATGAAAAAGGATAAGAATATCAATGAAATGTTTACTCGTTTTACGTTGATTACTAACAGTTTGAATTCTCTTGGCAAAACTTTTACTAATGCAGAAAAAGTCCAGAAGGTCTTAAGATGTCTTCCAAGATCTAAATGGGGACCAAAGGTAACCGCCATAGAGGAAGCTCAAGACTTGAGAGTTCTATCGCTTGATGATCTCCTTGGAAAACTCACAACTCATGAACTTACCCTACATGATGATGGAGAAAATGATGTAATACCTTCCATGAAAAATCTTGCACTAAAGGCAAAGAAACATCATGAATCTTCAAGTGAAAATGAAGAAAGCGACGATGAAGAAGATCCATTTGCATTGATCTCAAAAGGTCTTGAAAGAATTATGAAAATGCGAAAAAGATTTAAGAAATTTAAATCAAGAAGTAAAGGTAAGTCTTCTAACTCTAGTTCAAATTTTAAGACTAACAAACTTGCTTGCTTTGAGTGTGGTTCTACAGAACATCTCGTAAAGGATTGTCCAAAGAAGAAAAAGGAATCCTACAAGAAGAACAAAAAGAACAAACAAGCAATGGTTGCAACTTGGAGTGATTCTGAAGAAACATCCGAATCTGAAACTGAAGATGGACAAGCTCATGTATGTCTTATGGCTAATGATAATGATGACTTAGATCAAAATCACAAAGAGGTACGTGAATATCTTTACACATGCACTAAAGATGAATTAGTTACAACACTCCTTAATATGTTTCAAATTGAGAAAATATTAAAAGATGAAAAGGACACCTTAGAAGATAGAATTCGACATTATGCTAAAGGCTGTGAAGAAATCTTGGATAAAAATGAATCGCTAAAGGCTGAAAAAGTTAAACTTGAAAAGACTGTCAAAGTCTTGAAAGAACAGAATCTCAGCCAAACTAAACAGCTCATTGATCTTAAGAATGAGAACAATGATCTTGAAGCCAGGATCAAAACCTTGAAAAATGAGTCTGAGAAAAATCTACAAGCATTAAACAAGCTTAACGAATCTGAATCCAAATTCACTAAAATGCTTACACAACAAAAACCTACTAGTGATAAACGTGGTATTGGTTATAATTATGTTGCACCTAACTATAAGAGTAAAACCACATTTGTGAAAAGTTCATATAAACATAAACGTACACCTACTTGCACCTTTTGTTGCAAAGGAGGACATATGAGATTTGCATGTCCTTACAAACGTAAGGATAATCACATAATCAAGAATTCCTTTCCATTTGAATTACGAGGACAGATTAAGCAAATATGGGTTCCTAAAGGGACAAGACCACCCAACATGGTCTATCCCGAATATGATTCCAAATTTGTCACTTGGATAGCCAAGTAAGGTTGAGAAAGGTTATTTTCTTTTGTTTTGTAGGTTAAGCAAAGATGGATTTTAGATAGTGGCTGCTCGAGACATATGAGTGGTAAAAGCTCTTTATTTTCTGAAATTAAAGAAAAGTGTAGTGGCTCAATCACCTTAGGAGATAAAGGTAAATGCAAAATTTTAGGCGTTGGTAAAATTGGTAAGAATCCATCTAAAACCATTGATAATGTTTATTTAGTTGACGGTTTAAAATTTAATTTGCTAAGTGTGTCTCAATTATGTGATAAAGGTAATGAAGTGATTTTTGATAAAGAAAAATGTATTGTTAAAAATCCTAAAACCGGAGATACTCTCATTACTGCTCTTAGAAATGATAATGTTTATGCTTTGAATACTAACGAAATTGAAGTGCAGAATTTCAAGTGTTTGAAAGCTATTACAGATAATCCAAAACTTTGGCATAGACGTCTTGGCCATATTAATACTCACACTATGCAAAAGTTGGTAAGTAAAGATTTAGTCAAGGGACTTCCAGCTCTTGACTATAAACAAAGTCCTATTTGTGACGCATGCATTAAAGGTAAACAAGTAAGAAGTTCATTCAAACCGAAGAAAATGGTAAGTACATCTAGACCATGTGAGCTCTTACATATTGATTTATGTGGACCAATGCGTGTACGGAGCATAAGAGGTAAATCTTATATCTTAGTTATAGTTGATGATTATTCTAGATTTACGTGGGTTGATTTTCTAAAGGATAAAAGTGAAGCCTTGAAACCGTTCTCAAGACGTTGTAAAGAGATGCAAACTCAACTAAACCTTCCAATAGTCTCGGTTAGAAGTGACCATGGGAGAGAGTTTGATCAACTAGGCTTTGACTCCTTTTGTGAAAAATATGGTATAATCCATAACTTTTCAGCTCCTAGGACACCCCAACAAAACGGTGTAGTTGAAAGGAAAAATCGAACATTAGAAGAGATGGCAAGGACAATGCTTATTGAAAATGGATTAGCTAAACACTATTGGGCTGAAGCTGTTAACACAGCTAATTATGTTTTAAATAGATGCCTTATAAGACCCATACTTAAGAAAACTCCCTATGAGTTATTCAAAGGAAGAAAACCTAATATAGCATACTTTAGACCATTTGGTTGCAAATGTTTTATTCATAATAATGGTAAAGATAATTTGGGAAAATTTGATGCTAGAAGTGATGAAGGTACATTTCTTGGATACTCGCTTAATAGCAAGGCTTATCGAGTTCTAAACAAATGTACGGGTATTGTTGAAGAAAGTATACATGTTGTTTTTGATGAATCTGAAATTGAACCATCAAATGATGAGTTTAAAGAGTTAAACCTTAATAAGCATTTTGATGAGTTAAGTGATGATGAACTGTATATTAAAAGTGCTAAGGCAGTTAAAAAGATTAACATGCAGGATACCATACAAAGTATTGAGGATGAAGGAAAACAGGTTGTTAACATTGAAGACTCACAGTCTGATCTTGAGACCCAACCTCAAGAACTTGAGATAGTTCCTGAACATACTGTTTTGGGTACACCAATTAGAAATTCCTCAAACGAAGTAAGTACAAGTTCTTTGAATGAATACACACCATCCATACTACGAAGAAGAACTAGAAAATCATATCAACATCCTCCAGAGAACATCATAAGTGATCCAAACAAAGGTACACAAACTAGATCCTCTCTTAAAAATCTATGTGCATTTTCTGCTTTTGTTTCTCTTGTAGAACCTAAAGATGTTAAAGAAGCATTACAAGAACCAGAGTGGATCATTGCAATGCAAAATGAGTTAAATGAATTCGAAAGGAACAAAGTTTGGGATCTAGTTGAAAGACCTCAAGATCGTACTATCATTGGAACTAAATGGGTCTTTCGTAATAAACTTAATGAGGATGGAGATATTGTAAGAAATAAAGCAAGACTGGTAGCTCAAGGATATAATCAAGAAGAAGGTATAGATTATGATGAGACGTTCGCACCAGTTGCAAGGTTAGAATCTATCCGTATTATGCTTGCTTTTGCTTCTTACATGAATATTAAACTAAATCAAATGGATGTTAAATATGCATTCTTAAATGGATACTTGCAAGAGGAAGTATATGTTAAACAACCACCCGGCTTTGAAAATTCTGATCTACCTTATCATGTGTTCAAACTAAATAAAGCGTTATATGGCTTGAAACAAGCTCCAAGAGCTTGGTATGACAGATTTAGCTCACATCTACTTGAAAATGAATTTCAACGAGGTAAAATTGAGAAAACTCTTTTCATTAAAACTAAAGGAAAAGATATTTTAGTTGTTTAAGTATATGTTGATGATATATTGTTTGGAGCTACTAATGATTCTTTGTGCAAGGAATTTTCTGAGATTATGTGCAAAGAGTTTGAAATGAGCATTATGGGAGACTTGACATTCTTTCTTGGACTACAAATAAAGCAAAAGAAAGATGGCATATTTATTTGTCAAAGTAAATATGTTAGAGATTTATTAAAGAAGTACAATATGGATCAAAGTAAAGAAGTTAATACACCTATGAGTACAACACTAAGTTTGGACCAAGATATAAATGGTAAGAGTGTTGATCAAAAGACATATAGAGATGCGGATTATGCTGGATACAAGGTTGATAGAAAAAGCACCTCAGGATCGTGTCAATTCTTAGGAAATTCATTGATCTCTTGGTATTCTAAAAAGCAAAATTCAGTTGCTTTATCTACAGCTGAAGCTGAATATATAGCTGCCGGTGCATGTTGCTCTCAAATACTATGGATTGCTCAACAACTTAGAGATCTTGGAATTGATCTCAAGGGCATACCAATAAAATGCGATAATACAAGTGCTATTTGTATTACAAAGAATCCAGTACAACATTCTCGAACAAAACACATTGAGGTACGTCACCATTTTATAAGGGATCATGTTGAAAAAGGTAACATTTCTTTATCTTTTATATCTACTGAAAATCAATTAGCTGATATATTTACAAAACCTTTAAGTGCTGATCGTTTTGCTCATATACGTATGGAACTTGGCATGTTAAATGATGTTGCATGAATTAAGGGGGAGATAATGATAAAGGTATAACACAATAAAAATAAAAGGATTGAGACGTTATTTGTTAAATTAATTCTTGGCATGAATTTAGGGGGAGTATTATATGTTTGCATGAACGATTGATGATTTACGTGTGTGTTTATGCATGTGTTTAAGAATTGAAAATTAATTTCAATTTCTAAACTTTCCCTGTTTCTTTTTGATAAAAGTCAAAAAGGGGGAGAGGTGTAATATTTATTTTGTGGTTTATTTTGGCATATTTCTGTTGTTATGTCCGTTTGCATTTGCATGTTCATGTTTGCATGTTCATGTTTCATGTTTGCATGTTCTGTTCATATTCATCCTTGCATATAATATGTTCTTGATATGTTCTTGAAATGCAATATAATATGTTCTTGAAATGCATTGATACTTGAAAATATATGCATATTTGATTTGCTTATTACTGTGTTATGACAAAGATAATTGTATATGTTTTACTTTTGCATGTTCTGATTTTTGATTATTTGCATAGATGATCTGATTATCATATTGCTAGATGATTAGTCATATTCTCATGATTATAATATTTGCTAATCATAAATGAAATTTGAAAAGTTTTGATGTGATGTTTCACTATAGTAATGATGATTGATTATATTTGCATGTAACTTAATTGGAAACTTATTTGCATGTTTGAATGATGATCATAATAGTTTGGAAGTGTAGTATTCACTGATTTATACTGTTATGTTTTTATATTGTTTTGTTTTGAAAGTTTTTTTTTAAATCCTGTCGAACATATTAATTGATATTAAAATCTTAAGAACTTATTATCATGTTTTACAATCTATATAAGCTGAGAAATATGATTTAAGTAAATATGGTTTTGACTTTCATCAAGGGGGGGATTGAAGACTCAACTCTCTTAAGTATTAAGGGGAGGTTGAAGACTTAATTCTCTTTGATGATGATAATTCAAAACACATATTATTCAAACAAATAAATTAAGTAATTACATTTAGTTGTTTAAGTTAAACTAAAATCATATTTGATATGTTTGATGATTGATAATATGTTTAAGTTCAAAGACACTAGAATGTGCTTAATTAGCTTAAGTTTATCTTAAGTTTGTTTCATGTCTTGAAAGGTTGTTTCAAAGACTTGATGAAATTAACATATTTTAGTAAAGTTGATTTCGTAATAATATTTGTAATATTTTTATAAGTCAATGTTCCTGGAATTATATTTGAAATATTTTAATAGGTCAAGGTTCATTAAAAGTAGCTTTGTTTTTATTTAAAATAAAGTCAACTATTTTTGTTACACGTATTGTCATAAAATGATTAGAAAATTTGTTGATTAAGTATGAAAGTTAAATACGTGGTTAAATACATGCCTAGATATGAACTAAGGTTAATTTAATAATTGGTTTAGTTAAAGGTACATGTAATTTGCTAAAAATAATGAACGGCTATATTTTAGCAAGATCTAGATCTACTCTTATGTGGATAATGCGCTAAAAATAGAATTTACTATTAATAGGATATTATTTGAATTTATTCTAATAATAGATCTTAACCTATATATTGTTGAATCTGGTTCTTACATATAATTTAAGATTTCGTATGAGTACTAACGTGGCAGCAAAGTATTGGACAATTTCAAATACAATGACGAAATTATTACAAGCTGTCAGTACACGTCAGTTTTGAAGATAACCTCAAGGTCTTGAAGTAAGGCGCTGTATGACCAGGTCAACAAAGATTATAACGGAAAGGAGCCTATTGTTTTTAAACCTAAGTGGAGGCGTAGCACTATAAATAGAGGGCATCCTTTCAGAACTAAGAAGACACACGACATACACTTACAACATACATCTTGTGCTTCATTTGCTTTCTCTCTTCTTGCGATTTGTTCTAAGTGTTGTAATTTCCATTTTGATCATTCTTAGTTCATTTAACTCCTGCATTTTGTAATAGGCTTTAAAGTTCAAAGGAGTTAAAATTAGATTTATACGCCAAACTTAAGAATACTTTTTAAAGTGTTCAATTAGATTAAATCTCTATTGTGAGATTTGGGATTTTGCTTTTATTAAAGGGACTTGTAATACGGTTCTTCAAGGGGAAGAACTTTGTGAGAGGAGATAGTGAGATCTTCTTTGTATTAAAGTCGGATTAATAAAAGGCGTTGAAATCCTACGGGTTGATAGAGAACCCATAGGCGGGGAGTAGGTTGGTTAGAACCGAACCTCGTTAACATATCGTGTGTTATATTCTTTAAGTTTATTTTTTCCGCACATACGCTATCGTTTACAAAGCTGTTTCAGAAAACAGTTTTGACAAGACTCCTTAAACTCTTGAGACAACTACCAGAAAAATTTTAAAAGCCCAAACTCTCTATTCACCCCCCCTCTAGAGAGTTCTCAACCTCCTATTAACCTTCAATTGGTATCAGAGCTAAGTTTCACATAAAAAGATTGACATCTTGTGATGGATCCAATAGGTGAAGGGTTGTTTGCTCAAGGTCGTTCGTGTTCAAGACCACCATTGTTTTGCGGTACAAATTTCTCACATTGGAAAACCTTGATGAAAATGTTTGTGATAGATCAAGATATGGAACTTTGGGAAATCATAACTAAAGGACCTAAGATACCCATGAAAAAGGATGTTCATGGAAATGATGTTATAAAATCTGAATCCGAGTATTCACAAACAGATTTGGAATGGGTTTCCAAAAATTATAGGGCAATGAATCAATTATGTTGTGCTCTTAATGGTACTGAGTTCAATCGAGTTTCTTCATGTACAAGTGCTAAAGAAATATGGGACAAGTTGGTTGTGACATACGAAGGAACAAGTCAAGTGAAGGAAACGAAGATCAACATCCTCATGCATCAATACGAAATGTTTAAAATGAAAAAGGATGAGAATATCAATGAAATGTTTACTCGTTTTACGTTGATTACTAACAGTTTGAATTCTCTTGGCAAAACTTTTACTAATGCAGAAAAAGTCCAGAAGGTCTTAAGATGTCTTCCAAGATCTAAATGGGGACCAAAGGTAACCGCCATAGAGGAAGCTCAAGACTTGAGAGTTCTATCGCTTGATGATCTCCTTGGAAAACTCACAACTCATGAACTTACCCTACATGATGATGGAGAAAATGATGTAATACCTTCCATGAAAAATCTTGCACTAAAGGCAAAGAAACATCATGAATCTTCAAGTGAAAATGAAGAAAGCGACGATGAAGAAGATCCATTTGCATTGATCTCAAAAGGTCTTGAAAGAATTATGAAAATGCGAAAAAGATTTAAGAAATTTAAATCAAGAAGTAAAGGTAAGTCTTCTAACTCTAGTTCAAATTTTAAGACTAACAAACTTGCTTGCTTTGAGTGTGGTTCTACAGAACATCTCGTAAAGGATTGTCCAAAGAAGAAAAAGGAATCCTACAAGAAGAACAAAAAGAACAAACAAGCAATGGTTGCAACTTGGAGTGATTCTGAAGAAACATCCGAATCTGAAACTGAAGATGGACAAGCTCATGTATGTCTTATGGCTAATGATAATGATGACTTAGATCAAAATCACAAAGAGGTACGTGAATATCTTTACACATGCACTAAAGATGAATTAGTTACAACACTCCTTAATATGTTTCAAATTGAGAAAATATTAAAAGATGAAAAGGACACCTTAGAAGATAGAATTCGACATTATGCTAAAGGCTGTGAAGAAATCTTGGATAAAAATGAATCGCTAAAGGCTGAAAAAGTTAAACTTGAAAAGACTGTCAAAGTCTTGAAAGAACAGAATCTCAGCCAAACTAAACAGCTCATTGATCTTAAGAATGAGAACAATGATCTTGAAGCCAGGATCAAAACCTTGAAAAATGAGTCTGAGAAAAATCTACAAGCATTAAACAAGCTTAACGAATCTGAATCCAAATTCACTAAAATGCTTACACAACAAAAACCTACTAGTGATAAACGTGGTATTGGTTATAATTATGTTGCACCTAACTATAAGAGTAAAACCACATTTGTGAAAAGTTCATATAAACATAAACGTACACCTACTTGCACCTTTTGTTGCAAAGGAGGACATATGAGATTTGCATGTCCTTACAAACGTAAGGATAATCACATAATCAAGAATTCCTTTCCATTTGAATTACGAGGACAGATAAAGCAAATATGGGTTCCTAAAGGGACAAGACCACCCAACATGGTCTATCCCGAATATGATTCCAAATTTGTCACTTGGATAGCCAAGTAAGGTTGAGAAAGGTTATTTTCTTTTGTTTTGTAGGTTAAGCAAAGATGGATTTTAGATAGTGGCTGCTCGAGACATATGAGTGGTAAAAGCTCTTTATTTTCTGAAATTAAAGAAAAGTGTAGTGGCTCAATCACCTTAGGAGATAAAGGTAAATGCAAAATTTTAGGCGTTGGTAAAATTGGTAAGAATCCATCTAAAACCATTGATAATGTTTATTTAGTTGACGTTTTAAAATTTAATTTGCTAAGTGTGTCTCAATTATGTGATAAAGGTAATGAAGTGATTTTTGATAAAGCAAAATGTATTGTTAAAAATCCTAAAACCGGAGATACTCTCATTACTGCTCTTAGAAATGATAATGTTTATGCTTTGAATACTAACGAAATTGAAGTGCAGAATTTCAAGTGTTTGAAAGCTATTACAGATAATCCAAAACTTTGGCATAGACGTCTTGGCCATATTAATACTCACACCATGCAAAAGTTGGTAAGTAAAGATTTAGTCAAGGGACTTCCAGCTCTTGACTATAAACAAAGTCCTATTTGTGACGCATGCATTAAAGGTAAACAAGTAAGAAGTTCATTCAAACCGAAGAAAATGGTAAGTACATCTAGACCATGTGAGCTCTTACATATTGATTTATGTGGACCAATGCGTGTACGGAGCATAAGAGGTAAATCTTATATCTTAGTTATAGTTGATGATTATTCTAGATTTACGTGGGTTGATTTTCTAAAGGATAAAAGTGAAGCCTTGAAACCGTTCTCAAGACGTTGTAAAGAAATGCAAACTAAACTAAACCTTCCAATAGTCTCGGTTAGAAGTGACCATGGGAGAGAGTTTGATCAACTAGGCTTTGACTCCTTTTGTGAAAAATATGGTATAACCCATAACTTTTCAGCTCCTAGGACACCCCAACAAAACGGTGTAGTTGAAAGGAAAAATCGAACATTAGAAGAGATGGCAAGGACAATGCTTATTGAAAATGGATTAGCTAAACACTATTGGGCTGAAGCTGTTAACACAGCTAATTATGTTTTAAATAGATGCCTTATAAGACCCATACTTAAGAAAACTCCCTATGAGTTATTCAAAGGAAAAAAACCTAATATAGCATACTTTAGACCATTTGGTTGCAAATGTTTTATTCATAATAATGGTAAAGATAATTTGGGAACATTTGATGCTAGAAGTGATGAAGGTACATTTCTTGGATACTCGCTTAATAGCAAGGCTTATCGAGTTCTAAACAAACGTACGGGTATTGTTGAAGAAAGTATACATGTTGTTTTTGATGAATCTGAAATTGAACCATCAAATGATGAGTTTAAAGAGTTAAACCTTAATAAGCATTTTGATGAGTTAAGTGATGATGAACTGTATATTAAAAGTGCTAAGGCAGTTAAAAAGATTAACATGCAGGATACCATACAAAGTATTGAGGATGAAGGAAAACAGGTTGTTAACATTGAAGACTCACAGTCTGATCTTGAGACCCAACCTCAAGAACTTGAGATAGTTCCTGAACATACTGTTTTGGGTACACCAATTAGAAATTCCTCAAACGAAGTAAGTACAAGTTCTTTGAATGAATACACACCATCCATACTACGAAGAAGAACTAGAAAATCATATCAACATCCTCCAGAGAACATCATAAGTGATCCAAACAAAGGTACACAAACTAGATCCTCTCTTAAAAATCTATGTGCATTTTCTGCTTTTGTTTCTCTTGTAGAACCTAAAGATGTTAAAGAAGCATTACAAGAACCAGAGTGGATCATTGCAATGCAAAATGAGTTAAATGAATTCGAAAGGAACAAAGTTTGGGATCTAGTTGAAAGACCTCAAGATCGTACTATCATTGGAACTAAATGGGTCTTTCGTAATAAACTTAATGAGGATGGAGATATTGTAAGAAATAAAGCAAGACTGGTAGCTCAAGGATATAATCAAGAAGAAGGTATAGATTATGATGAGACGTTCGCACCAGTTGCAAGGTTAGAATCTATCCGTATTATGCTTGCTTTTGCTTCTTACATGAATATTAAACTATATCAAATGGATGTTAAATGTGCATTCTTAAATGGATACTTGCAAGAGGAAGTATATGTTAAACAACCACCCGGCTTTGAAAATTCTGATCTACCTAATCATGTGTTCAAACTAAATAAAGCGTTATATGGCTTGAAACAAGCTCCAAGAGCTTGGTATGACAGATTTAGCTCACATCTACTTGAAAATGAATTTCAACGAGGTAAAATTGATAAAACTCTTTTCATTAAAACTAAAGGAAAAGATATTTTAGTTGTTCAAGTATATGTTGATGATATATTGTTTGGAGCTACTAATGATTCTTTGTGCAAGGAATTTTCTGAGATTATGTGCAAAGAGTTTGAAATGAGCATGATGGGAGACTTGACATTCTTTCTTGGACTACAAATAAAGCAAAAGAAAGATGGCATATTTATTTGTCAAAGTAAATATGTTAGAGATTTATTAAAGAAGTACAATATGGATCAAAGTAAAGAAGTTAATACACCTATGAATACAACACTAAGTTTGGACCAAGATATAAATGGTAAGAGTGTTGATCAAAAGACATATAGAGGTATGATTGGTTCATTATTGTATTTAACTGCTAGTCGTCCTGATATCATGTTTAGTGTTTGCTTATGTGCTCGTTTTCAAGCTAACCCAAAAGAATCTCACTTAACAGCAGTTAAGAGAATCTTTAGATATTTACATGGGACTAAAGACTTTGGTCTATGGTACCCTAGCTGTGGAAATTTTGGTTTGGTAGGTTTTTCAGATGCGGATTATGCTGGATACAAGGTTGATAGAAAAAGCACCTCAGGATCGTGTCAATTCTTAGGAAATTCATTGATCTCTTGGTATTCTAAAAAGCAAAATTCAGTTGCTTTATCTACAGCTGAAGCTGAATATATAGCTGCCGGTGCATGTTGCTCTCAAATACTATGGATTGCTCAACAACTTAGAGATCTTGGAATTGATCTCAAGGGCATACCAATAAAATGCGATAATACAAGTGCTATTTGTATTACAAAGAATCCAGTACAACATTCTCGAACAAAACACATTGAGGTACGTCACCATTTTATAAGGGATCATGTTGAAAAAGGTAACATTTCTTTATCTTTTATATCTACTGAAAATCAATTAGCTGATATATTTACAAAACCTTTAAGTGCTGATCGTTTTGCTCACATACGTATGGAACTTGGCATGTTAAATGATGTTGCATGAATTAAGGGGGAGATAATGATAAAGGTATAACACAATAAAAATAAAAGGATTGAGACGTTATTTGTTAAATTAATTCTTGGCATGAATTTAGGGGGAGTATTATATGTTTGCATGAACGATTGATGATTTACGTGTGTGTTTATGCATGTGTTTAAGAATTGAAAATTAATTTCAATTTCTTAAAAAAAAAAAAAAATTATTTGTTATATAAAATGGGATTTATAATTAAATACCTTTAATTAATAAGGGATATTTAATTATTTTTAAAAGCAAAATTAGTTTTTAAAATATTATTGGACATCAACAATATATTGCAATTATGATATTTTTATTTGTAAAATCAAATTAATCTCTTTATTGCATTTACGTGTAAACACAAAAATGCATCATTTTTGTTCATCATGATTACACAAAACCAGTTGATTTCCAATTACCCTTTTGAATTCTTTGAGTTGTCAAATCAATTTCCAAGAAGCGGAAGAGGAGGTCCAGGAAGTAATCGTATGATGTATTGATGAACATATTTTTTTTTGGTTTGCAAACAGTTTCTTTTGAAAACAAATCCCAACATTTTAGGACTTTCCCTGTTTCTTTTTGATAAAAGTCAAAAAGGGGGAGAGGTGTAATATTTATTTTGTGGTTTATTTTGGCATATTTCTGTTGTTATGTCCGTTTGCATTTGCATGTTCATGTTTGCATGTTCATGTTTCATGTTTGCATGTTCTGTTCATATTCATCCTTGCATATAATATGTTCTTGATATGTTCTTGAAATGCAATATAATATGTTCTTGAAATGCATTGATACTTGAAAATATATGCATATTTGATTTGCTTATTACTGTGTTATGTCAAAAATAATTGTATATGTTTTGCTTTTGCATGTTCTGATTTTTGATTATTTGCATAGATGATCTGATTATCATATTGCTAGATGATTAGTCATATTCTCATGATTATAATATTTGCTAATCATAAATGAAATTTGAAAAGTTTTGATGTGATGTTTCACTATAGTAATGATGATTGATTATATTTGCATGTAACTTAATTGGAAACTTATTTGCATGTTTGAATGATGATCATAATAGTTTGGAAGTGTAGTATTCACTGATTTATACTGTTATGTTTTTATATTGTTTTGTTTTGAAAGTTTTTTTTAAAATCCTGTCGAACATATTAATTGATATTAAAATCTTAAGAACTTATTATCATGTTTTACAATCTATATAAGCTGAGAAATATGATTTAAGTAAATATGGTTTTGACTTTCATCAAGGGGGAGATTGAAGACTCAACTCTCTTAAGGATTAAGGGGAGGTTGAAGACTTAATTCTCTTTGATGATGATAATTCAAAACACATATTAGTCAAACAAATAAATTAAGTAATTACATTTAGTTGTTTAAGTTAAACTAAAATCATATTTGATATGTTTGATGATTGATAATATGTTTAAGTTCAAAGACACTAGAATGTGCTTAATTAGCTTAAGTTTATCTTAAGTTTGTTTCATGTCTTGAAAGGTTGTTTCAAAGACTTGATGAAATTAACATATTTTAGTAAAGTTGATTTCGTAATAATATTTGTAATATTTTTATAAGTCAATGTTCCTGGAATTATATTTGAAATATTTTAATAGGTCAAGGTTCATTAAAAGTAGCTTTGTTTTTATTTAAAATAAAGTCAACTATTTTTGTTACACGTATTGTCATAAAATGATTAGAAAATTTGTTGATTAAGTATGAAAGTTAAATACGTGGTTAAATACATGCCTAGATATGAACTAAGGTTAATTTAATAATTGGTTTAGTTAAAGGTACATGTAATTTGCTAAAAATAATGAACGGCTATATTTTAGCAAGATCTAGATCTACTCTTATGTGGATAATGCGCTAAAAATAGAATTTACTATTAATAGGATATTATTTGAATTTATTCTAATAATAGATCTTAACCTATATATTGTTGAATCTGGTTCTTACATATAATTTAAGATTTCGTATGAGTACTAACGTGGCAGCAAAGTATTGGACAATTTCAAATACAATGACGAAATTATTACAAGCTGTCAGTACACGTCAGTTTTGAAGATAACCTCAAGGTCTTGAAGTAAGGCGCTGTATGACCAGGTCAACAAAGATTATAACGGAAAGGAGCCTATTGTTTTTAAACCTAAGTGGAGGCGTAGCACTATAAATAGAGGGCATCCTTTCAGAACTAAGAAGACACACGACATACACTTACAACATACATCTTGTGCTTCATTTGCTTTCTCTCTTCTTGCGATTTGTTCTAAGTGTTGTAATTTCCATTTTGATCATTCTTAGTTCATTTAACTCCTGCATTTTGTAATAGGCTTTGAAGTTCAAAGGAGTTAAAATTAGATTTATACGCCAAACTTAAGAATACTTTTTAAAGTGTTCAATTAGATTAAATCTCTATTGTGAGATTTGGGATTTTGCTTTTATTAAAGGGACTTGTAATACGGTTCTTCAAGGGGAAGAACTTGGTGAGAGGAGATAGTGAGATCTTCTTTGTATTAAAGTCGGATTAATAAAAGGCGTTGAAATCCTACGGGTTGATAGAGAACCCATAGGCGGGGAGTAGGTTGGTTAGAACCGAACCTCGTTAACATATCGTGTGTTATATTCTTTAAGTTTATTTTTTCCGCACATACGCTATCGTTTACAAAGCTGTTTCAGAAAACAGTTTTGACAAGACTCCTCAAACTCTTGAGACAACTACCAGAAAAATTTTAAAAGCCCAAACTCTCTATTCACCCCCCCTCTAGAGAGTTCTCAACCTCCTATTAACCTTCAATTGGTATCAGAGCTAAGTTTCACATAAAAAGATTGACATCTTGTGATGGATCCAATAGGTGAAGGGTTGTTTGCTCAAGGTCGTTCGTGTTCAAGACCACCATTGTTTTGCGGTACAAATTTCTCACATTGGAAAACCTTGATGAAAATGTTTGTGATAGATCAAGATATGGAACTTTGGGAAATCATAACTAAAGGACCTAAGATACCCATGAAAAAGGATGTTCATGGAAATGATGTTATAAAATCTGAATCCGAGTATTCACAAACAGATTTGGAATGGGTTTCCAAAAATTATAGGGCAATGAATCAATTATGTTGTGCTCTTAATGGTACTGAGTTCAATCGAGTTTCTTCATGTACAAGTGCTAAAGAAATATGGGACAAGTTGGTTGTGACATACGAAGGAACAAGTCAAGTGAAGGAAACGAAGATCAACATCCTCATGCATCAATACGAAATGTTTAAAATGAAAAAGGATGAGAATATCAATGAAATGTTTACTCGTTTTACGTTGATTACTAACAGTTTGAATTCTCTTGGCAAAACTTTTACTAATGCAGAAAAAGTCCAGAAGGTCTTAAGATGTCTTCCAAGATCTAAATGGGGACCAAAGGTAACCGCCATAGAGGAAGCTCAAGACTTGAGAGTTCTATCGCTTGATGATCTCCTTGGAAAACTCACAACTCATGAACTTACCCTACATGATGATGGAGAAAATGATGTAATACCTTCCATGAAAAATCTTGCACTAAAGGCAAAGAAACATCATGAATCTTCAAGTGAAAATGAAGAAAGCGACGATGAAGAAGATCCATTTGCATTGATCTCAGAAGGTCTTGAAAGAATTATGAAAATGCGAAAAAGATTTAAGAAATTTAAATCAAGAAGTAAAGGTAAGTCTTCTAACTCTAGTTCAAATTTTAAGACTAACAAACTTGCTTGCTTTGAGTGTGGTTCTACAGAACATCTCGTAAAGGATTGTCCAAAGAAGAAAAAGGAATCCTACAAGAAGAACAAAAAGAACAAACAAGCAATGGTTGCAACTTGGAGTGATTCTGAAGAAACATCCGAATCTGAAACTGAAGATGGACAAGCTCATGTATGTCTTATGGCTAATGATAATGATGACTTAGATCAAAATCACAAAGAGGTACGTGAATATCTTTACACATGCACTAAAGATGAATTAGTTACAACACTCCTTAATATGTTTCAAATTGAGAAAATATTAAAAGATGAAAAGGACACCTTAGAAGATAGAATTCGACATTATGCTAAAGGCTGTGAAGAAATCTTGGATAAAAATGAATCGCTAAAGGCTGAAAAAATTAAACTTGAAAAGACTGTCAAAGTCTTGAAAGAACAGAATCTCAGCCAAACTAAACAGCTCATTGATCTTAAGAATGAGAACAATGATCTTGAAGCCAGGATCAAAACCTTGAAAAATGAGTCTGAGAAAAATCTACAAGCATTAAACAAGCTTAACGAATCTGAATCCAAATTCACTAAAATGCTTACACAACAAAAACCTACTAGTGATAAACGTGGTATTGGTTATAATTATGTTGCACCTAACTATAAGAGTAAAACCACATTTGTGAAAAGTTCATATAAACATAAACGTACACCTACTTGCACCTTTTGTTGCAAAGGAGGACATATGAGATTTGCATGTCCTTACAAACGTAAGGATAATCACATAATCAAGAATTCCTTTCCATTTGAATTACGAGGACAGATAAAGCAAATATGGGTTCCTAAAGGGACAAGACCACCCAACATGGTCTATCCCGAATATGATTCCAAATTTGTCACTTGGATAGCCAAGTAAGGTTGAGAAAGGTTATTTTCTTTTGTTTTGTAGGTTAAGCAAAGATGGATTTTAGATAGTGGCTGCTCGAGACATATGAGTGGTAAAAGCTCTTTATTTTCTGAAATTAAAGAAAAGTGTAGTGGCTCAATCACCTTAGGAGATAAAGGTAAATGCAAAATTTTAGGCGTTGGTAAAATTGGTAAGAATCCATCTAAAACCATTGATAATGTTTATTTAGTTGACGTTTTAAAATTTAATTTGCTAAGTGTGTCTCAATTATGTGATAAAGGTAATGAAGTGATTTTTTATAAAGCAAAATGTATTGTTAAAAATCCTAAAACCGGAGATACTCTCATTACTGCTCTTAGAAATGATAATGTTTATGCTTTGAATACTAACGAAATTGAAGTGCAGAATTTCAAGTGTTTGAAAGCTATTACAGATAATCCAAAACTTTGGCATAGACGTCTTGGCCATATTAATACTCACACCATGCAAAAGTTGGTAAGTAAAGATTTAGTCAAGGGACTTCCAGCTCTTGACTATAAACAAAGTCCTATTTGTGACGCATGCATTAAAGGTAAACAAGTAAGAAGTTCATTCAAACCGAAGAAAATGGTAAGTACATCTAGACCATGTGAGCTCTTACATATTGATTTATGTGGACCAATGCGTGTACGGAGCATAAGAGGTAAATCTTATATCTTAGTTATAGTTGATGATTATTCTAGATTTACGTGGGTTGATTTTCTAAAGGATAAAAGTGAAGCCTTGAAACCGTTCTCAAGACGTTGTAAAGAAATGCAAACTAAACTAAACCTTCCAATAGTCTCGGTTAGAAGTGACCATGGGAGAGAGTTTGATCAACTAGGCTTTGACTCCTTTTGTGAAAAATATGGTATAACCCATAACTTTTCAGCTCCTAGGACACCCCAACAAAACGGTGTAGTTGAAAGGAAAAATCGAACATTAGAAGAGATGGCAAGGACAATGCTTATTGAAAATGGATTAGCTAAACACTATTGGGCTGAAGCTGTTAACACAGCTAATTATGTTTTAAATAGATGCCTTATAAGACCCATACTTAAGAAAACTCCCTATGAGTTATTCAAAGGAAGAAAACCTAATATAGCATACTTTAGACCATTTGGTTGCAAATGTTTTATTCATAATAATGGTAAAGATAATTTGGGAACATTTGATGCTAGAAGTGATGAAGGTACATTTCTTGGATACTCGCTTAATAGCAAGGCTTATCGAGTTCTAAACAAACGTACGGGTATTGTTGAAGAAAGTATACATGTTGTTTTTGATGAATCTGAAATTGAACCATCAAATGATGAGTTTAAAGAGTTAAACCTTAATAAGCATTTTGATGAGTTAAGTGATGATGAACTGTATATTAAAAGTGCTAAGGCAGTTAAAAAGATTAACATGCAGGATACCATACAAAGTATTGAGGATGAAGGAAAACAGGTTGTTAACATTGAAGACTCACAGTCTGATCTTGAGACCCAACCTCAAGAACTTGAGATAGTTCCTGAACATACTGTTTTGGGTACACCAATTAGAAATTCCTCAAACGAAGTAAGTACAAGTTCTTTGAATGAATACACACCATCCATACTACGAAGAAGAACTAGAAAATCATATCAACATCCTCCAGAGAACATCATAAGTGATCCAAACAAAGGTACACAAACTAGATCCTCTCTTAAAAATCTATGTGCATTTTCTGCTTTTGTTTCTCTTGTAGAACCTAAAGATGTTAAAGAAGCATTACAAGAACCAGAGTGGATCATTGCAATGCAAAATGAGTTAAATGAATTCGAAAGGAACAAAGTTTGGGATCTAGTTGAAAGACCTCAAGATCGTACTATCATTGGAACTAAATGGGTCTTTCGTAATAAACTTAATGAGGATGGAGATATTGTAAGAAATAAAGCAAGACTGGTAGCTCAAGGATATAATCAAGAAGAAGGTATAGATTATGATGAGACGTTCGCACCAGTTGCAAGGTTAGAATCTATCCGTATTATGCTTGCTTTTGCTTCTTACATGAATATTAAACTATATCAAATGGATGTTAAATGTGCATTCTTAAATGGATACTTGCAAGAGGAAGTATATGTTAAACAACCACCCGGCTTTGAAAATTCTGATCTACCTAATCATGTGTTCAAACTAAATAAAGCGTTATATGGCTTGAAACAAGCTCCAAGAGCTTGGTATGACAGATTTAGCTCACATCTACTTGAAAATGAATTTCAACGAGGTAAAATTGATAAAACTCTTTTCATTAAAACTAAAGGAAAAGATATTTTAGTTGTTCAAGTATATGTTGATGATATATTGTTTGGAGCTACTAATGATTCTTTGTGCAAGGAATTTTCTGAGATTATGTGCAAAGAGTTTGAAATGAGCATGATGGGAGACTTGACATTCTTTCTTGGACTACAAATAAAGCAAAAGAAAGATGGCATATTTATTTGTCAAAGTAAATATGTTAGAGATTTATTAAAGAAGTACAATATGGATCAAAGTAAAGAAGTTAATACACCTATGAATACAACACTAAGTTTGGACCAAGATATAAATGGTAAGAGTGTTGATCAAAAGACATATAGAGGTATGATTGGTTCATTATTGTATTTAACTGCTAGTCGTCCTGATATCATGTTTAGTGTTTGCTTATGTGCTCGTTTTCAAGCTAACCCAAAAGAATCTCACTTAACAGCAGTTAAGAGAATCTTTAGATATTTACATGGGACTAAAGACTTTGGTCTATGGTACCCTAGCTGTGGAAATTTTGGTTTGGTAGGTTTTTCAGATGCGGATTATGCTGGATACAAGGTTGATAGAAAAAGCACCTCAGGATCGTGTCAATTCTTAGGAAATTCATTGATCTCTTGGTATTCTAAAAAGCAAAATTCAGTTGCTTTATCTACAGCTGAAGCTGAATATATAGCTGCCGGTGCATGTTGCTCTCAAATACTATGGATTGCTCAACAACTTAGAGATCTTGGAATTGATCTCAAGGGCATACCAATAAAATGCGATAATACAAGTGCTATTTGTATTACAAAGAATCCAGTACAACATTCTCGAACAAAACACATTGAGGTACGTCACCATTTTATAAGGGATCATGTTGAAAAAGGTAACATTTCTTTATCTTTTATATCTACTGAAAATCAATTAGCTGATATATTTACAAAACCTTTAAGTGCTGATCGTTTTGCTCACATACGTATGGAACTTGGCATGTTAAATGATGTTGCATGAATTAAGGGGGAGATAATGATAAAGGTATAACACAATAAAAATAAAAGGATTGAGACGTTATTTGTTAAATTAATTCTTGGCATGAATTTAGGGGGAGTATTATATGTTTGCATGAACGATTGATGATTTACGTGTGTGTTTATGCATGTGTTTAAGAATTGAAAATTAATTTCAATTTCTTAAAAAAAAAAAAAATTATTTGTTATATAAAATGGGATTTATAATTAAATACCTTTAATTAATAAGGGATATTTAATTATTTTTAAAAGCAAAATTAGTTTTTAAAATATTATTGGACATCAACAATATATTGCAATTATGATATTTTTATTTGTAAAATCAAATTAATCTCTTTATTGCATTTACGTGTAAACACAAAAATGCATCATTTTTGTTCATCATGATTACACAAAACCAGTTGATTTCCAATTACCCTTTTGAATTCTTTGAGTTGTCAAATCAATTTCCAAGAAGCGGAAGAGGAGGTCCAGGAAGTAATCGTATGATGTATTGATGAACATATTTTTTTTTGGTTTGCAAACAGTTTCTTTTGAAAACAAATCCCAACATTTTAGGACTTTCCCTGTTTCTTTTTGATAAAAGTCAAAAAGGGGGAGAGGTGTAATATTTATTTTGTGGTTTATTTTGGCATATTTCTGTTGTTATGTCCGTTTGCATTTGCATGTTCATGTTTGCATGTTCATGTTTCATGTTTGCATGTTCTGTTCATATTCATCCTTGCATATAATATGTTCTTGATATGTTCTTGAAATGCAATATAATATGTTCTTGAAATGCATTGATACTTGAAAATATATGCATATTTGATTTGCTTATTACTGTGTTATGTCAAAAATAATTGTATATGTTTTGCTTTTGCATGTTCTGATTTTTGATTATTTGCATAGATGATCTGATTATCATATTGCTAGATGATTAGTCATATTCTCATGATTATAATATTTGCTAATCATAAATGAAATTTGAAAAGTTTTGATGTGATGTTTCACTATAGTAATGATGATTGATTATATTTGCATGTAACTTAATTGGAAACTTATTTGCATGTTTGAATGATGATCATAATAGTTTGGAAGTGTAGTATTCACTGATTTATACTGTTATGTTTTTATATTGTTTTGTTTTGAAAGTTTTTTTTAAAATCCTGTCGAACATATTAATTGATATTAAAATCTTAAGAACTTATTATCATGTTTTACAATCTATATAAGCTGAGAAATATGATTTAAGTAAATATGGTTTTGACTTTCATCAAGGGGGAGATTGAAGACTCAACTCTCTTAAGGATTAAGGGGAGGTTGAAGACTTAATTCTCTTTGATGATGATAATTCAAAACACATATTAGTCAAACAAATAAATTAAGTAATTACATTTAGTTGTTTAAGTTAAACTAAAATCATATTTGATATGTTTGATGATTGATAATATGTTTAAGTTCAAAGACACTAGAATGTGCTTAATTAGCTTAAGTTTATCTTAAGTTTGTTTCATGTCTTGAAAGGTTGTTTCAAAGACTTGATGAAATTAACATATTTTAGTAAAGTTGATTTCGTAATAATATTTGTAATATTTTTATAAGTCAATGTTCCTGGAATTATATTTGAAATATTTTAATAGGTCAAGGTTCATTAAAAGTAGCTTTGTTTTTATTTAAAATAAAGTCAACTATTTTTGTTACACGTATTGTCATAAAATGATTAGAAAATTTGTTGATTAAGTATGAAAGTTAAATACGTGGTTAAATACATGCCTAGATATGAACTAAGGTTAATTTAATAATTGGTTTAGTTAAAGGTACATGTAATTTGCTAAAAATAATGAACGGCTATATTTTAGCAAGATCTAGATCTACTCTTATGTGGATAATGCGCTAAAAATAGAATTTACTATTAATAGGATATTATTTGAATTTATTCTAATAATAGATCTTAACCTATATATTGTTGAATCTGGTTCTTACATATAATTTAAGATTTCGTATGAGTACTAACGTGGCAGCAAAGTATTGGACAATTTCAAATACAATGACGAAATTATTACAAGCTGTCAGTACACGTCAGTTTTGAAGATAACCTCAAGGTCTTGAAGTAAGGCGCTGTATGACCAGGTCAACAAAGATTATAACGGAAAGGAGCCTATTGTTTTTAAACCTAAGTGGAGGCGTAGCACTATAAATAGAGGGCATCCTTTCAGAACTAAGAAGACACACGACATACACTTACAACATACATCTTGTGCTTCATTTGCTTTCTCTCTTCTTGCGATTTGTTCTAAGTGTTGTAATTTCCATTTTGATCATTCTTAGTTCATTTAACTCCTGCATTTTGTAATAGGCTTTGAAGTTCAAAGGAGTTAAAATTAGATTTATACGCCAAACTTAAGAATACTTTTTAAAGTGTTCAATTAGATTAAATCTCTATTGTGAGATTTGGGATTTTGCTTTTATTAAAGGGACTTGTAATACGGTTCTTCAAGGGGAAGAACTTGGTGAGAGGAGATAGTGAGATCTTCTTTGTATTAAAGTCGGATTAATAAAAGGCGTTGAAATCCTACGGGTTGATAGAGAACCCATAGGCGGGGAGTAGGTTGGTTAGAACCGAACCTCGTTAACATATCGTGTGTTATATTCTTTAAGTTTATTTTTTCCGCACATACGCTATCGTTTACAAAGCTGTTTCAGAAAATAGTTTTGACGAGACTCCTCAAACTCTTGAGACAACTACCAGAAAAATTTTAGAAGCCCAAACTCTCTATTCACCCCCCCTCTAGAGAGTTCTCAACCTCCTATTAACCTTCAATATATATATATATATATATATATATATATATATATATATATATATATATACATATATATATATATATATACATATATATATATATATATATATATATATATATATATATATATATATATATATATATATGTATATATATATATATATATGTATATTTATATATATATATATACATATATATATATATATATATATATATATATATATATATATATATATATATATATATATATATATATGTATGTATATATATATACATATATATATATATATATATATATATATATATATATATATATATATATATATATATATACATATATATATATATATATACATATATATATATATATATATATATATATATATATATATATATATATATACATATACATATATATATATATATATATATATATATATATATATATATATATATATATATATACATATATATATATATATATATATATATATATACATACCCCCCTTACGGTGGTCCCGTCGAACCTCACCTAGGGGACTACTAAAACAACCAGATACAATCTAGTTGAGTCACGCCAGCTAATCATAATCTAGTACCTTATCAGATGGGAATAACTTCCACTCTCAACTATTAATGAGCGCCCTAGGATAGCAGCGCGCAAAAACCCATTGAGCCACCCAATAGAATATCAAATTCACCTATAACGGAGTCTTTCTAACTCCAATTAAGGCATAATCTAATTCTTAAATAAATAAGGGGGTGGTTCCCGCCTTCTATTAACACTCTCATTCTCTAAACTATTCTAAGTGCAAGGATTTCATAGTTGATAGCTCTTCATATAAAGTGTACTCACTAATACTTCATAGTTTCGATACAATGCATACTGTCAAAATAAACAATAATGTCTTAAAGAAAATTGCATATAAGGGTCATTACTGCGTGTACGTACCTGTAAGCGTCACTGCACGATCAAAAGTCACAAAATCACCCAATTAAAGCCTACTTTCCTCTTATGAAATGGGCACAATGGAGAAATTAGAAAAGGGTGAGGATATAGGTGGTGTTGTGGTGGTGGTGGAGCACGAAGGTGGACAGCCTGTGGTGTGCCAGACACGGCTGCTGCTGTGGGAACCTCCAAGAAACGCAGCTGCTGCCGCCTACTGCTTGGGGTGAGTCACGGCTGCTACAGGGAAAGAGAAGGTGCTGCCGGCTGCTGTCCTTGGTGGCTGTGGAGGCTCAGCAGTGAGTGAGAGGGAGTGAGAGAAAGAGAGAAGAGAAGGAAGGGAGTCACGGGCTGACGGCGTGATTCTTGTGAGTGAGGGAGTGATATCCCCTTAAAACCCTAACTCATCCTATTTATTAATTTATACACTTATTTATTTATCTGTTTACCTAGGTTTATCTTCTTGCGAGGCCCAGTTAAGAACTCACCTTCGTGTGCTCACACATTTCAATAAAATAATTATTTTGATTCGAACCTCTTTATTTAGAAATCGTGATTGTATTTTTTTAATATAAATATATGTTAATATTTAAATTCGTATATGAAAGGAATTTATTAAAACTACTTCAAAATTAATTTAATTTAATTATAAAATACCCAAAAGTCATTAAAATATTAATTAATGACGTCAGAAAAATCTCGTGGTGTTACAGACTACCCCCTTAAAAGGAGTTTCGTCCCCGAAACTATAGTAATAAGAGTACAGTTCATGAATATTGTATTTCTAATAACTCATGAAGGTGTTTTAACAATTTTAAATTCCATAATTGACTCAAGGATCGTGACTTTATTGACACTATTAACAAAAGGATACTCAATCTATTAGAATATTCATACATATCTCATTTCGAGTATTTATAATTGCCTAAATTGGCTCAAACAACTAATCAAAAGCATGTAAATGTCACACCAATTGATTCAAACAACCAATCAAAAAGCATGTAGATATCACACAAATAGGTTAAAATAATCGATCAAAAGCATGTAAGTTTGTAATACGTTGTTATCATAGAGGCGAAAATGCGTGAAAGAGCAGGAGGAAATGCGTGTAAATGCGCGAAATTCTATCGCATTCTTCCCCCCTTAAAACTTAGTTACGACCCTGTAACTCACTAACCTCGAAACATATGCAAGGATAGTGTGGTTAGACCATGGAACTCTAAATATTTAATATCTTTGATCTTAGTACTACACACCCTAGTATCTAGGTCTCAATATGTTCTCTTAGTAAGTTAACTCTTCTCAATGTTTACAAAAATAATAGATCTAGCAGATGTGGCTTTTAAAAAGTGTATCACTTGAGCTCGTGACCACACGAAATGTCCTGTTATCTAATGTAATTCTTCAAACAACCTTTCTACTTCTACGCGACCACCTAAGGTCGTACTTTTTGATAATCTTGAAATGTACGGAAGGTTTAACTATTATAATTTAAACTATGAATGGGGTAAAATATCAAAACAACAAAGTCCTAAAAGTAAAGTGCACAAAGTTTCTCAACACTTAACTCGTATTATAATTAGACACCCTAGACCTGAGGATACTTGAATCTTACTAAACTGGTTGGTTATCAACTCCCAAATCAATTCACCGCTAACTTTACTTATCATAACATAATCTTAACCTTTTACTTAACATGAAATGCTCTTTTCATTAATCATATATGATCAAATCATTTTATAACATATTAAATCATGCATCATGACTTAATTCGTTGATTAATAACTCAAATTAATAATTCAGAACATAATACATGTTTCAAGTATATAATCAAATTATATGCATAACACATTTTAGCAAGTTACTATACCTCTTGAGTTTTGATTATGACTACACTTTATTTAAACAAATATGTTTTTTAGAGATTGTGTGCAGGTCGATATCCGATTGTAATTGTGATCGTTGATAGTACTATGGCTTAGTTCATGGAAAAGTACGTGTCAAAAGAATTCAAGAGATGTTAGAAGAGTATATCACTTGGGATGTAAAATGGAGACAGGAAGTCTACTGTTCCCAGGTTGGATGTTTTAGCAAAATTGGATTTTGGAGACAGCGCATTGTTCCCCAACTAAAGTCAGCCAACGTTAACTAATAAATTCTGATTTTTATTATTTTTAGTTAATGTACTAAAATTAATTTGTTGCATTTATTTATTATAATTAATTGGCAAAAAGTTTTCTAAAAATTACTTTACGTATGAGTCTCTAAATAAAGATCATTTATTTTAGGATCTATATTTAGTAAATATTGGATTTGCTAAATATAGGAATAGCAGTTGTTGAAAAAGTCTTTGCTATTATTTTTAACCGGTCTTTATCTTAGAAAATAGGTTATCATTCCTATAATTAGTTAGCATGCAACCATTCCTATTAAGTATAATCGTTTCTATTTTTAGTAAAGTTCCAGCCGTTATTATGGGAACAGGAACTGTTGCTGAAGAAACAGCTGCTTAAGGGAACAGAACCTATTATTAGGGAACAGCGGTTATTGTTGTTTTAAACGTATGATTGATTTATTCAAGTCATTGTGGAAATAACCGTTTGGTAGTTTAATCCACATTATTCCCATGATCTTTTGCTAAGGAATAATGGATTGGAATATTCCTTTTTATTAGGGATTTTAGCTCTATAAATAGTGGACTCGGTTATTCTTCAAAACTTGCCTTAGTTTGAGCCATTAAATCATACGTAATTTTGGGAGAATTTTTACAAGAAAATTTTGTTTTAAAAATGCCAATTAATTTATAATATTTTCTTGTTCAACTTATTGATTTTATTTTTAGAGAATTTTTATCCTTTTTGTAAGGGTTTTTGAGAGAATCTTTATAACTAGACTTGGGTGAGTCTAGGGTGAATTAGAAAGCTTCTAGTGAAGCTAGAGAAGAGAATAGCTTTGAGTAAAGCTAAGGACATAGCTTTTAGTGAAGCTAGTGTGGAGTTTAGCTTTTAGTGAAGCTAAGTTTGTTGCTTTGAGTGAAGCAATTTGAGAGAGAAGAGTTGGCCTAGTTGATGCGCTTCGAGTGAAGTAAGATGTTTAATGTAATTGTAACGAGTTGCCTTAAACATAGTGGAGAATTTAGAAATCCCGAGCGGTCGTGGTTTTTCCTTCTATTTAGGCCTAGAAGGTTTCCACGTAAAAATCGTTTGTCTCTTTTAATTATTTCGCTCTAAGTTTAAGCTTTATTCATTTTAATTAATTCCGCAAAAACAGGGCAAAAACGCTTAAACTAGTAACAACAACAATTCACCCCCCTCTTGTTGCTGTTCCCGTTCCTAATTGAGTCTACAATTGGTATCAGAGCCCTGTTCCCAGTAGATCAGGAAACCCTGAGGGCAGAATCCTGGTGTTCCCGAAAATGTCAATAATGAACGAGCGAATGGAAGAAGGGTATTCTACTCAAAGACCGCCCATGTTCGATGGAAAATTCTATACATAATGGAAGAATAGGATGGAGATCTTCATCAAAGCGGAAAATTATCAATTTTGGAGAGTCATCAAAATTGGAGATTTTGAGGTAACCATTACTAACTCCAATCATGAAATTGTTCCAAACCCAAACCGTATTTGAAAAAGAAGATTTTCAAAAGATAGAAATTAATGCCTTTGCCATAAAGCAGGTATGTTCTTCTAACTCATTTTCTGTCCATCCATCCAAATTGAGTAAAAATAAATTAATAGAGTTGCTAAAGGAGACACAAATTAAACTTGAAAATGGTAATGTTAAGTGTCTTCAATTAGAAAAGGAACTCAAGGTAAGCAAAGACTATGTCTCCTATATAAACACCTTTAGATACGATGTCCAAAACAGATTTTTCGGTTTGTTGGATCAAAACATAATTCTAAAGGAAAATATGGAGAGAATTAAAAAGGAAAATGTTATTCTTAATATTGAGTTGTCGCAATACAAATTATTAGGCTTGAATAAAGAATTGAATGGTGCATCTAAAGATTTGTGCAATGATTTTCAAAATTTAAAGTTGAATATAGAATCCAACCGTAACAATGATGATAAGCTTGAATTAAATTCAAGAGAAAAAGGAAAAATCAAAATTACTCCCAAATGGATTCAAGATGCCAAAAGTAAAAATTCAAAAGGCCTAAATTACTTTAAGAATAACAAGAAGAAGAAAGCTTACGTTGATCTTCCCAGTGACAGATTCTATTCCTTCTGTGGAGGAACTGGTCATCTGAAGGACCAGTGCGCCAAAAAGGAACAGTACACTGTCTCCAACAGAAATTATGTCGATAACATTCTGATTAAGAAAAAAGATTCTTGTAAAATCGACAAGGAACCCAAGACAGCCTGGGTTCCTGTAACTAACAATTTATTTCTTTCAGGTCCAAGTGAGGGGGAACAGCTCATGGTATCTCGACAGTGGGTGTTCCAAGCACATGACGGGTGACAAATCTAAATTTCTCTCACTTGAAGCCTATGATGGGGGAACAGTAACCTTCGGTGTCAATATGAAGGGTGAGATAATCGCCAAAGGAAAAGTTGGAAGGTCATGTTCCCATGCTATCGATAATGTATTTTTAGTCGAGAATTTGAAACATAACTTACTTAGCATTTCTCAATTTTGCAATAAAGGTAACTCTGTGAACTTTACTTCTGAAAAGTGCATTATTTCTAGGAATGACACAGGAGACATCGTTCTTGAGGGAATCAGAAAAGGGAACACTTATGTAGTGAACCTGGACTCTGTTCCCAAAACTAGTCTAACGTGTCTAAGCGTTATAGAAGACGACCCACTTCTTTGGCATAAGTGTCTAGGTCATGCTAGTTATACATTGATTAATACATTAAGATCAAGAGACCTAGTTAGAGGACTACCAGCTATAAAATTCCTTAAGGATGAAATTTGTGATCCTTGTGCCAAAGGAAAACAAGTGAGCTCATCTTTTAAATCAAAGAATATTGTGACCACCACTAAACCACTTGAATTATTACATATAGATCTATGTGGACCTTTGAGAACACAAAGCCGGAGTGGCAAAAGATATGTGCTTGTTATTGTTGATGATTACAGTAGATTTACTTGGATTTTATTTTTAGTTAGTAAAGATGAAGCTTTTAATGAGTTTGTTTCTTTCGCTAACAAAATACAAAAATCTACCAATAATCAAATTATTCACATAAGGTCAGATCATGGAAGAGAATTCGAAAATTCAAGTTTCATGAACTATTGCAATGAACATGGATTAAGTCATAATTTTTCGGCACCACGAACACCACAACAAAATGGTGTAGTAGAAAGGAAAAATAGGACTTTAGAGGAAATGGCTAGAACCATGTTAATTGCTAGTGGTTTACCTGGAAATTTTTGGGCCGAAGCTGTTAATACTGCATGTTATATTTTGAATCGTGTATTAATAAGACCAATCACCTCAAAGACATCCTATGAATTGCTTAAAGGTGTTAAACCAAATATTTCCTATTTTCGAGTGTTTGGATGCAAATGTTTTGTTCATGTGAATGGAAAACGAAATATAGGGAAGTTTGATGAAAGAAGTGATGAAGCAGTATTTCTTGGCTACTCATCACATAGTAAAGCTTACAGAGTTTATAACAAAAGAACAATGAGCGTGGAAGAATCTGTTCACATAATCTTCGATGAAACTAACTTTTTGTCAAGTGAACAGGATACAAATAATTTTAAGATAGGTCTTGTAAATCTAGAGAACGATGAAGAAGAAATGAAAATGCAAGATTAAGGAACAGCAGGTGAACAGCTGATCCCAGAAGAGGCAGAAAGGAACGATCTTGATCAGGAACAACCAGTACTTCAGAACCAACAGACTGTTCCCAATCTAGCTGTTCCCACAGAAGAGCAAGCTAATCCAGTAGCTGAACAGAATGACGATCAAGCTGATGAACCAGAACATACAACTGTTCCCACAAGAGAATTTGTGCCCAAACCTTGGAAATATCAAAGTTATCATCCTCTTGATTTGATTATAAGTGATTTGAATAAAGGAACACAAACTAGTTCTCAAATGAGAAACTTTTGTGCACACTTTGCGTTCCTATCGTCACTTGAGCCCAAGAATCATAAAGATGCTCTAAAGGATTCCGAATGGATCGTGGCCATGCAAGACGAATTAAATGAATTTGAAAGAAATAAAGTATGGCACTTGGAACCCAAACCAAAACACAAAAAGGTAATTGGTTTGAAATGGGTATTTCGGAATAAACTAGATGAGCATGGAATAATTGTAAGAAACAAAGCAAAGCTCGTGGTCAAAGGATAAAATCAACAAGAAGGTATTGATTATACCGAGACATTTGCTCCGGTAGCGAGGTTAGAGGCTATAAGAATCTTAATCTCTTTTGTTGCATTCATGAACTTTAAATTATATCAAATGGATGTGAAATGTGCTTTCTTAAATGGTTTTCTTGATGAAGAAGTTTTTGTTGAACAACCTCCAGGCTTTGAAAATACCTCTTGTCTTGATCATGTCTACAAGCTTGATAAAGCTCTTTATGGCTTAAAACAAGCTCCTAGGCAATGGTATGAAAGACTATCAAAGTTTTTGATTCAAAAGGACTTTGTAAGAGGCAAAATTGACAAAACCTTATTCTTTAAGAATAGAGGTTTGGATATTTTAGTAGTTCAAATATATGTTGATGATATTATTTTTGGAGCCACCAATGAACTGTTGTGTAAAGGATTTGCTAACCTAATGAGCATCGAATTTGAAATGAGCATGATGGGAGAATTAAACTTCTTCCTTGGGTTACAAATTAAACAAACAGCTAATGGTATCTTTATTCACCAACAGAAATATATAAAAGAACTTCTCAAGAAATATGGCTTGAATAATGCTAAAACCAACAATACACCTATGGCTATAAATGTTAGATTAGATGAAGACCCAAATGGAACAAATATTGATCAAACTATGTATAGAGGCATGATTGGCTCTTTATTGTATTTAACTGCAAGTAGACCCGATATTGCTTTTAGTGTTGGCTTATGTGCTAGATTTCAATCCAATCCTAAAGAATCACATCTCACTGCAGTAAAACGAATTCTAAGATATTTGAAGGGAACAGACGACTTGTCCCTATTTTACCCTAAAAGTGATGTCTATGATTTGAAAGGTTTTAGTGATGCAGATTATGCAGGAGATCTTGTAAACAGAAAAAGTACGTCAGGTATGGTACAATTTCTTGGCTCATGTTTAGTGTCATGGAGTTCACAGAAACAAAACACTGTTACATTATCCACTGCCGAAGCTAAATACGTAGCAGCAGCAGCTTGCTGTTCCCAAATGCTTTGGATAAAACAGCAGCTAAGAGATTTTGGTATTAAATTTGAATGTGTTCCTATTTATTGTGATAATACCAGTGCCATATGCATATCAAAAGATCCAGTGCATCATTCACGAGTAAAACACATCCACATTAGGCATCATTTTCTTAAGGATAATGTTGAAAATAAAAATATTATTATCAAGCATGTAAACACTAACGAGCAAATAGCAGATATCATGACTAAACCGCTTCCAAGGGAACAACATGAGAAAATGAGATTAGAACTTGGCATGATCAAGCTGCATTGAAGTGAGTGACATATGTTATCTTTAAAGACAAAATGAAAATTGAAACGGTCGATCAACCACAAAAATCTTGATTGAAAAATTGATTATCGAAAGGATCAGGTACGCACCATTTAAAAGTATATACTGTGAATGCTCATATGATTGCTTGTTTGATTTGATCAGATTGTAGTAGCATAAAATTTCCATTTGTTTTTTATTTTCATAAAATATATTTACATATGTTTACCCAGCAATTTCTATTAAAATAGAGGGAGTTAAATCATCATAGTTCTTCACTAAATCCGTCTGTTTCCATTTCACATTTTGTGTTCATATGCGCGAATTAAATAAGGAACATGAATCACCTAAACACACGTCCCCTCACATTCATTTTATACACTCTCACACGTCAAGCCCTAAACCCTTCATCCTCAAACGCAATCAACTCTGAATTCCAAAATCATCTTCATCTTCTCACATTTCCTGCAAAATCTCGCTCCATCAACTCATCAAATCACCATGAAAACCAAGAGCCGTACACCCAAAATGAAACAACCTAAGCCTTTAAGAATTATCCACCCAACACCTTTATTAACTGCTCAAGAGTCATCTTCAAAAGAACAACAGGACACTCTTGGTGGCTCTAAAAGGCAAGCAAGGAACAACAGGAAAAGACCAACCACTTCACATAGATCATCTTCAACAAAGAAGGCAAAAGTCGATGTTAACTTGAACGCTGAAGAAGTGTCAAAAGAAATGATGGTTGGGTTTGGTTTAGACAAAAAATGGTATGATTCAACCTTTTTTCCTCAGTTACACACTATATTACAGACTCAGTCTTGGGAATCTTTGATCGCAGAATATTGCTGCAATCCATTATACCCAAAACTGATGCGTGAGTTTGTCTCAAATTTTTTGCTTAACCATGGTGTTTGTTCGAGTTCTGTTAAAGATGTTAAAATAGAGTTCAATAGTCAAAAATTGGGAGAATGGCTAGGTGTGCCCGCAAATGGATTTGATGTTTATTGTGTTGGATCAAAGATAACTTTCTTCGAAATAGATGAAAAGGATGTCTGGAAATTTTTAGGGATCACTGAAAAACGAGGGAAGGTCAGCCATAATGCACTGTCCCTTTTACACAAATTTCTGTATAACATTGCTCATAGATTTTTTTTGCCGCGAAATTCCAAACGCCGTGAAGTAAGTCTACGAGATGCAACCCTAATTTACTGCATGGCTAACAATATTAAAATCAATTTTTCCTCTTTAATGATCTCTCACTTAAGTGAATGTATTTCTAAAGGTTGTGTGATTGGATATGGAGGTTTGCTGACTTGGATTTTTAGGAAGATAGGTGTTCCACTTGAAGGACAAAACTTTCCCATGGGTCCGAACAATATGATAGGTGCCAAGTGCTTAAATAACTTACACCTTAAATTAAATGAGAATGGGACCCTTGAGAACGGTGTTGAAACAATCAATGTTAATTCTGATAATGAGAAGGAAACCGAAAAGGAAGAGGTTGAAATGGAGGAACAGAAGAAGGAAGGATCTAGAGATAAGGAACAGGAGACTGTTCTTTCTGATAAGGAGAAGGAGGACATTGGTGTCTGCAAGGAGGAGGTATCTGTGCCTACTGTGAAGCAGTCTTGCTCAACCTCAAGGAAGAGCAGAAGGCTTGCTGCCAAAGGGAAAAGACCTGTAGTTGTTCTTGATGATGACTCTGTAGCTGAACCAAGTTATAACCCCTCATCAAAGCCAACCACTCCATCATCCCATCATTTCCCATCACCACCACCATCACCGATACCAACTTCACCACCACCTGTTCACACATCTCCACACCAAGGCTTTGACCAGACAACAGTTCCTACAGCTCCATTGTACTCCATTCTCCTCAAACTTGATGAATTGCAGGATCGCTTCTTTAAATTTCAAGATGAAGTTCGTGTTTCCTTAGCCTCACTAAGTGACCAGATGACTCAAATGGAGGCTCGTCTGGGTGCAAAATTGGATACTGTGGAGGTGGAAACAGAATATATAGATGAAGAAGCTCCTGCGTCCTAATTCTTCCTGATAGCTTTTTAATATCTTCTTATTTGTTGCAACCATCACTTTCATCAAACAATCTTTTCTTGTTTTTCAATTGTACCAGTTGGGGTACTGTTTGTCTAATTCATACTATGAACTACATTTTCTTTTATGCTACTAACTACCTGTGAAGATTAATCATAGCTGATCTTGTTTGCATTCATTGTTACTGCTTTTTACTCTGTGCATCCTTATTCTCTCTTTGACTATGACTATATGCTTAGTGTTGTGGTTTGATTGCTCCAATTCTTTTTGAATGATGTCAAAAGGGGGAATGTGACACAAACTTAAATAATGCTTGAGTATGCTTAGCTCTGATTATATCTATTATGTTGGACTTTAGGATTAATTAAGGTTATGATTCATGATCTAAGGCTGTTTGGCTGTGTGCTGCTGATAATTGTTTATTGCTTGCTGATTTTGCTCTGATTGTCAAAATATAGCTAATCTATTATCAGTATATAGTTAACACCTTTTGTTAATGCTTGATGCTCTGATTCTAATGATCAAGATTAATGCTCTGATACTTATGATCAAGATGCTTATGATCAAGATGAACTGTGATGAACTATTTTGTTTGTTCAGATCATCTATTTACTTTTGAGCTCTGATTGTATGCTCTAAATAATACTGGAACCACTGCTTATGTTCTATGCTGAAAATGTATGAGTTTTTGTTGTGTTTATGTTTAGAGTAATTTGATTCATAAAACGTTTGGTAAATTATATTTACTAAGTTAAGAAGAGTTGTTTTAATCTCTAACATTCTCTTCAACATTGGTTTTACTCTATTTTGTTTTAAGTTTGTTTAAAAGTTTGTCATCATCAAAAAGGGGGAATTTGTGGGACCTCTTGAGTTTTGATGATGACTACACTTTATTTAAACAAATATGTTTTTTAGAGATTGTGTGCAGGTCGATATCCGATTGTAATTGTGATCGTTGATAGTACCTATGGCTTAGTTCATGGAAAAGTACGTGTCAAAAGGATTCAAGAGATGTTAGAAGAGTATATCACTTGGGATGTAAAATGGAGACAGGAAGTCTACTGTTCCCAGGTTGGATGTTCTAGCAAAACTGGATTTTGGAGACAGCGCATTGTTCCCAAACTAAAGTCAGCCAACGTTAACTAACAAATTCTAATTTTTATTATTTTTAGTTAATGTACTAAAATTAATTTGTTGCATTTATTTATTATAGTTAATTGGCAAAAAGTTTCTAATAATTACTTTACGTATGAGTCTCTAAATAAAGATCCTTTATTTTAGGATCTATATTTAGTAAATTTTGGATTTGCTAAATATATGAATAGCAGTTGTTGAAAAGGTCTTTGCTATTATTTTTAACCGGTCTTTATCTTAGAAAATAGGTTATCATTTCTATAATTAGTTAGCATGCAACCATTCCTATTAAGTATAACCGTTTCTATTTTTAGTAAAGTTCCAGCCGTTATTATGGGAACAGGAACTGTCGCTGAAGAAACTGCTGCTTAAGGGAACAGAACCTATTATTAGGGAACAGCGGTTATTTTTGTTTTAAATGTATGATTGATTTATTCAAGTCATTGTGGAAATAACCGTTTGGTAGTTTAATCCACCTTATTCCCATGATCTTTTGCTAAGGAATAATGGATTGGAATATTCCTTTTTATTAGGGATTTTAGCTCTATAAATAGTGGACTCGGTTATTCTTCAAAACTTGCCTTAGTATGAGCCATTAAATCATACGTAATTTTGGGAGAATTTTTACAAGAAAATTTTGTTTTAAAAATGCCAATAAATTTATAATATTTTCTTGTGCAACTTATTGATTTTATTTTTAGAGAATTTTTATCCTTTTTGTAAGGGTTTTAGAGAGAATCTTTATAACTAGACTTGGGTGAGTCTAGGGTGAATTAGAAAGCTTCTAGTGAAGCTAGAGAAGAGAATAGCTTTGAGTAAAGCTAAGGACATAGCTTTTAGTGAAGCTAGTGTGGAGTTTAGCTTTTAGTGAAGCTAAGTTTGTTGCTTTGAGTGAAGCAATTTGATAGAGAAGAGTTGGCCTAGTTGATGCGCTTCGAGTGAAGTAAGATGTTTAATGTAATTGTAACGAGTTGCCTTAAACATAATGGAGAATTTAGAAATCCCGAGCGGTCGTGGTTTTTCCTTCTATTTAGGCCTAGAAGGTTTCCACGTAAAAATCGTTTGTCTCTTTTAATTATTTCGCTCTAAGTTTAAGCTTTATTCGTTTTAATTAATTCCGCAAAAACAGGGCAAAAACGCTTAAACTAGTAACAACAACAATTCACCCCCCCCTCTTGTTGTTGTTCCCGTTCCTAATTGAGTCTACAATACTAATATACATATCATAATTATTCAATAATAACATCCTTTATCCTTCATAATATCAAATTCTGATTACGACAATATAAGGATGATTTAGAATCATGAAGGAAAATGTCAAAGGTCACCGACACTTTTCAGCTATTCATTTACCATACCACTAGATATGTTGAAAGTACATAAATATTTATTATTATTTTTATTTTTATTTTTATTTTAATTTTATTTTATTTTATTATTATTATTTTTTTTCCAAGATCACGAACTCATACATGATTAAAGTAATGCTTTATGTACATATATAACGATGATACTAATGGTACTAATAGGGTAATAATAACAGTGATGACTGATGATCAACAAAGATGACATTTTATGTATACATAAAAAAATGCAAGGTGAAAAATAACTAATGAACACACCTACATCACCACAATTTCCAATTTCCAACACTAATTTCACAATATCCAACCTACATCATAACATTTCCATCACAATACTACCTCTAACTATAAGACCGTTATCGCCACCATATGACTGCTACATTAACAATTCTAACACTATACTAAAGCACAACAACACAAAGCCAACAAAATAACGCAACACTTGAAATTATGCATTACAATTATTCCTTCGCAAACAAGTGGAATTCAATCACCCTTCGACCTAAGATGCGAAACTTAAAATTAACAACTATAACATAATCGTTTGTATTAAAACACGTCAAAATTTCAAAACTCTTTTCATCCAATGCTTATTATGATCCAATGGTTTAGTACCATCAAATTAAAACTCTTCTTAACACAAGTGCGAATATTATTTAACTCTCTTTATCGCATAATAATGATTGTGTATGATAATCGTTTAAGACCTAATCCATTATCTCGATTCATTTCTCAAATTATGATTATTCGCATACTCATTATCGTTTCTTCAATGTTTTGGTTTAAAACACCTCATGACTTTTATTAGGACCACATTATCTTTAGTAACTCTTCAAATTAACTTGCCACGTGTCACATGAATCATTATTAAAACAATAACTTGCGTAAAGTCAGCTTCATTTAGAATCTCGTCTAAGTTTATCATTTCAATACACTGGCAGGACTATTAAATTGGTGATCAATGAGATACTCAAAAATACTTAAAACATTTAACTGTATCTTATGTGCACAAAAATGCTTATTCCACCTCATCATCAGATTATTTTATCCTTATGTCTTGTAACTGCCCAGAAGGCCATGAGGAAAACAAATTATAATATCACTGATTCCTTTTTAATTTCAAAAATCTTTTTATCCAGCTAACGCTTTAAAACCGTCACGATTCTTCTTTACATTATCATCCAATTAAAACATTCATTACTCCATATAAGCATTTAATGAGACAAAATGTCTTAACTCAATAGTGCTCCATCGAATCAATCCTTAGGCCATTAACATGCAAATTTGTTTACGATGATTATTCTTTAACTAACCACTTTAATAAGAAGTTATCGACTTATGTATGAATGATATACCATGTCTCATCGAAATACAAAACTCAAAGGACTTGCGAATGATAATTTTCTCCTCTGATACTCAAACTCAAAATCACCCATATTTTATCCAAATAGCCACTTTAAGTAGCTTTTTTTCGACAAGCAAATAGTTATTTAAAGGTCGTTATCACTCGACATACATCAAATACTATATTCATTATGATGAGAGTTGGATGGTTACAAAAATCAAAATTAATGACAGGGGACCCTTATAGTATATAATTCATCAAAATATATATGAAGTGATTAACTCAGGCTAATCGGTTGACTTTAGTTTTTTTTTTACTCTCAATTGATTCTTAAGGTCTCACTACAAGCATAAGATGTTCGACTTAGAACTAACAAACATATGTATTACATTAACCAATTTAGAGCATCAGTCTCAATCATAGTATGAGATTGAAACGTTTATTGGTAGACACGATTATGCCACGCTAAAACTCAACACCAACGTCACTATAGCTAATTACAAAGGTTGAGAGTCTCAATTTAGTAAGAAATATTACTTCAAATGAAAATATTAAGGTAATTTTAGTTTGAACAACAATACTAATGTGATAATTTGGTTCGACTATTATAGCATTATCTTTGAACTAGAGACGTTGAAAACAATCTCTTAACTTCAACTCATCACTATATGAAGAATATATCAATAATACTCTTATAATTCATGGTTCAAAATTGGGGGTTGAATTCTCAAACTATAAACTCTTAACGTGCTCTCGAACTTCTCCTTAATATTTAGGTTTTAACGCATCTATACTTTAACTATAACCGCATTTTTATCATCAATTGATGATTAGAACTTTATTTACAACATATCGCATACAAGACCCCTTTCTTTCATTTACAATATATCGAATTCTTATTACAATTTAGCTCTCATCCTTATTCTTGTTCAAACTACTTACGATCATGCTTGCACAGTCATTAAACATATTCAAGAGAATAATGATCACCACCTTCTATGTTATGATGAACGAATGCACTTGACAAATGGAATGCTCAAGCAGATAAATAAACAGTGGGTTCATGTATAGAATCAATATCAAAACTCGTAAGCTTTATGAAAACAATTAACATGAACAAATATTCAGACACATAAGACTAAATTTCATATAATCATCACGAGCAAGAGGAAGTTCTCGATGCAACCAACTTCTCGAGAATTTCATCATTCATACTTCATATCTCCATAATGACTACTTATAATACAACTCATGAGTTGAATCAAATACTCAAAACTTCCATTATTTCTTGATAATACATAATTCAAATCTACTGATTTGTTAAATCATATCATCATTCAAACCACCATCAAAACCTTTATTATAATAATAACACACATGAGAATGAGTCTCATAACAAGCTAAACAAACTATATATTTATCTATGCACATGCAATGATAATCATTATACATGAATATGTAATATGCACCTATCCCATATCTACTCAAACTCTCACGAATAACTTCTAACTTCAAGCAATTTCTCAACGAATTTGAGGACACAAAGCGTCGAAAATAGGGACTACTGGCTCTGGTAACCACCTGTAACACCCCTGAATTTCCGACCCCTTAACAAAACCAAAACCGTAAAGGACGGGAGGAAATTCGGGTGTTACATAAAAGAATAGGAAAAGAATTTAGATAAACGTTAAATATTAACTTTAAAAAGGTGAGTGGAAATTTTGGCAGCATCTGCCTTAAAACTGTGCGCCTTTGTAGAAAAACAAAATTTAATTTGGAAACTAATAAATTAAAGGCACCAACGGCCTATCAAAGCTATGTCACGGCGGAATGATTCGTCGCCGGCTTCTCAAATCCACATGCCAAGCATGGATCGTGGTTCCGGTGTCGACGTTTGCATTTTAAAAAGACTTAACTCCTTAAAATCATACAGAGTTATAAACTACGCAGCGGAAATACAAATATATGAGGGAGGACGCAAGACCTTATAACAAAACATATACAACCAAAGTTTACAAAAGATAACAAAAACTACTAAATCGAAAGATAGAGGTATGACACAGGGTATGCTTCGCCCTCATCACTCTTCCCAAATGCAATGCAATGCAAAAGAAGCTCCAGTACCTGCTACGCTTGTCTATGATCCCCCCGCTGCTCGACATTAGACCAAAGGCCAATGTGTCATAGTAGGACAATAATAGAAAGTCATCAACAAAAAAACATAAACACAAACACGTACACGTCAGTAACTAGCATCGAATATAATAAGGCCAACTACTAGATAGCATTATATCATAAAACAACATAAGATGATTTCATAAAATGCAAGCACAGATAGTAAACGTTTATCGGCCACTTATACTTCTTAATTTCATTACGTGCTTTCCAACCCGAACCATGTGCTCTTGGGTAGAATGCAGGTCTTCATGCTCCTCTTTTCAAACATAAACTCTTGCAAAACATGCATAGTTCAACTCGACCAAGGCATTAACAGAATACCTAACACATGATCTTATAGAGCTTGTCTATCTTAAGGTGAGTGTTATCATAGTCCGTAATACCCTTGAGGTAACTTAACTTAGAAACACTTCTCACTAGCATAAACTATTCTATCAATAAGTAGATGTTCTATTACTGAGTAAATATTATATCAAAAAGTAAACGTTCTATCAACGCGTAAGCTTTCTACCAAAGAATGAACCTTCTATCACTAAATAACTTTCGATCAATGAATAAACTTTCTATCACTGAATAGTTTTCTATCAGTGGATCTTTTCTCTACTTCCTGGCATAGTGACACGGCCAAGGGCGTTATCGGCCACCCGGCGCCCATGGCAAAGTATGAGCTCATGCCCCCTCCAACTTACCCTCTCGGGTCCTACCTTTGAGAAAAACTAACACACTGGGGTACTAAACCAGTGAAGAGGCCATCATATTGGGGTTTGCAAGGCCTGCATGGTAACACCTCGGTCAAGGGGCGTTATCGACCACCCGGCGCCAAATGATCCAAGCATGCTCATACCCCACTTACGGTGGTCCCGTCGAACCTAACCTAGGGGACTACTAAAACAACCGGACATAATCCAGTTGAGTCACGCCAGCTAATCATAATCTAGTACCTTATCAGATGGGAATAACTTCCACTCTCAACTGTTAATGAGCGCCCTGGGATAGTAGCGTGCCAAAACCCACTGAGCCACTCAATAGAATATGAAATTCACCTATAACGGAGTCATTCTAACTCTAATTAAGGCATAATCTAATTCTTAAATAAATAAGGGGGTGGTTCCCGCCTATTAACACTCTCATTCTCTAAACTATTCTAAGTGCAAGGACTTCATAGTCGATAGCTCTTCATATAAAGTGTACTCACTAGTACTTCATAGTTTCGATACAATGCACACTATCAAAATAAACAATAATGTCTTAAAGAAAATTGCATATAAGGGTTATTATTGCGTGTACGTACCTGTAAGCGTTACTGCACGATCAAAAGTCACAAAATCACCCAACTAAGGCTCTACTTTCCTCTTACGAAATGGGCACAATGGAGAAACAAGAAAAGGGTGACGATATAAGTGGTGTTGTGGTGGTGGTGGAGCACGAAGGTGGACAGCCTGTGGTGTGCCAGACACGGCTGCTGCTGTGGGAACCTCCAAGACACGCAGCTGCTGCCGCCTGCTACTTGGGGTGAGTCACGGCTACTGCAAGGAAAGGGAAGGTGCTGCCGGCTGCTGTCCTTGGTGGCTGTGGAGGCTCAGCAGTGAGTGAGAGGGAGTGAGAGAAAGAGAGAAGAGAAGGAAGGGAGTGACGGGCTGACGGCGTGATTCTTATGAGGGTGGGAGTGATATCCCCTTAAAACTTTAACTCATCCTATTTATTAATTTATACACTTATTTATTTATTTGTTTACCTAGGTTTATCTTCTTGCGAGGCCCAATTAAGAACTCACCTTCGTGTGCTCACACATTTCAATAAAATAATTATTTTGATTCGAACCTCTTTATTAGAAATCATGATTGTATTTTTTTAATATAAATATATGTTAATATTTAAATTCGTATATGAAAGGAATTTATTAAAACTACTTCAAAATTAATTTAATATAATTATAAAATACCCAAAAGTCATTAAAATACTCCCTCCGAACCAATTTAGTTGTCCCATTTCCTTATTTGGCAAAGTCTTTTTAGTTGTCCCATTTCTATTTTTGTCAATCTTTTTTTACCTAAATATCCTTAGTTCACATAAGTAATTACGAATACCTTTTTATATATCTTACTTACCCAACTACCCTTCACTACTTACCCTTCACTATTTACCCTTCACTACTTACCCTTTTTAATGGACCCCACACCATCCTTAATAACCGTGCCCAAGCAAATGGGACATTTAAATTGGTTCGGAGGGAGTATTAATTAATAACGTCAGAAAAATGTCGGGGTGTTACAGGTTTATGGCTGAATAATTATTCAGAAAATAGAGTGTTTTTGCTTCAAATATTTGCCTTTTGCATGCTTGTAATGATGTACAAGTTTTGGGTAGAACAAAAGGGGTTCTTGGGTAGAGTTTTTAGCTTGTGTATGTAAGTATACAAAGGGCCATAAGGGGGAGTAAGATAGCATAAGCATGGCTGGTTTGGGTTGTTTTTTTGGTGATTTTAGTCCATCATTTGATCTATTATAGTGTAGGAAAGGTTTATCTAAGATAGTTTAAGGTTTGGGTAAAAATTGTTGTACATGTAACAAGTTATGTGACTTGTACTTTATGTTTAAAAATCACTTGTATATGTGTGAAATATTTAATTTACTCTCATCATGGTTATATAATATGATTGGGTAATAATTAAAATTTTCTCGAACTGTTATGGGTAGTTGCTCAACTTTAAGTTTTACCTCCAAAGTTTATGTTATTTGTAACGATTCATAATCACGTTACGAATTAACAAGTTTCTAATCATTGTAGAGATTTTTCAAATTACTACCATCACTAATTAAATTATAATTAGTAACGAACAAATATATAAGGAAAATTAGGCGCTAAAAACGACTAATGAAATCTCCTAATAAAACGACTGTTTCACTTGCTTCACTTGTAGCAATCTAGTCTGGGTGCATAATAAATCTAGCATAAACAAAGGGAATCCATAGAGTAGTAAGTCATGGGAGAGAAGAAAACGTGAAGAAGTAGATACGAGGTGCACTAGAAGGAAAATAAGTAGAGCTTACATACTGTCAAAAGTAGAGGTGTTCATTCGGTTGATCGGGTCGGTTTCGGACGGGTTTTATTCGGTTCGGTTGCATTTCGGATCGGTTATTTTTTGACTGTGTGTTACAACGGGTCACACTCGGGTCGAGTCGGTTAGTCACGGTTCGGTTAGAGATCGGTTATTCAAGCTATCGGGTTAGCATCAGTTCGGTGTCGGTTGAAGTTCGTGTCGAGTGTCAATCGGTCTCGGGTTGTCATCGATTACTAATTGGTTTGGTTTTTTCGGGTGCAAATCGGGTTCGAGCTTTATTTTTCGAGTAGTTATCGGTTACAGATAACTATTGATCGGGTCAATATCGAAATAAGTTAATAGTCAGGTTTTTAATTGATATATGCTCATTTACTTACAAAAAATAATTACCGATTGTTTTATCAGATATAGCAGATAGAGGTGTCAAACAGGTCGGGTTGGGTCATTTTCAGGTTCGGATCATATATAAATGGGTCAATAAACCCTTAACCTGAACCTGACCCATTTAATTAATGGGTTAAAAATTGAAACCCCGACCTGATCTGTAGCAAATCGGATCAACCTGCTAATGACCCATTTAACCTACTTTTTTTTAGGTCATTAAATTCATATATTTCAGGTCATTTGACCCATTTAACCTTAATTAAAGGCTTCCTCCAAAAATAAACGTATGCCACTTAATGCAGCGAGCACACGGTATTCTTTAGTAAAAGGTGAAAGAATAGTTCGCTTTGTGCTCACGGCGTGGCTGCGTAAGTTGGTATGAGATCTGTGGAAGTGATTTAAAGGAATTTTCTTTTATTAGTATCTTTCATAGCCGATGTGGGGCAACTTCCTTTGTTATTGACCCATTTGGCAAATGTTTAAATATTCAACCTGAACCTAACCCATTTAATAAACAGATCAGGTCGGGTTGACCCATTTAATTAATTGGGTCAAAAATCTAAACCCAATTACCCGCTAATTTCGAGTCGGTTTCAGATCAGGTTAGCAGGTCGGGTCAGCTTTTGCCAGCCCTAATAGGCAGATCAATTTATTTCAATTAGTTTATATATATATATATATATATATATATATATATATATATATATATATATATATATATATATATATATATATATATATATATATATATATATATATATATATATATATATATATATATATATATATATATATATATATATATATATATATATATATATATATATATATATATATATATATATATATATATATATATACATATATACATATATATACATATATACATATATATATATATACATATATATATATATATACATATATATATATATACATATATATATATACATATATATATATATACATATATATATATATATATATATATATATATATATATATATATACATACATATATATATATATATATATATATATATATATATATATATATATATATATATATATATATATATATATATATATACATATATATATATACATATATATATATACATATATATATATACATATATATATATACATATATATATATACATATATATATATACATATATATATATATACATATATATATATACATATATATATATACATATATATATATATATATCTATATATATATATATATATATATATATATATATATATATATATATATATATATATATATATATATATATATATATATATATATATATATATATATATATATATATTCCGTATGCAATCTCTTCTGTATAGAACTTGTGTTCTTCCTTTTTTCGTATTATTAGAAAACTGAAATTGGACTTAATTTGCTAAATTTAGGTGAAAATTTGATTCGGATTTATAACAGTTCGATTTACAATCGGTTCGGCTTTGTATCAGTTCGGGTTAAAAACAGTTCGATTAATAATCAATCGGGTTTGTATCAGTTCGGGTTAAAAACAGTTCGATCTTAATCGGTTTTAGTCAGGTTACATTCGGTTACGTGCATAATTCGGGTCGAATTTCACTCAGGTCGATCACTGTTCAGTTCGGGTAACATCGGTTAAGGTTTATATGTAGGTTATAAAATTCGGTTGCAATTCGAGTTCGATTTTGCCCTTTTCGGTTATCAAACGGTTCGAGTGAAGTATCGGTTCGGGTAATTGTGGTAAACCTAAAAAACTTACATTTTTCGGGTCGGATAATTTTCGATTTCGGGTCGGGTTTGTTTTGAACATCTCTAGTCAAAAGACAACAAAATTATCCCATGAATCAGATTATATTATGTTTAAAATTAAAATCCTAAAAGCCTCCAACAACTTCGACAAACACAAGACACAAAATTAAAGTGGTGTTTACTATTACTCTTGATTGAAAGTAGAATAAAATTTAATCAGATTGAAATAATACAAGCAACAAAAACTCAAGCACAAGAAAAAATAGAATAGAAAATAAATTATTACAAAAATACTGACAGCACCATCTGAGCACAGCCTTTGTCCACCACAATAGCACCCCCATTGGCCCCATAGCAACAAACATCATCAAACCCTGCACAAAACAAACTTGTGATGCGAATGTAGTGGTTATATAATTAAAGTGGTCCGTTTCCTGTTCCTATCAACAACTTGCCCATGCCAAATCTATACCAAAATTATACATAACATTAACGCAAAATATTCTTATAATTAATAAATATGTTGATGTTATAATTTTCAAGCTCCTTAAAAATTATAAGAAAGTTAATGTTATAGTTTTTCATAACATATTAATAAGTATAAATAGGTATTTTTAGTTACTAAAGTAATTATTTTTATTATAAATCTAGGTTTTTATGAACCCTTTAAAAAATCACACATTGAAAGATAGAAATTTTATTTATTAAGTAGGTGTTTATAGTATTTAAAGTCTACGTTTAAAGTTGTTATAATAAGGAAAAATTATAAGAAACTACCTAATATATATGACCTTTTTCAAAAAACTATCTTATGTAATTTTTTTGCAAAAAACTGCCTAATATAACACAAACGTTTGTGGATGACTACCAGTTAATAGTTTTTGTATGTTGACCGTTAAAATTATAATTGACCAGCGCGTGGAGTGTGACGTGATCCGCTTAATTCACCTCTCCTCTTCCTTAGTACACACGATTTCAGAATCAGAAATCCTCGTTCCCCCTTTCTCCTTCATTTTCTAATTCAAAGAACCCTAATTTATCTAAAAATTATCCCTAATTTAATAGTAATGTGGGTGTGGAGTTCCCTTTGCAAAGAGAATGTCATGGACCAAGAAAAATTCTAGAAGACGGTTTAAAATTTTCATTTTTTATGATCCTGATATAAATTGGAGGGGATGCCAAAAGTTCAAATGGATTGATGAACCTAAAATAGTTGATCGGCAAAGAGAAGTGACGAACACACTTGTGAAGGAGAAGCGACAATTAGCAAATTAAATTAAGATTTTGAATTGATTTTAAGATATAAAATTAACAAATTTAAATATTAAATAATAAACTATATTCATCATTTATGATTTGTTGTATATTTGAGCTAAATTATTTTGCAAATTAAAGTTAAATGTGAAAAAACTAAGGAAAAATTATCCTGAATAATACGACTTTTCACTGATTTCCCTACAATAACACGAATTTTCAATTAACCATGAATAATACGAAGTTTAATATCATTTTTCCATCAACATTCTTTTATAGATATGACCGGCTAAATGTAGAAATTTATTATTTTTATTTTTTTTTAGAAGGAATTAATTACTCACTTTACCCAAATATTGCTTTCTCTCTCTCCTTATTGCTTCAAAACTTTATAGACATTGAACTCTACCTCATTCGAAAATATCAAAGATTGAAGAAGACCTAGATTCTTGAGTATCCCACGCTTCATAACGTCAGATTATGGTTAGTTGTTCTTCTCAATTGCTTTTATTCCCCAATTTTTATTTACATAGAAAAATTAGGGTTTTAAAATCCCCAAAATTTTCCATTTCTTTATTTACTGTAATTTCAGTTTTTGCTTGCTTTTACTCAAAAATTTCTGTTTACTCAAACGTGGATGTATTTTAGTGTTTTTTTACTTGTTTTTAGGCTAATGTTAATGATTCAATTACATTGAAGTTTTGGCATTGTGGGGTAGTCAAAAGAGGAGTTCTAGGGTTTAAGTATTTATGTGGGATGTGTAAAACCTCTCCATAGACCCTGAAAAGATGTTTTTTTTGAGTTAGAAGGAACTATAAAGGAGGATCTTGGGGTAAAATATGAGTTTTCTCTTGGTATCATCTACTTAATGCGCTTAGCTTTGAGGAAGGGTTAAAGAGGGTTGCTGATGATATTTGTGTTGGGGAAATGTCTAAGATAACTGTTGAAAATAGGGTATTATTTGTATATGTAGTTAATGATAAGGATGATGAGAAATTCATTCTAGAAATATCAAAAAGTATTACTAAAAGTAGTAAAGTTTGGTCCATTATTGGGAATAGATAACCCCTTAGAGAGCATTTAAGGCAAAAGATTCCCTTTATGAAAGTTCAAGTCCCCACAACATCAATAAAAAACCAAACAACCCACCCCAAAGTGATATTTATGTGGAAATGGAAAACAAGTACATACCTCTTCACACCAGAAACTTATCTTCAAAATCAGATCTAGTGGGTGATTGAGCTAGGGTTTGACAAACTTGAACATGATTTTTCAGAAGATGAGCTAGAGTTTGGTAAATATTTCTAAGGTAAGTGAAGAAGATGCATTTAAGGAGGATGATTCACAAGATCTTGATTATGAGCTATCACATGATGAGGAAGATGAGGATGAAATATCATTGGTGCTTGTGCAAAGTCAAGATTTGTCATTCGAAGAACCAGAGCAAGTGGATGTTTCTGTTTTGAAATTAGGTGAGTGTAGTAACACCAAGGTGTTCTCTGAGTATGACAACAGTGATGATGAAGCTGATGATGCTACTGTAGTTCATGGTCGGACCGATTTAAGGAGATTCAAATGGATTGTTGGGCAAGTTTTTAGCACCCCGGTTGAATTTAAAATTTTGTTTAAGTGACAAGGCTAGATTGAATAAGCTTGGAGTAAAGTGTATTGAAGGTTGTCCCTTTAAGCGTTTACGCTAGTTAGGATAAAACACGAGCTTCCGTTATTGTCAAGAAAGTTAATGGTGAACACACTTATCAAAGAAACATGGATTCAAATCGTCAATTCAAAGCTTCCTAGTGTGCAGATCAATTATTTGATTTATTCAAGTCAAGGCCACAAATTCCTTTTATAGAACTAGTTAATATTGTAACATCCGTTTTTTTTCCTCAAAATAAAAAAAAATTTTAGAAATTTAAAAAAAAATAAAATAAAAATAACACCCATTAACAAATAACTTCCCATTTCTCCCTCTAAATCTTATACTAACCTCACTTAACTACTATAAATTAAACCAATTACTCTTAATTCATTCACATTATTACTCACACTTCCTTTTTCTCCTACAAACTACTTCCTCCATCTCCCATTTGCTTAAAATTCAGTCAAGAAAACGCAAGATTTCGATATTAAAGATATGAATTTCATCATTTTGTTAGAGGTTTTTATATCCAAAACCTAAAAATTTATGCTAATTGAAAAATATCCATTTTTTTTATTTGATAAAAAAAATAATAATATTTCTGACCTTAGTTTTCCGGCGATAAGGCGGTCATTGGGATACCAACCGCGTGCAACGGCGGCCACCGGAGTCACCACCTGCCGGCACCTTCTCCTCCTTCCTTCTCCCTTTCTCCTTCTCTCTCTTCTTCTTTCTCTCTTCTTTCTTCCTTGTGTGGTACGGTGGGTTATTTTTTAACCCATTTCATTTCTTTTTTTTTTATTATTCCTTCAACTTTATTATACTTATTATAAAATATTATTTATTTTCTTTTTCTTTTAATTTTATTATGTTAACTTTTGTCCTTTTCTTTTAAAAATCATTTATAATACTCTTAATATCTATAATTAAATTTTGAAACTACCTTTTTGAATAAATTATATAAAACAAAAAAGAGTCTTTTAATTTATTTATTTCGATGGGTTGATCGGGGTATTAATTTAAGATATATTATTTTATCGTGTAGACAGCGGATTCGTAGACAGAGATTATTAGGAGCGTACGTTGTCTAAGAGCGCGTGACAAGGTAATTCTCAATGTCCATCTAACTAGTTTTATCCCGTTAGTATTATGTGATAAGTGATAATTAATGTGTTTAAATAGGATGCATGATTTTATATGACATTATTTTATATTATGTTTTATATATTCTCAAATCTTATTTACTATTATATTTGTCAAACTTGAATTTATAATTACTATTTTGATAAAATTTATATTATTATTTTGATAACGAAATTTGATACGATTTAGTTTGAAAGAGAAATATTTATAATATTATTTTGATGAGAGTTGTATTATTATTTTAATAATTATTATAAATGCGATTGAATTTGGTAGAAATATATTATGATATTAATATTGCAATTGAATATTCTGGACATATATTTTTCTTGGGAAAACCTATGATCATAAAATAAAATGTATAATGTATGTTTGATTATATGTTTGTGCGCACGCAACTAGTTATTAAAATATATTAAATCACGTAAAGTGTAACACGGGGGAAATGAAGCTCTTATATTTGTTGTGATCCAAGTATAAGGGTGATGAACAGGTTGTCCTGTTTGGTTAGTATAGCTGCCGACATGTATTATTATTTCTGATACTTGGTACGATGTCTGGTCTTCCTTCTATTTGTTGTGATCTAAGTAGAAGGGGTGTGCACACTAGGGTTCCCTAAGACTACTCTGCTGGCCTTGAATTATTTGGGGTGACGACCTCTTGATGAAGTAGGTATAGGGGTAAAGCCTCGGCCTACTGGCGTTCTCGTTCCCTCAAATTAAAAATTGATTATGTGTTTGTCATTATTAAGTATCAAATTAATAAATTGGTTTATGTGATATTATATATATTGTTTTCACAATTTGTTTTTTTTTAAACTCAGCTATATATTATTTTCCAAAATTATTTTCAACTCAAATTATATTTTATGTTCTTAAATTGTTTTCATACGTAATTGTTTTACGGAATGGAGTTGGAATTACTCAATTTTCTGATTTTGGGAGTTTTTCCCTTGTTTTTCTTGCATTGTTATGTTGCAGGTTATTGATATGTTCTTAAATAGTTTTCATATGTAATTGTTTTACGGAATGGAGTTGGAATTACTCAATTTTCTGATTTTGGGATTTTTTTTCCCTTGTTTTTCTTGCATTGTTATGTTGCAGGTTATTGATTGCGTTGGAATCGTGGAGTGAGAATCACATGGAAACATAGCTTTTATTAGAGTCGTATTTCAGTTTAAATTTTATTTTAAATTGTTTAAATTTTTATATGGACATAGATTGCGTTTTAGTCTTCTCTTATGTTGTAAGACACTTTGTTGGATTTAAAGTTATTAAGTTATTTCTTAGTCGTTAAGCCTTACATTTATTTTATTAGAAATAGATGTGGCGGTAACACTCCCATTAGTAGATTTTGGCTCATGTTTTTCATTAAAGGTGTTTTCAAAAGTTCGACCTATTCTAAGGGTGTTATAGATATTGTTAGGAAACAATTTTGAATTATCATTAGTAGGGAATTTGCTGACAGGATTAAGTATGCTGCACATAGGAGGTTACATGGATCCATGAAACAACATTATCTTAAGCTCATGAGCTATGTTGTTGTTTTAAAACAAAGTAACCCAAATAGCCACTTCAGTATTGTTACTGGTCCAAGCACAAATCCACCCACATTTCAGAGGATCTTTGTTTGCTTTGAAGGGGTTAAAGATGGTTGGGTTGGTGGGTGTAAGAAAATCTTGTTCATTGATGGTTGTTTTCTAAAAACATTCTTGGGAGGAATGTTATTAAGTGCAGTTGGTAGAGACCCTAATGAGTAAATGTATCCATTGGCTTGGGCTGATATTGAAAAACAATGAATCATGGCAATGATTTATTTTTGAATTGAAGAAATGTGTTCCTCATGATCATGGAAAAAAATGGATAGTAATATCAAATGAACACCAGGTAAACACCCCTCCCTACTGTTATATTGATTTTACTAAGTGTGTATTGTTGTTACTGATATTATGGTAGTATTTAAAGAAACTTAGCTACTGATATTATGGTAGTATGCACTTTAACATAGACTCAGAAACTTAGCTACTAATTTGTTTTAAGTACAAGCACATTAACATTAACGTATAGTACAAGCACATTAATACAAACATCTAATGTTGATCCTGATTTTAACCTATTGTTTTGGACTAAGTACAAGTGTCTATTGTTATTTTCAATAAAATACAACCTACTGTTATTTACTAAGTACAAGCACCTACTGTTATTTACTTAGTACAACACCTACTGTTATTTACTAAGTACAAGCACATTAACATATAGACCTTGAAATACAAATACCTACTACTACTATTATTTACTAAGTACAAGCACATTAACATGTAGTACAAGCACAGTAATACAACCTACTATTATTATACAACTAATGTTATTTATGCACATTTAATACACTTATCTGTTGTACAGAACATTTTGATGCAGTCCAACTTGAGCTTCCAAAAGCAGAACATAAGCATTGTGCTAGGCACATCTACGCAAATTGGAACAAGTCATTCAAAGGGGAAGAGATGAAATTACTGTTTTGGAGATGTGCCAAAGCATACAACTTGGTTGATTTTGAGGAAGCAATTAATGAGATGGAGAATGTAAATCCGGTTGCTGTTGGCGCCTTCAAGAAATGTGGTCCACAATTGTTTTATAGGTCTTTTGTCAAACTAGAAGGAAAGTGTGATGTTATTTTGAGCAATATGGTCGAAATGTTCAACAACTACATTATGAATGCAAGATCACATCACTTAATAGATATGCTTGAGGAAATTAGATCAATACTAATGAAGAGGAGGGCTAGTAAAAAGGAAGAGTCATTGATGAAGTGGAAGGGTTTGTTATGTCCAAAGGTACAAAAAATGTTAGATTCAGAGAAGCAAGAAGTAGCTAAGTGCACTGTCATTCCTTCAACATCAACTCGTTTCTAGGTACTGCTTTACATGGATGTTTTAGAGGTCGATATTGAAAATAGAACTTGCACTTGCAGGAAATGGGTTTTAAGGGGGATTCCATGTTGTTATGGAGTTGCATCTATTTTTCACTTGCATAAGGAGGTTGCGTCTTACTTTGATCAGTGCTACACTAAAGAGGCTTACTTGAGAGCCTATAAAGGAAATATTAATACTTGTATTGGCGAGAGGGATTGGCCTAAAATTGACAAATCGATCGATCCTCCTCCAATCAAGATTGGTCTTGGTAAAACACGGAAAAATAGAGTTAAGGGTTCGCATGAAGATCCTAAAAAACCAGGAAAGCTCTCGAGACATGACCTTCAAATGACATGTGGCATTTGCAATAAGGTAGGGCATAACAAAAGGAAGTGTCCGAAAAAGGGTAAAGCAATTAAGCAAACACCTCCATTGAAGAGAAGTAGAGGAAGAACAAAACATATTGTTGATGTAGCAACCAACACACCAGAGTTATCCCATCATAACATGTCTACACAACCTAGTTCTTTAGGTAAAGGCAATAGGACAATTAGAACATGGGAAGGGAGTAAAGGGGGTAAGACTAGTAGTGCAAGCGAAAGGAGTGGTGTCACTACTACTAAAAGAGGAAAGCCAAAGAAGAACCCTCCTAAAATAGTATCAACCCAAGCATTGACAATGAAGAATTGATGTTGCAAGACTTAGTGTCATTTTGCTGCTCTTTTGTATATGTTAAGTTACCATTATGGTGTAATCTATGGCTTAGAACATTGTTGAAATATTTTGCATTTTAGAAAACAATTTAGTACTTTTGTATGTAAGGAATGCTTATGTATGTAAAGGTAACATTTTGGCTATAACATGTATGGATTGAAGCTATAATTCTTGATAAGAAGAAACTGTTGCTATTTTTCATTACATTGAATTTTCAATACATGAAGTTCCATTACGTGATCAAATTCTTATACTTAGCTTAACATAAATAAGAACAATACAAATAAAACCCAAGATGCAATTAAGTACAAAACTTAATGCTTTTTGTGCATTTACATGTTTAACAACTTCCAATTTCAAAATAGCTTCACTTTCTTTCAATTTCGCATTCGTGGCCTTTAATTTCATTATTTTATCAATCAACATAGCTTTCTCTTCTTCCAAACAAGAGGAAATTCCACTTAAAAAATTTACAATCTGGTGCCTACATTTCAAATCATATCATGAAACCCTAATTGATAAAGAATTTAAAAATTACCATAAAAAAAAATAAAGCTATTGTAGGATATATGCTTACTGTCCAAAATGCACATCCATAAAACATCTTACCAACCCTTATTCCTTTTTTGATAACTTGTAATTTAGCATGAACACCATGTTTACGTAAAGGAATTCCTTTTGCAATTGATGTTCTAGATTGAGATCATGGTGAAGAAGAATTGTGTTCAACATCAAATTAGTTTGGCTTTGAAAATGAAAATGGAAAAAAAATGAGAAGTTAGAAGTAAATAAAATGGAAGAATAAAGTAAGAAAAAGAGGTAAAAAAAATCTGCAAAAAGTGAAGGAAATAGAGGTAGAAAATGACATTCTGATGTAACGGTCATATTTTACCTTTTCTACCGGTTATAAACCGGTCAGGTATACTAGCGGAAAAATGATCTTAAACTTCGTATCATTCATGGTTAATTGAAAGTTCGTACTATTGCAGGGAAATTAGTGAAATGTCGTATTATTTAGGGTAATTTTTTCAAAAACTAATTCAAGAATAGTTTTAAGGAGTTTTACGTGAGGAAAACAAATTATCAAATTTTTATAGAATGGGTTATGCTTCTTGTGATAAAAATCTGTCATAAATATCGTCTTTCACAAGACTTGCTCTCAAAGATATTGTAAGCTTTTGACTTGCTCTAAATAAATGTCGTATTATTTAGGGTAACCTTGAGTTTTTGACTTTTTTACGTTGTAGACAAACATATTTTTATTTATGTGGTGCTGTAAGCTTTTCATTTTTCACTTGGTATACAAAAGATTTAAATTTTTTTAAAAAATTTATGCTATTATTGCCCATCATAAACAATTTTTTTTCATTAAAACAAACTTGGCGTTCGTTGTCCACCTTATGCCTTATGGGATACATTTTTCAAAAATATATTTAAAATGAGTATTTAATTTAATAAAAAGGTTAATATTTAAAAAAATGTTTGTGGAGGTGGAAAATTGAAAACTGAGATGATGTATGTAATTTTTCGTTTAATTTGATTTGATGAAATAAAGGGTATTTGGGGTATTTAAGGATTAATAATTCATTTTGTCAAAGTTTTCCAAAAACCTAAAAAGAAGCTCCTTCCCACAAAGGTGAAGCCGTGAAGGTGACAGGACAGACAATAATAAACAAAGATCAAAAAAACCCAGAACAGAAATAAATAAAAGCAAACTTTAGAAAGAGGGCGTTTTTATTTTGAACTTTTGGTTTTTGATTTCATCGTTTTCCCAATTTTCCTCTCATAATTTCATTTTATTCCTTAATAAAAGGTTATAAATTGAAATTTGGAGTCATGTGTACTGGGGATCTTGTTCAAATTGAACCCGCGGAGCTCAAATTCCCTTGTAAGTTATTTTTCTTCGTGTTACCCCTAATTTTTGGCTTTAATGGTAGATTTAGGTGATTTGTTTGAATGTTGATGTTAATTTATGCTTATTTGACAATGAGTTTGGATTAAATTTTTGTGGGATTGTCTTTTATTTTGTTTGTTTTATTTTTGAAGTTGAATTGAGGAGGCAGAGTTCTTGTTCTATGCATTTGATCAATAAGACGGATCAATATGTTGCTTTTAAGGTAAAACTTTTTTTATTTTGTTAAATGACTATTTCATTTTTGATAAATATTTTAATTTGAGCTTTCTGATAATATGATTATTAATGCTTTGAATTTTCTTTGGTAAAGGTGAAAACAACTAATCCCAAGAAGTATTGTGTTCGTCCCAATACTGGGGTTGTCTTGCCTGGAGCAGCATGTGATGTTACAGGTAATCTTATGTATGAATAAAATTATTAATTGTTATGTTTTTGGAGAGTAGTTCACGCACAAATCTGAATTTTAATTGTCATTCATTGATAGATGTATTGATTTGCGATATAAAGATCTGGTTAGGTTATACTCTGTAGAATTGGATTAATCATATACTTCTATGTAGTCTTACAAATAGTGCAATTTTTTTGACAAAATGTCATATGGATTTTTGAGATGTGACTGCATATTGCATGTTCGTATACTTGATTCATGATCAATTGTTTTGAGTTTTTGTAGTATTGATTACTTGTGATTTCCAACTTTACATTGTAGTTACAATGCAAGCTCAGAAAGAGACTCCGCCTGATATGCAATGTAAGGATAAATTCTTAGTTCAGAGTGTTGTTGTTCCTGATTCTAGTACAACAAAAGACATAACTTCTGAGATGGTATGGTAGTTTTGTACTCTTCTTGTAAGTATGTGATGGTTTTATTACTTTATACCTACTCTGTTCTTATATGATGCATGGCCTTTGAATTCATGAATTCAGTTTAACAAGGAGGAGGGGAAACTTGTGGAGGAATTCAAGTTAAGGGTTGTTTACATTCCTGCTAATCCTCCCTCACCAGTCCCAGAAGAGTCCGAGGAAGGATCTCCACCTCGTGAAGATTCAAATGAACATGCTTCACTGGCGTCAGCTGTAAGTGTGTAAAATTTTATTGAAACATGGTGTCTAATCTAAATAGGTCACTTACTCTTTCTGGGCATTATTATAGGTAACAAGATCTCTTGAAGGGTCGTCGAAAGAGAAGGATCATGAGGTAATCAACTTTCTTCTTTGGAAAATGTCCATTTGCTTTTATTGGGGTTAAGATATGTTCATTTTGCTAACTTAATATTGATGAGGAACTTGATGTTCATAGTTATGTTATATGAATATTTCCATCATAAGTTATGTGCCATTGCTTATTAATTATTCATGAGATTTTAAGAGTAATTTTAGACTCTAGTTCTTTGTTTCTTTAGGTACATGTATGAATGTTTAATAGGGGTTCTATGCTTATGTTTTAAATACTAAAAATGAAACTTTCTACATCATGGTCTGTGAAGATACAACTGAAAACTCATTGGCCTACCAGTAAGTCATGGATCTGTTACAACTGTCATGAAACTTGACTTTACCCTCCCAATATGCATTAGATTGAGTCAGCTACACTTTCACAAAGAACTGCAATCTTTTCAAATTCATGTATTTTGATAGTCACGTTGGTATGATTTAGATAAGCTGAACTAAATATAATTCAAGAAAGCTGAAATGCAAGCAAGTTGTAGGAACCTACAAACAAAGAAAGTTGTGGTATGGGTTTGACTTTGAATGTTAAAGCCATGCTACATAATGGATGAGAAAGTTTCAAATTTCATACCCATTCTGTCTGCACGTAGATATCCCTTGTTACTGGATTTTAACTGCAGGAGGGAGGCAACTTATTGATAACTCTTTTCTTTGCAACCACATATTTTTCCATCACCTTCACAAATACCTGCACATGATTCCATTTTGTCCAGGACGCTCCTGACCTTTCTCCAAGCTTCATGCATGATGTGAATGATCTCATAGCTCATGATATTTCTTGTGTGTTTTGGTTCATGCAGCCAACCATATTGCTGTGTGATTAAAGCTATGGCACTATTTTTCAATGTCTAGTTGTTTTTGAATGTAGAAGACTAGACCGTTTTCGAGAAAGAGTAGTTGGCTAAGTGTTAATTAAAATTTGCTTGTAAAGTAATATAAGGAGAGAGATACCTTTGGGTTTCGACTAGCGGAAGATATTTAACAGAATAGAATTGATTTTTTATGCTTTACAAACTTATACACTTCTTTTTTGATGATTGAGATTTTAGGTATTTAAAATTTGATGGTTGATACCATTGGTTAGAATTTAATATCCCACTTCTTGTACAGAAATTGAACCAAATGCCATTTAACACCTAGTGAATATTTTGTTCCTTTATTTTTTTCATTGTGGTTGGGCTTTTGCATAATTTTGAATTTTTGTAATGTGTTAAGCACTTTCATTATTTTTGGACTTTTACGGCTTGTTGGTAGTAAATAAGGGGAATGGAATGGAAAGTTTGAAAATCTCCTGACAAGTTTAATGGTCATGTTTTTCGTAATCTCATTTTCATTATGAAATTCATTCTAATGCATCATCATTTGAGGATTCGGAGATATGCTATTAGGTGGTGATGGAAAATTATGAACGAAGAAACTTTTTATGATCATGGTTTCATCAACATGGGATGGACATCTTATATTTCATAAAATTTATATTATAAAGCATTCCCATTACAGTCATTAAGTACGTTGAGCTGTTAGGGTACAACATAAAGTATATGGGAGTTCATTATAATTTTTTATTAATTTGAGATTTGTAGACGCTTTGAGATTCTTTACATGGCTACTAGATTCTTTTTTTGGGTGAATTGCTAGATTGTTCACCACAAAAGATGGCATATTTTAATTTAAAGATGACATATTTCAAGTTACATTAGAGAAATATACACCTGCAAAATCATTGGTACTGTTAGTCACATTCATTAGTGTAATGAATAAAATTCTGTTGATAGACACATGATTCAAGTTTGATATTTAATAATTGTTTCACCTGTTAATGAAAAATGTTTAAAGCAATTTTGATTCGACCCAATATTGTTAGGGGCTATTGCAATCTTATTGCGTATCTGCATTGTTGTTGATAGCTTTTAACATTGTTCTCGTTTAGGGCCATGGCAAGAAATAAAGTGATCAATAAAGTAATGTTTCAAGATCTCTTTGTCTGCAATATGTAATATGAAGTAGTTGCATTATCTTTAATTGTAATTTTCAGATTTGAAAGCTTAATTACTAAACCTTAATATTACCGTTCAATTATTTTATGATGGATACATTTTGTCTGCACACTTTTGGAATGGAGCTTGATGATGGTTCTACATTGGGATTATAAATGAGCCATAGTTTTTTCCAAGGCTTTTTAGCATCTTCTTAGACCATTCAATGTGATTTTGTATTTTCTATTCAGTTGATATATGGATTAAACCGTTTTGATATAATGATAAAATACCTCTTTAGCAAGAAATGTCATTATTGTGCTATCAACAACATCGGTGTTTTTATTGATATATTTCCTGAACGAGAATGCTAACTTTCAACTAATCTATTTCAGTCACGGGCTTTGATATCAAAATTGACAAATGAGAAAGCTTCTGCCATTCAACAAAGTCAAAAGCTTCGTCAAGAATTGGTATGACAGCTCATCCTTCCCGTGTTTGAATTTTGACACACAATCTGGGTCCTTAATTTGTCACTTGGATGTCTTAATATCCTTGCAATGCCTACCATCTTGAAGAATTCTTTCAAATTTGTTACTATCATGACGTATCCTTGAGACTTGCATTTTTTTAAATGTTTGCATTTTACATGCTGATCTTTCCTCGGTTAGACCGGAGTCATCACAAATAGACAATGCTCTTTAACAAGATAAACTGAAATGCTTCCCGCTGGCACTTGTCTCTTTGTCAATTTAAAATGTTCAAAATGCTAACCATTGCTTGTGTCTATTAGTTTTTGGTACTTTGGATTGTGGTTTTTTTTAATTTACTTTATGGAACCATAGTGCCTGGGACTACTTTGAGGTGTGTGGATTGCAATGGTGGGAGGGGAAAAATGTAAAAGTAAAAGTAAGGGGGTGGAGGAAAGCTGAAATGGGCTTGTGTTTTCCCTCCAAATATTTATCACTTGAAAGGATGTTACTTTTTAAATGGTAAGAGGAATGGGATCCTCGATTTCTCACCTTATTCACCCCCCAATTATATCCTAGTAAACAAAATGATTGTAGTCACCCTCCCTGCACTCTCTTTAAATGCGCTTATCTAAATACATTGTTTTTCTCTATTTGTTTAGCTTTCCATTGGGTTGGATTGTGTGAAAAACGTGAAATGTTTCCCTTCACTTGTAACACTTCATTTGGACATATCTGCAGCGATCTTTTCTGCTGCTTTCTGTTGCTGTGTTATCCATGCTACTTTCTGACATATCTGCTCGATTTAATAGGAAATATTGAAGAGAGAAATTGGAAGAAGGCGTACTGGTGGTTTGCCATTATATGCTGTTGCGCTGATCGGTATTATTTGCATACTCATGGGGTATTTCATTAAGAGAACATAGGAGTCGATGTATGCAGATCTGTTTTCCGGAGGCTTGGCAAATATGAATACGCAGATGATCTATCCACATTTCTCGGACGCAACTTTTGTTTTTGCAATCATCTTAACTGTAGAAGTAGCATTTTGGATGATCTGTTTCTTTTTGACGTAATGATGCAGTTAGATTGCGTTTTGTGAATCAACAAACACTGGTTTTAGTACAATGAGCATGTTTTGAGGATGATTGGGGGCTTTTAGGCCTTTTTTGTATACTTGAGCATTCTGTTTTGCAAGAATAGTCGATGCTTTACTTGCTGGTTTGCTATTGCCATTTTTCGGGTTGTTTTGGTGAAAGCTGTAAAGCCAAAGCAATCCAGAATTAAAACAAGTTCGGTTCTGTTTAATTTGTTTTGGTGAATTTATTTACTCTGATAGTGTCAATTGTTGATGAAGTTGAATGCTTGCATTATATTTTGTTGGTTTCAATTTAATTCCTTAATCTTGATGATTATACTTTCTATTCCTGTCCATATATTTAATCCCCCGTGCCTGTGATTGTTAGTTGACCTAACTCTTAATTTCTAAAGCATTTGCTTTTTAATGTCATTCTTTATCTTTTTAGTACACTACTGTATTGTATTGTATTTTATAATCCTTGGATTTCAAGATCATAAAAGGGAATCATTTTCTCTTCAAAAAGATTTTCATGAAATTGATTTCTTACAATGGTGGATCTAAAAAAAAAAAAAAAACCATAAGCAATATGAAATTTTATCAACTTTAAATTAGATGCGAATTGTGTAAGTTTGAGAGAAATATAATCGACGTATAATCGACGTATTTGGGTACTGTTATCCTAAAATCAAACTTTCTAAAAGAAAAAAAACAGCAAAAATGTGCAATATCACATATACTTGGATTTGATCTTGGATCTTGAGGTTCCAAGACAAATTGCATCCTCAACCCTTACAAAATTTTTGCTATTAATTGACAATAGTGAACAATATTAGATTTGCCCCTGACTTCTTATGATTATCATTTCGTTTTTAAATATTATTATATTGAATCGAATGTTCTATATGATTATGCATCAATTTTAAGGGAAAAAAAATAAATAAAGAGGATTACATGAGACCACATGAGATGAGTGAGTAAGAGAAAAAGTGATAATTCAAAGATACTTGTGTATATATTTGGATTTCATGAAGAAATAAGGAAACAAGTTGCAAAATCTAATGCTTCTTATAAAAGACACAAGGAAGAACAAAATATCAAAATAAATTTTGTTCCACATTGCTTGGAGAACCAAATAAAAATCAAAGAGCTAGCAAAATAAATTCTATACTACATAAATTTGAGAAACAATATGAAAGTTAAATACTCCCGTATAAAGAGCTCAACTTACTCTCTTATAAAAGAATTTTGTATTATGCACTTCACCATGAAATTACTCATTCCGTCCTCACGAGAATGCACCCAAATTAATTTGGGTGAAATTTAATGAAAAGTGAAATTATGTTGAGAATAATACAAAAAACAAGTGGATGAAAGAAATAAGTGGATGAAAGAAATAATTGGTTAAGATGGAGATAGATAATAAATTTATGGATCAGATTTAAAAAAAGAAAGCGAGACCATTGTCAAAAAGTAAAAGAGTGTAAAATGAGTGGGACAATTTAAAATTAAAAAAAATGCAAATTAAGGGGCACAGAGGAGTTAAAATATAAGAGCTTTTGTAATGTATTCATTAATTTATAGTTGATGTTAATTTCATGGGGAACTTTATTAATTTATAAGATCTCAACATAATGTTGTAATAATGGAAAATTTTCAAACATTCATCATTTGATAAATTATAAATTTGCCGAAATTATTCAATAAATAAAATAAAATTAATTAAAAAATTCCTGAAGGTTATACTGTTTTCAATTAAAAATGGGTTTTGATTTACAACAATTCAGTTAAAAACTGATTAGATTTTTCAAAAGTGTAAGTAAAAATTAGTTCGACTTAAGTTACTTTTAGTCGGATCGAGTTTGATTTCATACATAATGATCATCATTCTATCATCTTATTCACCTTGTATCATCTTCGTCACTTGCACCTTTATCAAACAAATGAAACTAAGCTTTCTCACCCCTCCGTTAATGGTGTCCCCACCACAGCCCAAATCCCACCGTGCTAATCAACAACATTAAACGAGCCAACATGCCATTAACGATTCTCTTCCCATAACCTCCACCAATATTAGCGAATCCCACCAACCCATAATCCCCACCTCCATTGTCCTGTTAATTTCATTTTAACTTCTCAAAAAGATTGAGTGTAATATTCGGAATATTTTCAAAATAAAAATAAATAAATAAATATATAAAATAAAAATAAAAAAATAGAAAAATAAATAATTAATAATGTAAAATAAAGAAAAAAAATGTTAAAACTTAAAAAGGTACACGTTTTAACAAAATAAAAAAAAAATAATAAAATTGTTAAAAAAAAACTAACACAGTTTTAAATAAAAGAAAATTAAGTTTAAATAAATAAAATAAATAATAACAAAGTCAATTTCATGAGAAACGAATTTCGCCTAATGTTTATTACTAACTTCCTTTCTATTTCCTATATGACTTCCTTATACTACCACATTTTACAATCATAAATTAAACTATTTTACTCTTTTAACTCTTTAACTCTTTAATGTCCATCGAAGTAGGGTTATTCCGTTAGTATTATGTGCTAAGTGATAATTGGTATGTTTAAATGGAAAGCGTGATTTTGTATGATATATATATTATACTTTTTATATCTTATTCTCAAATTATAATTCTGCTATTTTGTTACATGTTTAATTTATAATATTATTATTTTGATAAAATTTATATTATTATTTTAATGACTAATTTAAAATGGATTGAATTTAAAAGAGAAATATTTATGATATTAATTTCTATTGCCACTAATTGATATTAGAATGGTGATTTGGAAAATAACATTACAATTGAATATTATTGAGATATATTTTGTTGGGAAAATTTATGATCTAAAATAAAATGTATAATGTATGTTTGATTATATGTTTGTGTGCTCGCGACTCATTATTAAAATATATTAAACTACGTAAAGTGAAACACGAGGGAAACGAAGCTCATATATTTGTTGTGATCCAAGTATAAGGGTGATGAACAGGTTGCCTGTTTGGTTAGTATAGCTGCCGACATGTTATTATTTCTGCTACTTGATACGATGTTTGGTCTTCTATTTATTTCTTGTGATCCAAATAGAAGAGGTGTGCACACTAGGATTACCTGAGACTACTCTGTTGTCCATGAATTACTTGGAGTGATGACCTCTTGATGAAGTACGTATAGGGGCAAAGCCTCGGCTTACTGGCGTTCTCATTCCCTCAAATTAATAAATAGATGTATGTGTTGTTATTAGTATCTATCAAATTTAATTAATTGGTTTATATGATATTATATTATTTTCACAAATTGAAAATTTTTAACCTAGCTATATATTATTTTCTAAAATTATTATCAACTTGATTATAATATATTTTCTTAAACTACTTTTTTTAAACTTAATTCTTTTACGGGATGGATTTGAAATTACTCAATTTTCTAATTTTGGGAGTATTTATTCTTTTGCAGCGTATAGATCGCGTGGGAATCGTGGAGTGAGGGTCACCTAGAAAATTAGTTTTATTATAGTCATGTCCCAATTTAAATTTCACTGTCAGTTGCAAGAATTATTTAGTACTTAAATTGTATAATTTATTTTATAGTTGTTTAGACCTATTTTTTATTAAAAAAATTAGTGTTATTATTCCCTACGTTAACAAAACTCCAAATTATTCTTGTTTTTATTTTCGTTTTTCGTATCAAATTGAATCTTGTTTTCAGATAACATTATTTCACCCATCATTTTAAGCTTTTAATAGAGTTACTTTCTTGACAGCTACACTATAATTAGAGCTGGTTCAACCACATGAGCGGCAGGAGCAAGGGCTCCAAGTGCAGTAATTTTAAGGGCCAAAAAATTTAATATATTTGATTTTTGAATTAAATGTTACAAAATATAATATTTTTAGTAACAAAAATATAAAAATTTATATAATCCATGTCAATACTTTTTTCATAATTAATGATGAATTATTAGTTTAATACTCCTTCCTATTCAGCCCATTAGTCCCATTTTCAAATAGGATCAAGTCATCCTATTAGTCCCATTTTCATTTTTAGTATATGTTTTTTACTTTTTTACCCTTACTCACATTACTTTTACAATTATACCTTCATTAAACTCTATCAACTAACCTCTACTAATCCTACATATTCTTAATAAAACACACTAATTACATTTACTTACCCTTGAATTAACCCTTCCCTCCCTTTTTGTAAACCTAACCCTAGATGTTCATCATACATATTCTACTCCTATAATCATACGCCCCACTTCTATATTTTCATCATTTCTATTCATTTGTTCTTCGATTACACTTCTATTATCTTCTTTCTGTTCATTACACTTCTATATCTTCATCATTTCTGTTCATCAAACACATTAATTCTTGATATTCTTGTTCGGTTGTTCTTCGATTTTGTGGGTTTGTTCTTCTATTTTGTGGGTTTGTTCTTTGAAATCTAGGTACGTAATTCATCTGATTATTTCCATATCTGAGTTTTGTTCTTCGAAATCTGAGTATTTGTAAATCTGAGTGTTTGTCTTCGAGTTTGTAGGTACGTAATTTCTGATATTCTTGTTCTTATGTTCTTCGATTTTTTGGTTTATTGTTGATGATTTGTTTTTTTTTTCTATTTCAAGGTCTGGGTTTGTTCCTGATTATTTTGTGCGTTTGTTCATCGATTTTGTGGGTTTTTTCTTTGATATGTAATTTGGCTGATTATTTCTGGATTTGAGTTTGTTTTTCGAAATATGAGTATTTGTAGATGTGAGTGTTTGTTTTTGATTTTGTGGGTATGTAATTTCCGATATTCGGGTTCGTATGTTTTTCGATTTTTTGGTTTGTTGTTGATGATTTGTTTTTTTTTCTTTTTTTTCCTTGTTACAAGATTTGGGTTTGTTCTTGATTATTTTGTGCGTTTGTTCTTCGATTTTGGTGGGGTTGTTTTTCGAAATCGGGGGGTTTGTTCTTCAAAATTTGGGTTTGTTGTTGATTTTTTACTTTTCTTTTTTCTTTGTTTGTTCAAGATCTGGGTTTGTTCTTGATGGTTTGGTTTTTTTTTTTTCGTTTAAGGATCATAGTTTGTTCTTGATGATTTTGTAGGTTTGATGAACACTGGTAAGATTCTTGATGATGATAGCCCTAAAAGGGTTGATCTTGATAACCCTAAAAGGGTTGATGATGATTACCCTAATTATCCTGATGAATCTGATGATGACTATGAATCATCTGTTGAGACTAATCTATGTTGGGGTCCAGAACTGGATTCTGAGGGTGAACCCATCTACACTCCAGAACCGGACGATCCTAACCATGTGTATAACTCGATAGATGCTGTATTTGCTAAAATTGATTGTGAGCAGGAAGAATGGCTTGATAGCCTTGGTCCATTTACAAGTATGTTTATGGTCATTGATTGCATATTTTTCTTGACTAGTGATGAAATGAATTTTTGGGTTGTTGTTTGAATTGATGCATAAATGAATACATGCCCAATGAACTTATGTGAGGGCGAATATTTTGGGCCACATTCATAGCATTATTATATTCATTTGTTGATTTTAGGAGGCTTGGTATTGCCACCAGATTTGATCTCGGAGGCTACCAATTGCCACCAAAACCAAATGTTCATAAAAATAAGGCTTTAACTCAATGATGAACAAAAATTAAACCTGAGAGTAACTACTATACAACCACTATTTTAATTGTACTATAATTTCAATACGATTGTTTCACAATAAAAAACATAAATTTTTATACTTATTGTTTGAATTTGAAACAAATGCTTCCTAAAATGTATCCAAAAGCTGTCTAACAACTGTCCAAAAGTGTGGTTGATTGTTGTGTTGTTAGCTCATACTTGCTGTCCAAAATGTGCATTCCTCCCTTGCTGCTTTATGTGCTGCTGGCTGTTTGGTTGTTGTCCATGTTGATTCTTCCCTGTGTGACTTAATCTGTGGTTCACTCACTTGAACATCCCCTTGAAACCCAATCATTTGAACTAATTCATTAATTTTTTCAAAGCTCACCTTAGTTAGCAAGTGTTGAAGTGATTCAACAACTAAGACTTTGTCCACTGACAAATAATCTGGCAATGTTCCTTCTCTTGGTTGTTTGGTTTTGTTCATATGTGATATGTGGTAGTCAAAACCACCCTTTTTTTTATGATTTCAATCATGCAAACTTGTAAGGTAATGAACACAAATCTCAAAGACTGAGGATTTAAATTCTCAAATGCCAAATTCACAGCTCTTAATAATTGTCTTGCATTGTATGCTGCCTTTTGAAATTGTAATGCTTGAATAGATCTAAAGAAACCAAGATCTAAGACAATCATTTTAGGTGAATTTGGTGGTTGTTGCACAAGTTGGATATTGAATCCATCTTTTGTAGCTTCATCAATAAAATCCTTGTCACTGGGTGCTATGTGAGGCTTTGCATTATCTTGTTGAATGATAATGTCTTTTGAAAGTATACTAGGCCATTTAGCTCTGATTGTTGGTATGACATTGGTTATGAGCATTGCCCTCATATGCTCTTTGGTGATTGATTGAATTGGTTTAGTTTCTAATTCTCCCCTCCTCATGTTCTTTGAGCTCCTCTTCGTAGGTTCCCGAGTTATAAAAGGCCACATACTTATCTTTCCATCAAAAATCACATCACCATTAGATGCATATATTGGTTTTGCTACAGCACACATAAACATGATTTTAGGTATAAACCTTTTCGATTGAATTTCTCTATGTGGCTTTACTTCACCCAGGGCAAGATAGTAAGTCTATGTTTCATGGGTTAGATAGAAATGCTTTTCATCTATATGAATAATGTTATCTTGTGATTTAAATTTATATGCATCAATGTGTTCATCATAGTAACACTTAGAAAGTGCAAAAAATAACCTGTGCAACTAATTTTTTTCAGTAAGGGCAGGTTTTAGAGGATTTGTGTTCTTCTTATGATTTTCTTCTACTTCCATCTAAATACAGTTGATTGTGAGACCCCCATTTATTTTGCCACTGAATGTTGCGTTGTCTTGAGTTCACATTTGATTGCTTTGAATTTTTCATCATCGAATTGAATCTTGTTACTTGGTTCTCTTCCAATCCTCTTACTCCCCAATATGATTACTGTTTGGTTGTTGTTGATTTGATTTTGAACTTCCTTCCATAACCCTGTTATGGTTTTCCTACAAAGTTAAAATTCATTAACTAGTTTGTTGATTGTGCCAAGCTCTGGTCTTCCTTTTCTGTTTATGGATGAGAGGAGTTTTTGCATAATTTGGGTTTTTTGATGTGGAGTAACATCTTTTGTTTCACCCATTGTATTTGTTTGGTGTGTAATTAATGTGTGCAATTAATAGAGCATATATAGAGAATTTTTGCTTGCTCATTCCAGAATTCTGTTTTGCTTATTTTTGCTTGTTCCCTTCAGAATTCTGTTTTCAGATTTGGATATTTTGGAATTTTATTTTTTGATTGTTCCCTCTCAAATTCCATTTTGCTTATTTTTGCTTGTTCCCTCCGGAATTCTGTTTTCAGATTTGGATATTTTGGAATTTTATTTTTTGATTGTTCCCTCTCAAATTTTATTTTGCTTATTTTTGCTTGTTCCCTCCAAAATTCTGATTTCAGAATTAGATATTTTGGAATTTCAGTTTTTGATTGTTCCCCCTCAGTAAGTCTGTGTTTTGGAGTATTTTGTGTTATTGCCTCTAGAATTCTGTTTTCATTTTTTGAAAATTTTGGACATTTGGATACTTGATGAGACAAAAAGATTTGACAAATGTGGTTGTTTGATTTAATTTTGTGGCCTAATTTTAATGCATCAGTTTATGTTTTGATTTTTTTTTCTGAAGTCGATGAAAGAAAAAAAATATGCAATCACATGATCAACAAAGACTACGATTATCCCGATGCTGTTGAAGAGTTGATTTTTTTTCGTTGTTGGAACTGTTAATTTTAATCAATGGTGAACTATGTAATGTATAAATTCATGAATGTATTAGTCAGGACTTGTATCAGATTTTCAATTTTCAAAATTTTTAGAATTATGTTTAATTTTCAGAATTTTTTAAATGATTATTGAATTTTCAGATTTTTTTATCCATTTTCAGAAATTGGGAGGCAAAATTAAAATTTTGGAGGGAATCATTAATCTAATAAGGAATAGGAATAGGAAGGAGTAGAATTACTTGTTTGATAATTACTAAGTTTGGATTTTTGTCTAGTACCGCTTGGCTTTTTTTATTAATAATTATTTAATCTAGATAACTAAGTAGTGTTATAATTCACCTATAAAAAAGTAGTCCTATTTTTGTTATATTATTTTTTCTTTTTTAATTAAATAAATGAACAAATTAGTACTTTATTTAACAGAAATGAAATAGTAATTTATTATTGTAATTTAAAAAATAAACACACACATTCATAGACAATAATACAGCAACACTAATAAAACTTCACAATCCTTAAAATTTGCCACCCTTTTCATTTTATCGCCATCCCTGAGGAAATTACGTATTTACCCCTAGATTATCAAAAAATTACGATTTTGCCATTGAATTTAAAATTTTCTATATATACCACATTCTCACTAAAATTTTTCTTACCACACTTAAAAACCAACTTACAAAAGCAAATTGTTGGAGAAAAAACTAAGTTCAATCCGCAAACAATTAATCGAGGTAATTTTTTTCGAATGTAATTAATTTAAATTTACAAACGAAAAAAAAAACTAAAGTTGAACCGCCCAGATTTGGGCGATTGGACCCCGGTTCAATCGCCCAGATCTGGGCGATTCAATTTTTTTTCGTTTGTCTTTGAATAATTATTATAATTTTTAATTATATTATTATTATTATTATTATTATTATTATTATTATTATTATTATTATTATTATTATTATTATTATTACTGTTATTTTAATAATTTATTATTATTGTTATTATTGTTGTGATTGTTATTATTTTTATTATTAAATATATATTTATGTTTTGATTTTTAATTTATTAATGTAAATATGTTTGTTATAATAATAGTTATTATTTTTATTTTTAATAACTTTTTTATATTGTTTTTATTAGTATTGTTATTATTGTGCTTTTTTTTTATTTTTCGAATGTAAATTATTTAATTTTTTTTAAAAAAAGTAAAATGAATCGCTCAAATTTGGGCGATTGGACCCCGGTTCAATCGCCAAAAATGTGGCGATTGAACCGTGGTCCAATCGCCCAGATCTGGGTGATTCATTTTATTTTATTTTATTTTTTTGCATTTGTTTTTGATAATTATTATTGTTATTTTTAATTTTATTATTGTTGTTATTATTATTATTTTTATTGATATTATTTAATAATTTTTTTTATTATTTTTTTGATTATTATAATTTTTATTATTAAATAATTAATTTTCTTTTAATTATTAATTTATTATTTTAAATATGTTTATTATAATTAATATTACTATTATTAATAAACTTTGTATGTTGTGTTGAAAATTATTTTTATTATTGGTGTTGTTTAGTTTTATTTATTTTCTTTTTCCAATTTTTGTTTTTTAGAATAATTATTATTTTGTTATTTATATAATTATTGTTATTATTATTATTATTATTATTATTATTATTATTATTATTATTATTATTATTATTATTATTATTATTATTATTATTATTATTATTGTTGTTATTATTATTATTATTATTATTATTATTATTATTATTATTATTATTATTATTATTATTATTATTATTATTATTATTATTACTGTTATTCTTATTATTTTTATTATTATATTATTATTATAGTGGTTATTATTATTATTATTGTTATTATATTATCCTTTAATTTTATTTATAATTATTTTTTTTGTTATTAGTGTTGTGATTATTGTTATTATTTGTGTTATTATTTATGATTATTATTAATGTTATTATTTTTGTTAATGTTGTTATTATTTTTATGATTATTGTCAATTTAGAAAATTAATATTGTTTTTTGTTCATCTGGTTAATGTAACGTAATGTTTGATTATGTTCATTTATTATTAATATTTAATGAAATTGTCAAAAAATTGTAGTAAATAGCTGGTAATCAAGGAAAAGGAAAGAGTTTTTTTAGACAATTGTTGAGAGGTAGTAGTTCTAGACCTACCTTACTCAGAGGGGACCCACATGAAAGGGGGTTAACGGGTTCTACTAGGAGGGGTAGGCAGGAAGAGGCTGCCAGACACAGTATTGCCCAAAGGTGAAGTGCGCTAGACCTAGTCTGAACCCCTCTTGATGACCAGTCTAGCAGCATCCAGAGTAGTTGGAGGGTTTCTAGTGATGATGATAATGATGCTGATGATGTTCAATACGAAGCTCCTGATTCTCGCCCATTGGACTGGACTGTTGTTCGGGGGCCCGACGGGAGATTCGCACGTGGTGGACCTAGTTCTTTTGTCGCATCTGAGCGCGTAGGACGTAGTTTCGTCGATAATGAGCCGCCACGAGAGAGCAGGCCCTCACAGTCCGCTAACATGGACTAGTTAGTCGCATTGCCCAAGCTCGGGGGGCCGACAGATACGCGACTGATCCCTAGCTATGACGGGCACATAGCTAAACTTATTTTCGACGGCTCCGAGCGTACGCCTCCGATTCTGGATTGCCGTACTAGGAAGAGGTCGATGGAGTACATCATCCGACTGAGGGATATGTTCGATGCGCTAAACGATGTTCTACCTGCCATTTCCCTCGGCCGACTACCGGACATTATGCACCAGCACATCGACTGTGCTTTGATATCGGCGTTCGTGGAGAGGTGGCAGCCGGATACGAACACCTTCCACATGCCATGGGGGGAAATGACGATTATGTTGCACGACGTGCAACGCATATTGGGCATTTCTATTGAAGGTTCTCTGCCGGCTGAGCCTTTTGAGGTGGAGTGGCAGGTTGGTATCACTAATCTGTTCGGGGAGCCTATGTCTGACATGAACGTAGAGGTGCGTTCACCTGCGGCTGCGTGAACGTTGCTGAACTGATGCGGCTGTGTCATAGGTCGCAGGCCATGGATACCCAGACGACAGCGTACTACATGGCTATCGTCGGCTTTACCTTGCTGGCGGATAAGACCAGAATTGGCATGCGACCTCACCCGATACTAGCCGTGAACGTCGATCAGCAGGAGGTAGCCTAGGGTGCGGTGACCTTCGCCTACTTGTATAGGCAGCTCAGAATGGCATCTAGGACTGGTTGCAAGACCATTGCGGGATGCCTGACATTGCTCCAGACATGGATCTATGAGTACTTTCCCGCTTTCCGCCCTCATCCTCGCCGAGAAGATGTGCCAAACATGACTAGGGCGGAGATGTGGTCAACGAAGAAACCATGTCGTGAGGTGGATAGGCTGAGTGACAGCCGCAGGGTTCTTGACTCAATGACGGAGACTCAGGTATTATACTTAAAGTTAATTTTGTTATGCATGTGTTTTTTATTTTACATTATTCTTATTTGTTAACTTGGCCTGCATGCAGGTGGAATGGACTCCGTACAATTCTGCTCCTAGTGCGTTGCTGAATGAGCACCCACACACCACCATCATCGGGGTATCACGTGCTTTGATATCGTCGAGGTGTATTTGCCGGAGCGGACTTTGCGACAGATCGGGTTCATGCAGGCTATTCCCCCCGCTCTTATGAGACCAGCCAAGGCTCTCCGACCAGCACACGGCACCTACTCCGTGACCTTTGCTTCTTCTGCTGTTTATTTGGAGGCATGGAGTAGGTTCCCCTTTAGTACCCGCGTTGTTGAGCAGGGCCTTCGCCGGGCATCTGTTCCATCAGAGGCGGAACCTACTTACGTTGACTGGTTCAGAGTGTGATTGCACCCGTGTATAGCCCCCGACGAAGGCCCGACTTTCGATCCTGGTCCTTCTTAGAGCAGAGCGGAATACGTGAGTTTTGAAAATATACTTGTTTTATGCTATGTCTTTGTGTTTGTTTGATGTTGTTTTATATCTTGTTAACTCCTTATTTCCTTTTGTTTTTTCAATTCCTCAATGAATGGCCCAGTCGATTCGCTCCAGTGGCTAGACTACCTCCTTCGCTCGCGGATATGAACCCCCGTCAACGACATGCGTTAGAAATATACCTTAATGATTGTAGAGATTTATTTCTGGTAGTGAAATGTGTGTCAATATGTCTGGTGAAATTGTCAACTAATTCTCTCCAACGTTGATGGATGGGCGGTAGTGGGGCTGAATCGTCGTTCATTAAAAGTTGAACATAGTGATTTCCATTCACCCAACATATATGTATAACTTTATTTACACTATGCACGTTTGGTGCTTTCCTTAATGGAAGAACCAAACAGTTGTACATCGTGTCAGCGTTACTAGAAGCCATAATAAGCAATGCCAATGTTTAGAAACGTTGCTGCAGAGTACAAAGCCATCGGTGCATCCATCCAGTGAATAAAAGGAGAGGTCCATTACCGTGTGAACCTATTCTGAATATAGCCTCGTCTAACGACTCCTGGGATAGATACAAACTTAGGTATTGCTCTCTGTTCATTTGCATTTCCATACACATAGCACGTCTTAAAATAGGCCATGCTTCCTCGCCTCCCAGCTCTGTGACGGCAATAGCTCTAAATCCACAATTACCATCACCTAACACACCAATCCAGTCAAACAATTGAGGTGGAAGAATGAATGGGATGTCATTAGGCCATGGAAACTGTGAAAAACCACGCCCTCTTGGATCATCTGCAGTAATTGAAAATAAAGTTAATAAGATGAAGTTGTAACAAATGAAAGTAAATAATAAAAAGGATAGTCATGTATCGAATAAGTTGAAACTAAACTTAATTCCTACTGAAGATTGCGTTTCTCGACCACTAGATCAGCCGCTAGATCTTCCGCAGGATGAAGATCTAGACCCTCGACCACGAGAAGATGATCTGTTATATTCAAATGCGCTTTTTTTTCCCTCTCATGGTTTTACTTGTGCTTGGTCTTCCCTTTCTCGGTGGACTTACGTAAGGCTCAGGTATTTCGGCTTCTTCTGGGTGTAGTTCATATTCAAGTACCTGAGACAATCGGCGTACAACAGCGGGATCAGATTTAAGGACTTCATCGACCAGAGATTGAAAGTACTCCTTATCATTGGCGTTCACGTATCGTACTCCTTCGTTGGTCTCGTCTCCTACCTCTGTGTACCTCAAAGTACTCTAGAATTGATGAATGTCATCCACATACAAAGCACCATGTGAACCGATGCACATATGTAAATAGCATGCACACGGCAATCCATGGGTTTGTTGAAGTACACAACCGTATTTGTTTAATACAAAATCACCCAGTTCTAACATGCGGTTATACTGAAGCTGGAGCTGCTCCAAGGCATAGATAGATATGTGGCGATGTAAAGGTCTAAAGAAATGTTGTCACAACGACCTTGCTACAGAATTCATGGATTCCTGTAGCGCTTGTCGGATCCTGGCTTGCTAATTTGAAATCTGTGCGTGTGCCATTTTAAAAAGGGTATCGAATGAGCTATTACCGCTACCAAGGTAATACTTGAAAGATGAGTGTTGGCTTTCAACTCTGCTGGTAGTCTGGTTACCCAAGTGGAAACAATCATTTGTCCACGCACGCACAAATTTCTCTCTAAGTGCAATCCATGTTCCAGCCAGATACCGAACGACCTTTTTGTTCCTAACCGACCACGTACTCACGATAGCTTCCATCTCTGTTCAAATTCCCCGATTGTAGAACTTTCAACCAAGGGGTTCCATCTGCCCTGTCTGAATATTTGGCCTTGTTGAGTTTTTTTCCCGCCACACAACTTGTCCACCATGTTCTCAACGTCGTTGGAAATATGCCAGATGCATAACAAATGCCGCACATCTACATTAAACAAAACATTGAACGTAATTAAGACATATTCAATAGATAGAACGATAATAACTAATCAACAAAACCTTTTTACCTGGGAAGACGTCACGAATTGCTGCAGATAAACCTTCGTCTTGATCGGTTACAATGACGCTAGAAGTCTGAGCAGTGCCGAAAATATCTCTCAATCCCTGCAACACCCACGAATACGACACAGCCGCCTCATCTCGCATCAAACAAAACGCAACCAAGAAGTTGTGATTGGTTGGCGTCATTCTGATCACTTCACATAGTGGCCACTTTTGTTTGTTCATTTTGTACGTTGTATCTATCAGCACAACATACGGCCACGTTCGTATCATTTGGATAGAGGTAGGATTTGCAATTAGCAGTCTGCTCAATTGCCCTTCGCTATCCAAGTCTGTCAAGACCACGTAATTAAGTTCTGTGGCCATATGAAGACAGTTGTTGGCCTCTTAGATTTTGATGATGACTTCACTTCTAAATAAACAAACATGTTCTAGAGATTGTTTTGTAGGTGAATATCCGATTTTGTTAATCGTTGATGAAGCCCATGACTTGGTTCGTGGAAGTTGTGCATGTCTCAAATATTCAAGAAGTTGGACAATTGCTTTAGAAGTCAGTTTAATGTTCCTAGAGTTAAATTCCTGACGAAAGTTGTAGATGGAGACAGTGCGCTGTTCCCCACGATACAGGTCTGAAGAAGACATTGACTGGAAGTTAGGAAAATTACGTTTTCTGTTTTTGGTTAATGTAAAAGGTTAAAAGTTTAATTAGTTGCTTCATTAAATTAATTTATTAATTGGCAAAAAGTTTTTTTAAACGCCTAAAAATATAGAGAAGACTTATTCCTCACTTTGAATTAGTCTCCTATAAATTCGGACACCCAAGAGATTTATTCTCTACTTTGAACAAGTCTCCTATAATTTAGGATCTTCCTAGTGACTCATGTACTTAACCGTACAAGAGAACCGTAGTCATTTTCCACCTCTACTTTCAATAACTTCCCAATTTTCTTTGGGAGCAAGTAAGTAAATGGAAGTCATGGGGTGAGTGCACTACATGGAAATCGTGGGTTGAGTGCACTGATGGCTGTTCCCTTTATAAACGAGGGAAGCTACGCTCAAGCGAAGTATCCATCCAAGAGTGTCCATTAAAGGGAGATCATTTAAGAAAAATATTTTCTGTTTTTAAATGCCAATTAATTTATTATAATTTTCTTAAGTAATTATTTTGATTTTTAATCTCTAGAGAATTGGCCTTGTAAGGGTTAATGAGTGTTTTGTTGTAATTAGACTTACGAAAAAGTCTAAGGGAATTGAAAAGAGAATCGTGAGAATAGAGAAAGAGAAAGGGAGAATAGAGAAAGAGAATTAGGCCTAGAGTAGAGAAGCTTCAAGTGAAGCATATTTGTTTTATGTAATTGTAATTGATTGCCTAAAACATAGTGAGAATTTTGAAATCCCGGGGGATCGTGGTTTTTCCTTCTTATTAGGCCAAGAAGGTTTCCACGTAAAATCTTTGTCTCCTTTTATTATTTTTCTTTACGTTTTTGAGTTTAAGTTTTGTTCTTTACTTGATATAATTCCACAAAAATTAGAGGCAAAAATCTTAAACCTAATACACAACAATTCACCCCCCCCCCCCCCCCCCCCCTCTTGTTGCATTCGATCAACTATTAGCATTCCTACAATTGGTATCAGAGCCCTGTTCCTCTTTTAATCAGGAAACCCTGAGAGCAGTATTCTGTTCCCTGGCAAGATGTTGAAGATGAACGAACGCATGGAAGAAGGGTACTCCACGCAAAGGCCACCCATGTTTGATGGGAAATTCTATACCTACTGAGTATGGAGATCTTCATAAAGGCCGAAAATTACCAAGTATGGAGAGTTATTGAAATTGGAGATTTTGAGGTGACGACCATAAACTCCAACAACGAAACTATTCCAAAACCAATCACTGAATACGAGAAAGAAGATTTTCAAAAGATGGAAATGAACGCTCTTGCTATTAAATTACTTCACTGTGGACTTGGTCCTAATGAGCACAATCGTATTATGGGTTGCAAAACTACCAAGCAGATTTGGGACCTGCTAGAAGTTACCCATGAAGGTACTAGTGAAGTGAAGCGATCCAAGATTGACCTGCTGATGTCCAAATATGAAAGATTTGTCATGGAACCTAGGGAGAACATTCAAGAGATGTTCACTAGGTTCACAAATATCACGAATGAACTAGTCTCTCTTGGTAAGATCATTCCCGTTGATGAACAAGTTAGGAAAATACTTAGGAGTCTTCCTCAAGACGAACGTTGGAGAGCTAAGGTCACAGCCAATCAAGAATCAAAAGATTTCACCAAGTTCAATTTGGAAGAGTTGGTTGGTTCTCTCATGACCCATGAATTGCATTTGGGAACAGCCGACAGTGACCGAAATAAAGGACTGGCTTTAGCAGCAAAGGATCATGAAGAATCAGAAACTGATGATGAGGATACTGCTATGTTGGCAAGAAAATTTAAAAAATTCTTCAGGAACAGCAGATATGGAAATCAAAGAAACAACAAAGAAAAGGGAACTGCTAACTTGAAGACAAATTTTGAATGCCACTTCAAAACTTCAAAACTGATTTTAGAAAGGCAATGATTGCAGCTTGGGGTGATATGGAGAGCGAGGCTGAGACAGAAGCTCCAGTGGAAGAAGAAACAGCAAACCTATGCCTCATGGCATCTCATCACAGCAAGGATGAAGAGTCCAAAGAAAAAGAGGTAATGTCTTATAACTCACTTCCTAAACATCCATCTAAACTCAGTAAGAATAAATTAATTAAGTTGCTCTTGGAGACACAAGAGAAATTAGATAAACAGAATATCAAGTGTCTCCAAATCGAGAAAGACCTCAACTCAAACAAGGATCATGTGTCTTACCTAAATTCATTTAGAATAGATGTACAAAGCAGATTTTTTAATTTGCTAGATCAGAATATTGTTTTAAAAGAGACAATTAAAAAATTGAAACATGAATTTATTTTTCTTAATATTGAAATAAATCAAAATAAATTGTTAGGATTAAGTAAAGATGTAAACAATATATCTACTCACATGGTTAGCACTGAATTTCAAAAGTTGAAATCAAAATTAGAATCCTATGAAATAGAAAATGAATATTTGAAAAATAAAATAAACTCAAGAGGAAAAGAGAAAATCAATGAAATTCCCAAATGGATTCTAGAAGCTAAAACAAAGAGTAAAGAAGGTCTAGGTTATGTTAAGAATGATAAAAAGAAAAAGGTCTATGTTGATCTCCCTAGTAGTAAAATCTGTTCCTTTTGTGGTAAAATTGGACACCTAAAACATCAATGTATAAAGAGGGAACAGCATACCAAAGCAAATAAAAATTATGTCGAACGCATATGGATTAAGAAATGTGATTCAAGTATTGTCGACAAGGAACCCAAGGATGAATGGGTTCCTGTACCTAACCATTAAGTTGCTTTGCAGGTTCAAGTGAGGGGAAACAACTCATGGTATCTCGACAGTGGGTGTTCCAAGCATATGACGGGTGACAAATCTAAATTTCTCTCACTTGAAGCCTATGATGGGGGAACAGTAACCTTCGGCGACAACATGAAGGGTGAGATAATTGCCAAAGGAAAGGTTGGAAGGTCAAGTTCCCATGCCATTGATAACGTATTTTTAGTCGAGAATTTAAAATACAATTTGCTAAGTATTTCTCAATTTTGTGACAAAGGTAACTCTGTTAAGTTTACTTCTGAACGATGCATAATTTCTAGGAACAACACAGGAGACCCTTGCTTAAGGGAATCAGAAAAGAGAACACTTATGTAGTGGACCTGGACACTGTTCCCAAAACCAGTCTAACGTGTTTAAGTGTCATAGAAGAAGACCCACTACTTTGGCATAAGTGACTAGGTCATGCTAGTTATTCATTGATTAATGCATTAAGATCAAAAGACCTAGTTAGAGGACTACCAGCTATAAAATTTCTTAAGGAAGAAATTTGTGATCCTTGTGCCAAAGGAAAACAAGTGAGGTCATCCTTTAAATCAAAGAATTTGGTGACTACCACTAGACCGTTAGAATTAATTCATATGGATTTATGTGGGCCTATGAGAACACAAAGCCGTAGTGGCAAAAGGTATGTGTTTGTTGTTGTTGATGATTATAGTAGATTCACTTGGACATTATTTTTGGTAAGCAAAGATGAAGCTTTTGATGAGTTTGTTTCTTTTGCTAATAAAATACAAAAATCTACCAATAATCAAATTGTTCACATAAGGTCTGATCATGGGAAAGAATTTGAAAATTTAAACTTCATGAATTATTGCAATGAACATGGTATAAATCATAATTTTTCCGCACCTAGAACACCACAACAAAATGGAGTGGTAGAGAGGAAAAATAGGACCTTAGAAGAAATGGCTAGGACCATGTTGATTGCTAGTGGTCTACCTAGAAATTTTTGGGCTGAAGCTGTCAATACTGCATGGTATATTCTTAATCGTGTATTAATAAGACCAATCACTTCAAAAACACCCTATGAATTACTCAAAGGTGTTAAACCAAATATTCCCTACTTTCGTATATTTGGATGCAAATGTTTTGTACATGTAAATGAAAAACGAAATGTAGGCAAATTTGATGAAAGAAGTGATGAAGCAGTATTTCTTGGTTACTCATCACAAAGTAAAGCTTACAGAGTTTACAACAAAAGAACAATGTGTGTAGAAGAATCAGTTCATGTTATTTTTGATGAAACTAACTTTTCAACAAGTGAACAGGATATCAATGATGTTAAAATTGGTCTTGCTCATCTAGAGAACGATGATGAAGAAATAAAAGTGTTAGAACAAGGAACAGCAGGTGAACAGGCAATACAAGAAGATGCAGAAGAAACTGACCAAGTTCAGGAACTGCCAGTACAAGAGGACCAGCAGACTGTTCCCGATCCAGCTGTTCCCGCAGATGAGCAGAATGAACCAGTAGCTGACCAGAATGACAATCAAGTTGCTGAACAAGAACATGCAACTGTTCCCTTAAGAGAATTTGTGCCCAGACCTTGGAAATATCAAAGTTATCATCCTCTTGATTTGATTATAAGTGATATGAATAAGGGAACACAAACCAGATCCCAACTGAGAAACTTTTGTGCACATTTTGCGTTCCTATCATCACTTGAACCCAAAAATCACGAAGAAGCTCTAAAGGATTCCGAATGGATAGTAGCCATGCAAGATGAATTAAATGAATTTGAAAGAAACAAAGTATGGCACTTGGAACCTAAACCAAAATACAAGAAGGTAATTGGTTTAAAATGGGTATTTCGGAATAAGCTAGATGAGCATGGAATAATTGTAAGAAACAAAGCAAGACTCGTGGTCAAAGGGTACAATCAACAAGAAGGTATTGATTATACTGAGACATTTGCTCCAGTTGCAAGGTTAGAGGCTATTAGAATTTTAATTTCTTTTGCTGCTTTTATGAACTTTAAGTTATATCAAATGGATGTGAAATGTGCTTTCTTAAATGGTTTTCTCAATGAAGAAGTTTTTGTTGAACAACCCCCTGGTTTTGAGAACACCTCTTGTCCTGATCATGTCTACAAGCTTGATAAAGCTCTTTATGGCTTGAAACAAGCTCCTAGGCAATGGTATGAAAGACTATCAAAGTTTTTGATTCAAAATAACTTTGTAAGAGGAAAAATCGATAAAACCTTATTCTTTAAGAATAAAGGTTATGATATTTTAGTTGTTCAAATTTATGTAGATGATATTATTTTCGGTGCAACCAATGATTTGGTATGTAAAGAATTTGCCAACCTTATGGGCACAAAATTTGAAATGAGCATGATGGGAGAATTAAATTTCTTTCTTGGTTTGCAAATTAAACAAACTGAAAATGGTATTTTTATTCATCAACAAAAATACATAAAAGAACTTCTTAAGAAGTATGGACTAAACAATGCTAAAACTAACCATACACCTATGGCTACCAATGTTAGACTAGATGAAGACCTAAATGGGATTAATGTAGATCAAACAATGTATCGAGGCATGATTGGTTCTTTATTATATCTAACAGCTAGTAGACCTGATATTTCTTTTAGTGTTGGCTTATGTGCTAGTTTTCAATCTAATCCCAAAGAATCACATTTTACAGCAGTAAAAAGAATTCTGAGATACTTAAAGGGAACAGACGACTTGTCCCTATTTTATCCTAAAAGTGATGTCTATGATTTGAAAGGTTTTAGTGATGCAGATTATGCAGGTGATCTAGTTAATAGAAAAAGCACATCAGGTATGTTACAATTTCTTGGCTCATGTTTAGTTTCATGGAGTTCCAAGAAACAAAACATTGTTGCATTATCAACTGCAGAAGCTGAATACGTAGCAGTAGCAACTTGCTGTTCCCAAATACTTTGGATAAAGCAGCAGCTAAGAGATTTTGGTATTAAAATTGAATGTGTTCCTATTTATTGTGATAATACCAGTGCCATATGTATATCTAAAGATCCAGTGCATCATTCACGAGTAAAACATATCCACATTAGGCATCATTTTCTTAAAGATAATGTTGAAAATAAGAATATTGTCGTAAAGCATGTTAACACTAATGAACAAGTTGCAGATATTCTGACCAAACCACTTCCAAGGGAACAATATGAAAAGATGAGATTGGAACTTGGTATGATCAAGCTCCACTAAAGTTAGTTGCATATATTTCCCATTGAAGCATCATGAGAATGAAAAGGTCAGGAATCAACCTCAATATCTTGATTGAAAATCAATTATTGAATGGATTAGGTAAACACTTAATAAAGTTTGTACCATGAATGTCTTCTAATTTGCATGTGTTAATCTGATCAGACCAAAGTAGTTGTTCATTATTCTCTTCATATAAAATCTCACAATATCACAATTCATCTCAATACTATCTTATTTTATTTTCATTATTTTTATTTCATATCTCTATAAAAACAGCCAACATAATTATAAAAAAAAAAAAAGGGAAAACGGTTTTTTTCTTCACTCAAGTAATGCAAAGGGCAATAAAGAGATGGGACTTGAAGGAGTAACCGTCACTTCAATCATTTAAACTCCCTCCCTTTACGTCATAACACTACACTCCCCCAAACCTTTCTCTCAACCTCTCACTCAAGAAACCGTCCTTTTCCCTTCTCTCAACACCTTCAAAAATTCAAAAATGAAATCCCCAAAATCCTCTAAATCCGGCAAGAAAACTACCAAATCCCGTACACCAGACTAGCCAAAACCACTAAGAGTAGTTCTTCCTCCACCATTACTGAATGCTGCACCACCCACACCAACAGAAACCACACAAGAATCACCCAAACACTCCACTGAACCCACAGGTACGAAAAGAAAGATTCCATCACCAAAAGGTGGTTCATCTTCCAGAGTAGTTAAGCGTTCAAAGCATGTTGATCCAAACAGTGCCGAAGAAGTTCCAAAGGAGATGACAGTAGGGTTCGGGTTGGATAAGTATTGGTATGATTCTACTCACTTTCCTAAATTGCATGACATTTTAAAAAATCAAGAATGGGAATCATTATTGTCCACTTTCAGTTGCAATTCCATTTTTCCAAACCTAATGAGAGAATTTATTTTAAATTTCTCTAATGATGGTGGAATGTGTTCTAGTATTGTTAAAAACGTTAAAATTGAATTTAACAGTGCTTTATTGGGGGAATGGTTTAATGTTCCCAATGTTGGTTTTGATACATATTATATTGGGTCGAAGATTGCAATTTCTGGCATCAATGAACGAACAATTCTAAAATTTTTAGGGGTTGATCAAAAGAAGGGGAAGATCAGTCACAATGTTCTGTCTCCTATGCATAAATTGTTGTAAAATGTTGCTAGCAGATTCATTTTACCACGAAACTCAAAACGTAGTCAAGTGAGTTTGCGTGACGCCACTTTAATTTACTGCATGGAAAAACATATTAAAATAAATTTTCCTTCATTGATGATCTCTCATTTATCATACTCCATTGAAAAGAAAAGTTTCATTGGTTATGGAGGGTTGCTAACCTGGATTTTTATAAAATTTGAGGTCCCATTGGAAGGGTTGGAGTTCCCAATGGGTCCCAACATGAAAATTGGTGCGAAATGTTTACAAAATTTGCATTTAAAATTGAATGATGAGGGGATATTGATGCATGAGGAGGTTTTAGAAGTTGGATCTGAAGAAGAAGGGGCTGAAGAAGTTGAAGAGGAAAAGGAGAACAAGGAGAATAAGAAAGAAAAGGAACAAGATTCTGTTCCCTCTGAAAATATTGAAACATCTGAAAAAGGGGAACAAGACGGAGCTGCAAGTAAGGGGGAAAAGGAAGAATAGAAAGAAGCGTTGGATGATAATGTTCCTCACAATCTCTGCAGTGATTCCAGTGATGAAGAGATTGTGTTGGCTATGAGGAAAAAGGCTAAGTCAATACAAAGGAAGAGTAGGAGGTTGGCCTCGAAACGCAAGGCTACTGTGGTTGATGAAACCACATCTGACACCATACCTGAGCCAACACCTAATGAACCTTCCTCTCCCAAGCCAGCCACTCAATCACAACATCAAATATCATCACCACCACAATCACCTATCCAGTTTACACCACCACCACAATCACACACTTCACCTAATAATGGCTGTACTAACTTTGACTCTGTTCCTGCAGCTTCTTCAAACCTCATTCTCTCCAAGCTCCTTGATCTACAGTCTCAATTCACTGCTTTTCAAGATGAAATTCGCGTCTCTCTTGCCTCAATTGTTGATCAACTTACCCTGATGGAAAACCGTCTTGGTGCAAAGTTGGACACTGTTGAAGTGCAGACCGAATACATTGATGAAGAAGAGACCGCCCCTTGATCCCTCTCCTCAAAATTTTAATGATTTGTTGGATGTGACACTTATCAAACAATTTCTCTTTCTGTTGTTGTACCATCTGGGGTACAAAATTGTATCTGTTTGTTGAACAATTACTACATTTTCTTTTCTTGCTTTATTTTCATGGTCTGTGATGCTTAACTCTATGCAGATTTGAATTGCTTTTCATGGAACTTACTTTCATTTGTTGCTTCTTGGTTTCATCACTGACAAATCTATATGGTTTGTGCTGAGGTTTGATGCCCCCCAATTCTTTTTGATTGATGACAAAAGGGGGAAGAGATGCACAAACTTAAGAGAAGTTGTGAATACACAGTCTCCATATCTTGATAGATTGATTTATATTGCTCTTTAATGGAAATTATTGCATACTGTGATCTACTAAGGGCTTAAAATATCATTATCTAAGTTGATCTATGCTGTTAAGTTTAATTGTTGTTTAATTTTTCTAAATTTGTCATATTATTTGTTAATTTGTGTTAGTTTAAACTATTTTTGTGTTAGTTTAATTATTTTTGTTATGTTTTTGTATGGAGTAAATTGTTCTACTATGAGTGCTTGGTAAATTATATTGTAACGAGTTAATTTACTAAGTTATTTGGAGTTACTTTAATCTTTAGTATACTCTAAGAATTTTGCTTTACTCTATTTTACTTAAGTTTGTTTATAAAGTTTGTCTTCATCAAAAAGGGGGAATTTGTTGGCCTCTTAGGTTTTGATGATGACTTCACTTCTAAATAAACAAACATGTTCTAGAGATTGTTTTGTAGGTGAATATCCGATTTTGTTAATCGTTGATGAAGCCTATGACTTGGTTTGTGGAAGTTTTACATGTCTCAAATATTCAAGAACTTGGACAATTGCTTTAGAAGTCAGTTTACTGTTCCTAGAGTTAAAGTCCTGACGAAAGTTGTAGATGGAGACAGTGCGTTGTTCCCCACGATAAAGGTCTGAAGAAGACATTGATTGGAAGTTACGAAAATTACGTTTTCTGTTTTTGGTTAATGTAAAAGGTTAAAAGTTTAATTAGTTGCTTAATTAAATTAATTTATTAATTGGCAAAAAGTTTTTTTAAACGCCTAAAAATATGGAGAAGACTTATTCCTCACTTTGAATTAGTCTCCTATAAATTCGGACACCCAAGAGATTTATTCTCTACTTTGAACAAGTCTCCTATAATTTAGGATCTTCCTAGTGACTCATGTACTATTAACCGTACAAGAGAACCGCAGTCATTTTCCACCTCTACTTTCAATAACTTCCCAATTTTCTTTGGGAGCAAGTAAGTAAATGGAAGTCATGGGGTGAGTGCACTACATGGAAATCGTGGGTTGAGTGCACTGATGGTTGTTCCCTTTATAAACGAGGGAAGCTACGTTCAAGCGAAGTATCCATCCAAGAGTGTCCATTAAAGGGAGATCATTTAAGAAAAATATTTTCTGTTTTTAAATGCCAATTAATTTATTATATTTTTCTTAATTAATTATTTTGATTTTTAATCTCTAGAGAATTGGCCTTGTAAGGGTTAATGAGTGTTTTGTTGTAATTAGACTTACGAAAAATTCTAAGGGAATTGAAAAGAGAATCGTGAGAATAGAGAAAGAGAAAGGAAAGAGAATTAGGCATAGAGTAGAGAAGCTTCAAGTGAAGCATATTTGTTTTATGTAATTGTAATTGATTGCCTAAAACATAGTGAGAATTTTGAAATCCCGTGGGGTCGTGGTTTTTCCTTCTTATTAGGCCAAGAAGGTTTCCACGTAAAATCTTTGTCTCCTTTTATTATTTTTCTTTTCGTTTTTGAGTTTAAGTTTTGTTCTTTACTTGATATAATTCCGCAAAAATTAGAGGCAAAAATCTTAAACCTAATACACAACAATTCACCCCCCCTCTTGTTGCATTCGATCATCTATTAGCATTCCTGCAACAGTGTTGAAGGGGAGTCCTACCCTCCATCTCTTCTCTCCTTATTGATTGCCTAATATTATATATCTTATTCATACTAGCATAAAAACCAGGAAAATTATCTCTAATAGAGTTCATAATAAAGGCCGATTACATTCCGGTTGCACTAAGCTGTCGTATGTGCTCCCGAATATGTACATTGATCCTATTCGCCCTTACATGACCATCTCTGTACACTAAGAACGGGTGGTTATGTTATCCTTTTCCACCAGGACACACCCTTACCGTCCAAGGTATTTCTCCTGGTTTACTACTACTTCCTACAATTAAAAATTTACACCCGCAACTTCTACTTTTAGAACCAGGTCGGGCAGTATTATCAAGATTATGTACATCACCCCTAATATTACCATAGCGGTGACATCTTAAATAGACACTAACTCTAGAACATCCTTCTTTCTTTTTATAAGAAGCACGTGTAAATTGAAAACCAATTGTTATTGCTATCGCATCAGCCCAACTATGTAACTCATCTACAAAAATAAATTTCCTATCCGTAACAAAGCTACCGGAGTAGTCTACGTTGTCTCCAAAGTTTTCAAGCTCCTGCAAATTTGAAATCAAAATAATATAAATTAATTATATTAATGACGAAAATTTAAATAATAATTATAACAAAATTTAATAAAAATACTAATACTAAAAAAAGAATTAATAAAAATAGTAATAATAATAATAATAATAATAATAATAATAATGATGATGACAACAACAATAATAATAATAATAATAATAATAATAATATTAATAAGAAAAATAAAAAAATACGAAAAGTAAAATTAATAATAATAACAATAATAATAATAATAATAATAATAATAATAATAATAATAATAATAATAAATTTACGTAAATAAATAAAAAAAATTTTAAAAAAATAATAAATCGCACAAAACTGGGCGACTGGACTATGGTTCAGTTGCCCAGTTTTGTGCGACTGAACAATGGTCCAGTCGCCTAGTTTTGTGCGATTTACCCAGTTTTGTGCGATTTAATTTTTTTTTTAATAAATTTCTAACGATTCAAATCGAAAAATTTACGTACCGCATCCAATTCGTAATCGCTTTCGTTAGCAATAGTTAACCGATTACAGGTAACAGCTTGTTTAAGAGTTTTTAGAGAGATAGTACCGTGTTTGAATTCGTACTTCATACGCGTCTGAGAATTCGATATATATAGACAAATCTTCCGGATTAAAGTGTTAATAGTGTTATTAAGTATGATTTACATTTATTAATTAAGTTTTAAGTCCAGTGACAATTTTATAATTTTTAAACTTCAGAGATAAATACGTAATTTTAAAGGGTGACGATATAATGAAAAAGGGTGGTAAACTTTAGTAACACTTCCAACTTTTATTTGTATGTACAACATGAAATAAAATTACAGTAATTTATAATACAATCCAAACCACCAAACGTAACCACATCAAGCTAAGCTAAGAATCCTCTTTAAATTTTGTAACAATAATACTATTAAAATTGGAATTTTGTGTTCTAAGTTTACTCCATATGTTTGGCCTTGAACAAGCAAACAGTTCCTAAGGAGAAGATGAAGCCCACCTTCAAGATCAGACCCATTTTCACACCACAAGAACAATGCAATAACAAACAAGTAGCTTCTGTAAATAATAGAGAGCAAATGGAAAGGAAGTTAGCTTTGTATTTGCCTATTTGGTGTGAATGGGTGAAGGGATTTTAATGTGTAATAGGTTTCGTTTGACTATTAAACATTACATATAATCAATGAAACAATATTTTGCTTAATTTAATGTAATGGAGTATACTGTCCATTACTTTGCCGATTACATCTTTCCCAAGATTTCGTTTCGTTGTTAAACACAATCTACATTCTCCGCCGGGAATTTAATCCGATTCGACTCTGTTAGTGATGATAGTGAGCTAATGATTGTGATGGTCTTTGGTCTACTGCAGTTGATTTGCATCTAAGGTTTTTATATGCAGCTGATGTTGGTGCTCTCATTGTGTTTGTGCACGTGTCCTACTGATCTCATTTATGTGTTATTACTTAAAACGTTACATATATACTTCTTATTATTTTCCTTTTATTTAATTATTTTTCTGATTTGCAAACATAAAAAAATATTCACTAATCAATACTCCCTCTGTTCTTTTATGTTTGTCCAATTTGAGTTTTTCACACTTATTAAGAAAAACAAAAATTTTTATTGTAGTGGGTATTATTTTAATTAAATAGTGGTGTAAAGTAATGATTGCATTGGAAATATGAGAGAGAAAATTAAAATAAAACAAAATTTAAAAAACAAAAAAATGAGTGAGAGAGTAAATGTAGTAGAGAAATAAGTGAGTGAGAGAGAGAAATGAGGGTATATTAGGAAAAAAAGATTTCCAAAAATGGAAAGTATTCTAAAGTGGACAAACTTATAAAACTATCCGTTATAATAAGGTGGACAAACTTAAAAGAACGAAGGGAGTACTTTGGTAGAACAAGCACACCAAACAAAACAAACATTAATAATGATCCTTGTTAAATTAAGCAATGTCAAGTAGAGTGATTTTATGATAGATTTATCAAAGCCACATTATATTATAACATTTTTAAAACCCTAATAATTATGAACACCAATTTAATCATCTATAAGTCAATAACACAAAATGAAACCCTAAAGTGGTAAACTAGATAAAAAAAATAGATTTAAAATCGCAAGAATTTTCATTAAAAAATAAGAGTCTCAGTTCCACGTGTCTTATTCATAAAATAGTCATGTTATGGTCAAAGATTCTAAATCAAATTATTAAAAAGCAAAAAAAAAACAAAAAGAAATTAGAGTCCAAGAATATAGTTGATTGGGTGGGCTTAGGCCCAATTTAGCATTTTTGTGGAGTGTTTTTAGAATCGTGTAAAATCGGGAGAATTGTATGATTCTAATTGCGATTCTAGGATTATATACGATTTTAATGATTGTAGTGTGATTCTAGAATTTAAAAGGACATATTTTATGCTTTTATATCATTAGTATAATATCGATAAGAATGAAACTTGATATTTGATAATGATTCGAACTTCTTCGGAGGTTCGAGAGTCTGAGTCGGAGCAAAATTGGATTATGCATGATCCCACCCCGGGCGAAGGCGTACTGAATAATATGATGCGAATTTTATCCAGAGCATGGTACAATCTTACGATTTTATTTAAAATAAAATTTGTAAAGGTAAAATCATAATACGATTCTACGATCCTACGATTTTACGATTCGATTCTACAAATTCATTCTTAATTTTTTAAAACTTTTCATACAAAGTTAACGATCTGTCATCATAATTTTTAAAAGTTAAATTTTCTTCATCGGTATATAGATTTGAACTAATTATTAAATATTTTTCTATTTCATTTTTAAAAGTAAAGTAAATGAGACTTTAATTAGTAAACTTAAAATTTTGAGGTGAATAATTATCACTAGATAGCAAATTTAAGTTTATTGTAGAATCCTATGATTGTATGATTTGATTCTATAGATCTGAACGATTCCAAGTAGAATTTCGATTTTAATAATTTTGATCCGGAGCAAAATCAGAGAGTTGATAATGCGAATCGAATCCGACCCATTATCATCCCTAAATCCACATATACGACGTGAATACTAAAAAAATTCAAATATGAACAAGATCTCATGATAACTCTCACATACAACTTAAAACGCAAATGTGATAAAGTAGCCCTAAAAAATTAGACTACAGTGCAAATTCATTGGCACCAGAAGTTTTCAATATTAACTAGGATGAGTCGTAAGTGGTTGATGGTTATTTCGCCCATGTGATAGGAGTTTAATTCTACCGCTTACAAATAAAATTACTTTATCTCTATGGCCGTTGGCATTCCCCAACCTACAATCACAAAAAAATGATGAATCTCTTGTGCTTGTGTTCATACAATAATACCGTATGTTTGTCAAAGAGATCATAACTCTCCACTCAAAAAGAATCATTTATCACAAAATCACGCCATTTGGATTTAGTTTGTGCTGCTGCTGGCGCTGGCTTTGGCCCTTTAGTTATTGGTATTAATTACTAGCTTAGATGTGCTTGAAACTATATATAAGAAAAATAGTTGCTGCGAAAGAAACGAAAGATTATTTAGTTTTCCATACAGTTGTAGTAACTTGATCTTTGGCTTCCTCCATTTGTTGTTGTTTGGTCTTCAAAGGGCATTTCTCTCGTGCCTTCTTGAAGTTCTCCAAATTACAATTATTGGCCAAAATCACACCACAAACTGTTCCCGCCGCGAAAGCTAATGTTGTCTTCAATGCACTCATCTTTGTATAAAAGGTATGATCTTTTATATCTTTCAGTATAGTTTATTTCTGTAGATGACATATAATTGGAATGAATGAATTGGTAATTTATAGTGTACATATATACAGAACTTATTACTAAAATTATGGTACTTTTTGACTTGTCGCTCAAGAAACAACCTTATCTTGTTGTTTTGAAGGAGTCAAATTTAGGGTTCTAGTCATTTTCCACTTCTCTTATGACAATAATTACTTGCACAATAATTAAACCAGATGTTTTCTATACATTACAAAAACAATGACAAACTGAACTCCTCCTCCTCATCATCATATCCAGGGTTCGAAGAGGGTTGGACGGCATGCCCTTATCAAAGGAGGTTGCGGCCAGAGAGAGCTTCTCAGCTCGAGAACAACATCTTGAACAAACTATATTATATTTTCAACAATGAGATGATATATAGTAGTAGATAAATGCCATGGTGTTTACTATACACACATCAAAAGTTTATAGGAACGGATGTAGTATACCTGTTTAAAAGCCTAGGATCATCTCTATATCCATTGTCATTGTTTAGCAAGCGCTTAACTGTCTCCTTGTAAAGCTCTTTTCTCCATTGCAATGATGAAGTTCCAACTTGAGCCGCTAACCAATCCAAGTACTTGGCCACAAACAAAAGTGTTTAAACGAAGTGTAAAACATCTATATATCGAATAAAAAACATAAATTCAGTTTCTAATTAAAATTTCTACAATTTCAATGACATGAAGGTGGAATAAACTTAGCAGCTAGGATCAAAGGAGAATTCAGATACCTCCTCAAAATTCTGCAGATAATGAGTGAGATGTTTAGGCAATCCTAATGTCGTCATTTGCTGATAATATTCTTGCACGTCTGCCATCATCTCCTCCTTAGATGGTAGAGCTACTTTTGTCGATAGTACTCTTGCAATCCACTTTGATTGTAGTTCCAACATCTCAAAAATTATAGTCTATCATATAAATCATTCAAAAATGTTAATTTAAACAATGTCGAATGATGGAAGATAATGATATGAAGTTCAGATAAATACCTTTTGAGGTAACCCAACAAAAGAAAGCCAAGGAGCAAGTTTAGGGGGGAATACATGCTTGTATAATGGTCCAACGCAATTATCATCAATACTTACGATTCCATTCGTCTTAAGAAATGGCAACTCATATTTATATCTACAAAAAAGGTTTAGGAAAATTATTAATCTTTCACGCTTAAAACCGGAAAACCCAAATCTACGGGAAATAAAATTTATATCAAATTATTTCTTTCAAAACAGATACTCGGCTATGCAACAACAATATTTCTGAATGAAATAATGGCAATTTTTATGTGAAATATCTTGGTATGAGACTTGGCCACGAGTGAGTACGCAAGTCTGGATAACATAGTGGTGAGTGTGCAACTCGAAGTAACATAAGGGTCAATATCCAAGTCCGAGTAACATAAAGGTGATTATTCGAATCTGAGTAACATAATCCTCTGCATCAAATAAGAGAACTTACCCAGTGCAATGCATGATAATGTTGGCTACAATGGATGATCCATCCTCAAAATCTATCGTACCATCTTCCTTAGCCATATTTATCTATTAAGAGGAAATCCCACAACTTCAGTTAACTCGATACTAATACACAACCCGTCCCTTTGAAATTGAGACATTTTACATTTACATCTGTCCCATTTAGTCTTATTTCTCCAACGGAGTATTGATAAAAAGTAATTCTATCCATTGAATCAAATTCAAAGGGATGGAGGGAGCAACAATTAACAACATTAACACGAAAAAATGTCATTAGACAACTTACTGCAGAATGCTGCCATAAATTATTACAACAGTGGTTAAGTATTGAAAATTTTACGTCAGGTGATCTTGAAGATAGATGAACCTCCTTAGCAAACTTTGAAATATCATGTGATATATCGAGTGCACTAGCCCCATTCCCAATGATAACTACGACCTATCCATAAAATTTGGTCAAGGATGGTTAGCATAGTAATTAGCAATTATACTGTAGCAAATCTTTGGATCTTTGTTGTGAATTGTTCTAATGGAGTGGAAACCTCATCCTTAAATGGTTCAGGAACTCTGTAATTGTGGCTGTGTATCTGTTTTCCTGGCCATTTCTCAATTCCTGTCAACAAGGTATAATTAAAATATAAGTAGAATTGATTCCATGGAAGAGCTCGCTTGGATTAAGTGTAAATATTTAAGGAGTAAATATAAGTGTAAATATTTAAGGAGTAAATAAAAGTCAAAGTAGGATAACAAAATTAATTAGATAGAAAATTAAAGGAATTTGATTATTAAAGAGGGGGAAGAATTGGTTAGAAGGTAATAAAAATGGATAAAACAATAATTATTTCCCTCATATTGGGGTATAAATTTATCCCAGGAGAGGGTGGGGGAGTACTTTCCTCCAAATGAGGGAAATCATCATCCTTTATTATTCATCTTTTTTAATTTACTCTTACTCTATATCTTTCACAAGTATATCAATTACTTCATTTGCACCTCCACTTACCTTTATTCACTAGTTTGACTTTTTTACCCCTTAAATATTTATACTCAATCCAAGCGACCCCTAAATGATAAAAAGTTGCTCTTATTCAATTCTTCAACTTAGAAAAAGAAAAAAAAAAAAACAAAAGTTGTCATCTTGCTTGATGACTTTTTAAGTTGTTCTCCTAAATTCAAAGATGAAGTAGGATGAATAGATAATTTCATAGCTTGAGGCATTTAAATCTAAATTCGGACTTTTTAAGTTGTTCTCCTAAATTCAAAGATGAAGTAGGATGAATAGATAATTTCATAGCTTGAGGCATTTAAATCTATTTTCTCTTTATTGGGTGATTCAACGATGTGTTACTCAAACTACTACTAATGTCGGACTTGCATATTTGTTTACGAGTCCACTCAACCATATTATTTGAAAACATTTCATTAGTTGAAACATAGTCATGTGCAATCTTGTTTGATTCATCTCAATACAAGGATTATTAATATCAACTTTTTATAATTCGTAATTAAGAACAATTAGAGATATTAAGGGTGAAAATTTTGCCTTGGCAAGTGTGAAAAACTAAATAGTACTAATGGGTTGAATAGGAGGTAGTAGTTATTTTAGCTTGAAGTGAAGTGTCAAAATATCATTATATATTGTTAGGATTATTGGTGACTTATGTTCATCAAGTAATTGAAACATGATTAAGGTAATCAATCATTTTAGTTAGTGAATGTTAGAAGAGGACAAATCACATCTTTGTGATTTGATTTGTATGGGAATCATTAGTACATGATAATATTGGTAGTGAAATCTTGATATGTGAAGGGTTAAAATGGAAGGTTTCAGTCCTAGGATCAAGTGCAAGAACATAAGAGACCGTGGCTTGCATGGAAGAGGAAAGAGAAAGCTCAAAAGGAGAGACCTGCTGTCCGCTCGACCAGCACCCAGTTGAGCTGCTGCCCTGTCCCTTTATTGCTGTCCCCTTTCATCACTTGATGCCCTATTCCTTGCTATATACTCCCTCCAATTCTTTTCAATTGTACCATTTCCTTATTTGGGCAATTCACCTCAATTGTCTCATTTCTATTTTAGAACATAATTTTTGAACCAAATTGTCCTTATACCATTCATGTAATTACCAAACCACCCTTATTTTAAAAACTAAACTACACTAATTACCCCCCCTCCAGCTTAATGATTTTTGAAAAGAGGGCTTATTAGTTGCTACGAAAATCCATATCCATACTCATTTCGTTTTTTGGCGCATTTTTTTAAAAGTGACTAACGTATACAATAAATGTATATTTGGTTTGTTCGACCTCTATTCTGAAGTCAATGAACGAAATGATATTCATATTCAGATGGCCCGAGAAAAGTGTTCGTCATTTATAGCCGTGAATAAAGTGTTGAAGAGATCGAGGAGGAAGTGGAAGTATAGATACAAACCCCCTTTATGAAATGTAAATGTAATTTTTCGAGGATGTAATTTTTAATTATGTAATTTAATTAATGGTAAATTAAGACTTTGTATTTTTAATTATGTAATTTAACTAATGGCTATAAAGATTTTGTATTTTTAATTATGTAATTGAACAATTTGTAATTTTCTCTCCAAATTTAAACTTATCCAAATTGAAGGGAATAATTAGACTTTAATCAACTTTATTACCAATACCCACTACATCACATGGGTGTACTATTCAATGTGGTCCTTCCACTTTCTTAATATTCGTGCCCAACCCAAATGGGACAATTGAAAAGAATTAGAGGGAGTATATCTTAATCTTAGGACCTCTTTAAGTGCACCAAAGTCTCACATTATAAGCTACCTTCTTGCTTGTGTATTTACTCCCTAATTAGCTCCTCTCTTCCCGACACTTAAACTCCATTGTAATTCCTTCAAGTTTTGTACTCTCTCCTTTAAACACATTAATATAATCCTAGGCTAAATGGTGGATGTAGCCCAAGATTGACGAATCACCTTAAATACTTGTCTTGATTATTTACTTTATCATTGTCATTCATTACATACTTGCATTATTTGGTTCCTACACATTGATACATCATAAACCTTCACTTAAACCTTTATTTGTGATCCTTGAGTGAGGTGTTTATCCTCTCCTTTCATATATTATGCATCCGCCTACACTTAGATGAAATCATAGAATATACGCCACGCATTGGGCCTAAAAATGGCATTTGTTGTTACATTAAACTTGTAATGCCACTGTTTAAGTGCTTCCTTTGTTGTTTCATTTTCTCCTTTATGTTCTAAGCTTGAATAGATGCTTAATTTCTCTTGTTACTTTGAATAAAGAAGGTTATAAGTGCATCGGTGAAGACGGAGTTTTAAAGGTAAGGTTGGCTGGCAAGGGTCCAAATATGTTAATGAAATGGTCAATTGGTGATGAGGGTTTGTATAAGCTACTTGGCTCAAACTTGATAGTTTCACCACTTCAACAAAGCATGGTGACATTGATACTTCTTTGGGTAATGATGACTTGAGTGTAACTCCAATTTTCCCAAACAAGTCCACGGGTTATATGGACTTGGTTGGTGATTAATATACTCTTTTGTAAGCCTTTAAAGGGTATTTTGGCGTATCTACTTTGTTTGTCATATGTATCTTTGGGTTGTTGATTATGTAAGTGCCAAGCAAGCAAGGTTGTTATGATCAGAATCCAACTTAGAATCGATAAAAGAATAGGATCGAAATCGGTAGAATCAAAATCGTGGGATCGATCCCACAAATATGTTTTAATATGTTATATGGTAATTGATTATCAATCATATTTGTTCATTTTTGTTCGTCTTTAAAGTCGTGAGCAGTAAATAAAGATTTATTTGACTTTATCTTTTAATTGATTGAGAGGAATACTTTTAATAATCATTAATGAACTGGAAATCAATAAGTACATCAATTTTTCATAATCATAATGATGATATATTTTAAACTTATATTTATGTTTATATATAAGTAAAAGCTAGAATATAAGAATTTTTTTATGATTGAGACTACACTTGTAGGATCAGATTATTAGATCATAAGATTGTGGAATGGGTTATGATCCTATCACTCATATTTTTGATCTTGGTATGTTGAAGTTGATGGTGACTTGAGTGCACAAATTGAATTGTGCATTCATGTGTGAATAATGAGATGGAATCCAATGAATATTTTAATGGATGAACTAAGTTTATCACTTAATGAGTGTGATGAATGTGGTGTTTAAGAGTGTGGATTAATACTTGAAGTAATAAAGGAATTAAGATGTGACTTAAACATGAAGAGTTATGATGGCATGATGGGAATCAAATGAAGAATTGGAAGTGGTTTTTGCTACTATTAAGATGCCTTGAACGAGGCATCCAAGTATGGAGCAAGTGCCTTGAACGAGTAGATGAAATATAGTAGCCAACAAAAGCATCTGAGAACCTGTGCTCGAACGAGCACATTCATGGCTCTAACGAGTACAGTATGCATCTGCTAATAGAAGTCTCCTGATGGTCATGCTCGAACGAGCATCTTGAGGGCTCGAACGAGCACAATGCTCCGATAGCCTAGGATTTTGTTTTTTTACTCTTGAAGTTCTGGAAACTTGTTATTATGTAATTATTTTTAGCTTTAAGTATGTTTGACTCATTAAATGTAATTAGCTCTACAAATAGAAAGCTCATATGTATATTCAAACACATCAAATATTTAATAAACCCCAAGCCTAAACACAAACACAATTTTTATCTTTTAAACTCAATTTAGACTCAATTCATGTAAAATTATTTTATAAGTGTCTTTTTCCTTGATCTTTTGGCGCAATTTATTTAACTCTCTCGTTAATAGGTATTTTTTATTTCTGCTCCCATTTCTCTCATTTGTTGAAAAAAAAATTAATTACACGACAATTTTTTTTCTTAAAGATATCGATATAAATGATAAATGTAGATATAGAAGAGGTGAAAATATTGTCCAACCTTATTTTTCTCCTCCTAACACTTTAATTTGTCACATTTTCTCATTTGTAGGCAAAAAATGATCATACATGAATATCAAAGCATCAAAATTGAAAATGACATTGAACAAAAAGAGTTGATTGAAAAAATCTAACCTGGTATGTCAGCAACACGTGGCACACTACAATGACCGTTTGCAACTACCACAGCATGAAAATTCTCTTGTTCCAATTGTACCCCTCTCTTAACTTCGCCCATCTTTCTCCACTCAACCACCCATTCATCTACCCTTTCATCAACTCGTTCAACTCGGACAACTTCCGAGTTAAAACGGGCTAAGCTATGGATTCCAAACCGAGTTGCGAAATCATTCAAAAACGCAACCATTTCTTGATGACCTGGGAAATCTCTGGGATCTCCATATTCTCTCTGCTCAAACGAGAAGTCGGAAAAACTCATCAGAACCCGGGGAAGGTTTGTACGGAGAGAGAAGTAAACACTGCTATGAACCAATTTGTGACTGAGTGGATCGGATTCAACTCGTGGGTCGTACACCCATAACCCACCGAGTTTCTCAGATTTCTCGAAGATGGTGACCCGGTGACCTTCTCTATGGAGCTCTCGTGCTGAAATCATACCGGCTACACCACCACCGATTACTGCCACTTTGAGTGATCCCATATTGTATAAATCATGGGATTGTTGAAAACCTTGGGTTTTATTTGGAACAATGTATTATTTTGATTTTAACAACGTTATTTGTATTTTTTTTTTGACAAATTTTATATAGTTTTCATAAAATCGGTGGTAACACTTTTGTAAGATTTTTACACATGCATTCAGTTTATGTACTATCTAACTGCCGTAGCATTTTTCCGTTAAATTCTTATTAATTCTTGTTTAATTCATCATGTTTAAAGATTTTTCCACATGGTAGTATTCACTTTTTACTCCCAAATGTTTAATTAACCATTTAAACTTTTAATTCACCGATTAATTTATCAACATCATTAAATGTTGTAATAGTTTTATTTTCATTCAGATTATTGACATTATAAAGTTTAAAAAGATGCATTACAAAGACTAATAAATAATTAAAAATGCGCATTTTATAAGCTCAAAAGATGCATTTCATAAGTTCAAAAGGTGCATTCCAAGCACTAATGCATATCTTCTTAATTGTTACAACATTTAAGGGCGTTGATAAATTAATCGGTGAATTAAAAGTTAAAATGGTAAATTAAACATTTGAGAGCAAAAACGAGATGCTACCATGTGGAAAAATCTTACAAAATTATGATTTAAATAGGAATTAACAAGAATTTAACGAAAAATGCTACGACAGCTAAAAAGTGCATAAACTGGATGTTACTATGTGGAAAAATTTTACAAAAGTACTACAATTGACGTTTCATGAAAATTGGATGCTACCATGTAGAATTTTTCTTTTTTTTACTCATTATAAAAGAGCTAGGCCATAATCAAACCGGAGAAGATGATATTTTGTTTTCGCTATCGGTAGGATTATTTTTAACTTAGGTTGTACTTTTATGTCCTAGTCAACTAGTACTTTTATAGGAAATTATTAATGACAATTCTTTGTTTTTGCACTTTATCATTGGTATTTATGTGTTTTTTTCGATTATCAATGGTACATCCAGCATTTAATACTAATTACATTCATGATGATTTTTTCGTTATGTTGTCGTTAAAAATTCTATTAAAAACAAACTACGGTTAGTTTTTTTATTTATTTTCATCGTCTCTTCATTTTCCCTCCCAATTTGGGTGAACTATGTTAATTTATTTGTGAGTAGTATTAGTTTTATTTTCATCAACAAAAAAAATCAAGGCTAGGTGTGGGCATAATCACGTTGGGTAAATCATGTTAATCTCATTGGGTAAAACATAAATAAAAATGAGAAAAAGTAATGTGAAATCTGATTGAAGAGTTAAATAATAATAATAATAATAATAATAATAATAATAATAATAGTAATAATAATAATAATAATAATAATAATAATAATAATAATATAGCCCGAAATATAAGATGAGATGACTATTCCAACATGAACTCCAAAGTTTGAGATGTATACTCCAATATTTGAGATATACAAAGGACGTTTAAGCCCGGCAACCCAAGACAAATGTAATTTGGGGTGATTTTCTGCGAAACCCTTCGATAATCAAGTCAGTTTGAAAATAGAGAGTTCGAAAATTATAGAATGATACACTACTACATTAACGAGCAATGGCAACGCTCTATTGCGACGGTTAGTTATGAACCGTAGCAATAGATACTCTATTGCGACAGTTAAGACTCTATTGCTACGGTTATTTTTAAACCGTCGCAATAGACCACTTATTGCTATGGGACGGATACCTATTACTACGGTTGTGTATAAACCGTCGCAATAGACCTCAATTGATGAAATTATATTAGGGCACGCAGTATGTGTTTGCCGGGAAATGAAAAATAGAAATTTCATTTACATTCAACTTTCCCACTTCACTTACCCATAATTTGCGAGGATCTGCATTTGATTTCACAAAACCCATTCACCTTCCCACCTTCAGCTATCTATTCATTCACTCTTACTTCTCCATAAACCCTATTTCCCAAACTAAATTCCTCTGAAACTGAATTCCATTTCCTCATTCTTCTTTGCGAATTTTGATCTAGATTTCGTTGGTTACTGTTGGGTCGTTGTTGCTGCTGCTGTTGGACGGTTCAACTTGGGTCGTGGGACGGTGCTTTTGCGTCGTGGGTGGCTGCTGGTTGGTCGTGGGACGGTGCTGTGGCTGTCATTCTATCAATTGCATCGCTACACCTTCAAAATAAAGGTACTAAAATTTGCCTTTTCATTCTTAATTCATTTCAGTTCTTAATTTTGCATCGTTGTTTCTCTTAATATACAGTTTTCATATTGCAATTTGTTGATTTTGAATCTTGATAAAATGACTGAAAACCTAGATTATGCAACAAATTGAGAATTATGCATCAAATTGAGAATTATGGAAACCTAGATTATGCAATTATGGAAACCTAGATTGAGAATGACTGGAAACAAATTGATTTTCGAATGAACAAATCAATGGATTTTCGAAAAAAAAGACGAATAGAAAACCTAGATTGATGAAATGACTGGAAACAACAAAAAACGAAATGAATTGATTGAGATTGAAGTTGTTCCTGTCTTGTTTAATCCACCCTCTTTGCTTTTGTTTTTAGAATTGGTATAAGAGATTAGGTAGTATTTCTATTTTCAATCGTTAATTATTTTTTATTTGACTTATTGTTAGTAATATAATCATAATTCAAATCTCTGATTTCTTGATACAAGTTGATTAATAGCTTTGATGCTGTGGATTGTGCCTGCAAGTTAGAATGATAGTTTATTTCGATGAGCAATATGCCTATGTATGGCAGTTGGAACATGGACATTGTAGCTATCTGTGCCTGCAAGTTAGAATGGTAGCAATATGCCTAATTAAACTCAAAATAAAACACCCAGAACTCATGCAACAGCTGTTGTGCAGACTGTCGACTGGGCGACCTTGGACTCCATTTTCAGCCCTTCTCCGATGACTTTCAGAAGGATTATTGGGCCATGGCAGCTAGGCCCATGTGTGGAGATTCCAAATCTACCCTCCACGTCATCCCATGGGCTCAGGTCTCGTCTGGGCGGGCCTGCCAAGGTGGCCTGGTCAGTGAGATTGGTCAAACTCTGCTGTGTGTCTGAATTCTCTTGTTTTGTTGCTGTTTGTTGGCTTTCCTTGTTCTTTCCTTTGTATCTATTTCTCCATGATTAATTCATCCTTTGTCTGAAGTAGTTAATGCTTGTTAGAATGATGAAGAAGATAGAATTAAATTTAGCCCAATACGAAACAAATGCCAAAGAAGAAAGCTGCCTATGTGGTCGCACATAGGAAACAGTAAGCTTAGCTTATCTAAAAATGTAATCTTCCTTCACTTTGTTCTCACAAATGTATTTTATGTGTAAATATATTTTGATTTAGCTTAGAAAATTCCATCTAATTTAATGTGATGAGTGAGGAGAAAAATCAACTGATCAATTATCACCTTTTTCTAGTTGCTGCTTCTTGCTTGGTTGGTAATGAGGTTCTGCTATTGCCATTATATTTATGTGTACATAGACAATAACCTTTACTAATAAAACATAAGCTAAGTTTATGTTGTTTATGTTCATCAGCAACATATGGCTGTACATAATCAAGTTCATCAGCAACATCAGAATGGCTTATGTTGTGGCTGCTGTTGTTCTTATCACTTCTGTTGCTCTTGCCTTTGTCTTTGCTTTTGTATCTTGGTTCCTTGCTTGTGTTGTTTATGTTCTTGAGTGTCATGCTCATGATGGTTCTCATGTACATCCATGTCTTCAAGGTCAGCTTGTCTTGGACCATGTGCTGAAATGTGATTGAAAAATGCACAAGACTTGGGAGACTTAACCAATATGGTTCAGGAGAGATATGGTGTTTTCTTTTTGGGATAATGAGGATGATTTGTTTTGGATATATGATTTTAAAGTGTTAGGATAAACTACATTTTGATTTGATTTTGAAATACAACATGTTTTGGCTGTTTTGATTTTTGGTTTTCACTTAAACTAGGCTGCTACCTTTCATATTTGCAAGTGGTCAGTGTTATCTTTGCTACTGGTTTGTGACATGAAGATTGTTACCTTTCATGTTTGGACTATCTTATTGGATTTCTAATTCATAGTTGTTTTGCATATAGGAT
>NC_080050.1:17176467-17196467 GCF_026212465.1 Amaranthus tricolor | reverse complement strand
CCAAAGTTATCATTTACTGTTGTCAAATATAACTTACTATTAGATTCATCAGTATATAAGTCTCTAACAGCACATAGGAGTGTTGGTAGGTTTGTAATTTCATGAGGATTTAGCTGGATACTCATTGAAGATTCGTGAACAGAGAGGCATGGATAAAGCTCCTCAGGATTGCCCTTACCCTGGATGCTTTTTCTGTGTGATGAAGGAGGGAAACCCAAACAAGCGTAGAGCTAGCATCCACAAATTTTTTAGAGAACTTCCTTCGCAGGATGATGATGGTCAGGTTCTTCCTATTAGTGGCCTTTGGAACACTGCCATGGCACATCCCAATGATCCTGAATTCATTGAATTGGGAATTTTCGAATGCATGGCTGCTTTGATATGGAAAGGCCTAAAAAATCGTCGTTGGCTTTCACATGATCAGAATATATACATTCCTTACTATGCTGCTCATATAATTGGTTCATATACTATGAACATGGAGGAATTTGCCGAATCTGCTGTTCATGCTGGAGTAATCCCTCCTTTAGTTGAGCTTCTGAGAGGGAGACTAACTTGGGTTGAACAAAGGGTGGCAGTTCGCGCTCTTGGACACTTGGCAACTTATGCTAGTACTTTTCCTTCCATAGCAAGTCATGGTGAAATTCTTGAGCTATCTATTCAACTAGCAATGAGCTGCTTAGAAATTGTATATACACATTTTTATCAATACGTTGACAGAAGACTTAGCTATCATTGTGATTTGCTCACACGTGGCATGGGAGGTGTTGAGATGGAGTCTAGAAAAGCAGAGGAATGGGCAAGTCAATTGCAATGCTGGTCCCTTCAACTGATAAATTGTTTTGCATTCAAACCTGAGTTCCTTCCTACAATATGCAAGCCTGAGTTCCTCTCTAAACTTCCAGGCATGTGGGGTGGACTTGTCAATGAAAATTCGCCAGCAGGGATAGGTTTGTTGCGGACCATTTGTCACCATAAACTTGGCCGGGGACCTGTTGCTAACTGTTCTGGAGTTGTTGAAGCACTTTGCAATATTGCGCGTTCTTCAGATGATTGGCAGTATATGGCTGTTGACTGTCTTCTGTGGTTGCTTCAAGATACAAGTACTTGTCATAAGGTATTGTCTTTCTTTCTGTTAATGCAATTTTAAATGTGTACTGTTGTATTAAGAGTTGCACATTCCGGCTAATGGAGTACTTGTAAAAGTTCCGAATATCAGCTGTTTGAATATAAGGGCATTTACATATTTATGCGTGCTTATGTATGATATGCCCCTTAAAATACTTTTATCTTTGAAAATGGTTCGGCAATGTGGAAACCTTGCTAGCAAGTACTCAAGGGAGTATCATAACGAACCAGTATTACCAAACTTATTACCTAATTAATGATATAAATTCACACCCAAAGTGGCCAAAATTGGAATTTTAATACGCATGATTCAAATTGCAATTATAATTGGTGGTTTTAGTGAATTAAGCAACACTATAATCAACCCACTTGAAAAGAGCTAATGAGAATTTTAATGGGTCCTTTAGCTTGATGATTAAGATAAGAATTCATGCCAAGAAGATAATAGAGATCGAGAGAGGCAGAGAGAGCTTAGAACTTCGAACTCTTACAATACATGTTAAAGGCATTATCTTTGATCAATATAGTGCGGGACTCTTTGTTCATTTACTAATTCTTCTTTTTCCAATTTTTCATTTTTATTCATGGCTTTAGACTTTAACAATATGCCATATGTTGGCTGGTCCACATTCGTTCATCAACTACGTGAACCAATGTTTACTGTCTCGCAAAGACCAACAGCAGAACACAAGTACATACGGTCTCTAAGTGATATATGTTCTCCATCTCTTATGGTACACTTTCTTTTGGCTGAGTGGGGAATTTTTTGGCAATCATGTGTAACGACTGTACATTATATTAGAATATCATTTTTTCAGTAATTTTCCTAGTTTGATGTACAGTATATTTATGTGCACAAGTATTTTTCATTCCAACCTGCAGGTTTTTGAGAAGGCTGTGCCTGCTTTACTGGATCTCTCAGAGATCTCAAGCCTTGGGGATAACAAAAAGTTGGGAGATTCCATTGTTGATGTTCTTCCTGAATGTGTTGTTCATTTCACATCAGCAGCGGGCTGCAACTCTCTGAGTGACAACATAAAGGAACAAATTGAGGAGGTTCTGAGTGCCAGGCAGAAATTGAAAATGGAAAAGAACATGCCGAAAGAGGACTTGCATATTAAACAAGCAGCTGCATTGGTGGTCAAGCTCGAAGGAAATTCTTTATTCTCTGCTGGAAACATCGCTGGAGCTGCAGCTAAATATTCAGAAGCTTTGTCATTATGTCCAATGAGATCCAAGAAAGAGAGAGTTGTCTTATACAGTAATCGAGCTCAATGCCATCTGCTCCTGCAGCAACCATTGGCTGCTATAAGTGATGCTACTCGTGCTCTTTGTTTGCATAACCCCGTCAATCGCCATGCTAAAAGCCTGTGGAGAAGAGCTCAAGCCTATGACATGCTAGGTTTTGCTAAAGAGAGCTTATTAGATGCCATTCTATTTATTAACGAATGCTGTCAATCAAATGATCCTGATCTCTCGTTGAGACAAAATAAGGTTCCTGACTATGCTGAGCGCTTAGTGAAAAAGCAGATGCGTGCAGCTTGGTTATTTAGAGAAGCAGCAATAAAGCATGGAGGTGTTCATGGGGAAGCTGGTGGTGGTGATGGTTCTGGTCAAGACACCGATGATTCTGAATGGGAAACTGCCAGTGAAAGTGATATAGGAGACGATGACAAGCATGGAAGAGAAGATTGTGACTGGAAGAATGAAGAACAACGGAAAAGCAAATATGATAAAGCTTCTTTAAAAGGTAATATATATTGTTTGTTCTATCTGGATCAATATCAAACTATTTTTGTGTAATCATCAGAAACACTTGATATGATGGTTGTTTATGCAGAGTTGAGCTGATGACAATGCAAGTACTCTAATTCAGGATATTTCCAGTTTTGCAGTTCTTGGGACTAAGGTAGGGTCATTGTTGGTCTTAAGTATGCTACTAGTAGTAGGTAGCTTGATTATTTTTGCATTTTTCAAGTATTCTATATAAATAATATATGAAGTCAAGCAAATCTATCGTTGTTGGAAACAGATGTGTGTTGTGACACACCTAGTAGGCTCTAGTACCTAAATAATTTCCTTTAACTTGGAAACAACTATTTACCAATTTGTTTGTTTTTTAATCTATTTGGGATCAGCTGTACCTAAGATTTTTGCTCAAGAAAGATTTTATAACAAGTTTAGAGAATAGAAACAGTTCTTTTAATTTCTACTTGCGCTCATCTAATCTATACAAACGACTGACGGAAATGAATGCAGTTCAAGATCCAAGTTTTTGGAGGGGATAAAAAAAAGACACACAAGCGCACAAAGTCACCCCGCAAAAGGAGGGTCCATGAAGGGTCTCACCGCATGATTATTAATTATTTTTTTTTGGGAGGGGGATTGTGCATTTAAGTTAGCAAGGGGCTCTAAAGTATTCCCTTAGTCCTAGTTGTATGTTAACATTTATCCAAATCTAGTCTCTAGCTCTAAGTTTACTTCGACTAAGATTATTCTATAAAGTAAGGGGCTCACATTCTCTACCCATTTTTTCAATCCGTTTTTTTCGCTTCTTAATCTGTGTGCCTAAAGCAATAATACTACTTACCATCACATATCACATTGAGGGAGTATACAGTACACTAGCATTGAACTTTTTAGTTATAGTTTGAGCATACATTTTTAATTTTATTGTGAATGATCTCTCTATTTGTGTAGTCATGCCAACTCCAAGTGATCAATTAATTTTCTCTTGTTCTCCTGAGCTTTAATTTTTTCTGCTCTTTTTATGCAACAGGCACTTACCAGTAATTTAATAACCCTGCTGAAAGACGTAGTCATCATTGAGTCTGTTGTTTGACAACGTAATGTTGAAAGTCCGATTATGAAAGAAAATGGTCCTACGTCTTGCTTACTTCGAACATCAGCCGCCCCCACAGGTTTCCTACTGTTGGAAGGTGCAAGAGAGTACAGATTCACTTTATTTAGATGTAAAACTTGTGTCACAGCTGCATTTTTTTCCCTTGTCATTTTCCAGATTGCTAGACAGTTATGCTCCTGCTGGTAAAACCAAGTTTGGGATCATTTGTGTGAAGAATATTTAGACTAAGTGATTGCGTAGCTCAAAAAGAGCCCTTTTTCCTTGTTCTTCTCATTTTCTTCGCGTTTCATATTAATCTTATTGCTGTAACTTTTAAGAATATTGTATATAAACCCTCCTGTTGAGTGTTTGTTTGCCTATGAATGCAAGAGTCGGTTTTTCCATTTTAGTAATTTTCCATTTTCCCAGTAATAGTTGGTGGGACTATTTTATTTATAAATATGAGATGTGACTGTTGTGGGACCATAAGTTGCATCAAAAAAAAGCTCATTTCAAATTAGTTGCAACATAATAAAATAATACTCCCTATTCAGCTGAATTGTCCTATTTGACTTTTCACACTTGCCGAGGCAACATTTTAACTCTTAATATCTCAAATTATGCTTAATTAAAAATTATAAAAAGTTGATATTAATAATCCTTGTATTGAGACGAATCAAACAAGATCCCATATGACTATGTTTTAACTTATAGATTAAGAGTAAAATACAAATTAAGAGTGATAAGTGAATAGTGCCAAAAAAAATGGGACAATTCAGCTGAATAGGAGGTAGTATTATTTATTCATCCTATTAATATGTAATTAGTTTTTAATATGTAGGTTAAAACATATTTATGTGAAATCCTGTTTAATTCGTTTCATTGTAATGATTATTAATATTAATTTTTTATAATTTTTTATTATATATAATTATAGATATTAAAGATTAAATTATTGAATTGGATTACATGAAAAAACAAACATTACAAGTAAATTCGGAGGAAGTACTACATTTTGATTCCATAGATGTTGGGATTTTATAGCTGCGTCAACAAACCCTATTTTGTCAATCCTGCGACTTCCATAGGTTTTGTGGCTCTCCCTACTTGCTGTTTACAAAAGAGATTTCTTGGGTCAACAAATGACATTGGTGTGTCAGGTTTTGTAATAATGACTTATTTTATTAAAAAAATGCAATAATTCATGCGACATTCACAATAGAGGAATAATTGATCATATATATAATAATTTAATTAAACAAAATTTTATATGAAAAAGTCACAATCATTATAAAAGAGATTTAATGTTGAAGTTTGTCTTTTATCACGTACAATTTTGTCACAGTGACTCATTCAATAGAAATAACTTAAGTTTCAAAATATGAAAATTTGAAAAAAATAAGTTGTTTTAATGAATTTATTCAAAAAATAAGCTTCGTTCAAACTTTATTCCTAAAATAAGCGTCCTTGGTTGCAAAGTTAGGCTTGGTGTAAACTCGCTCTTACTAACAACGAATAAAAACAAATGGTCAAAAAATTAGTCAAGGGTTAAGTTGCTGTTACCAACAGCGACTTAAGGAGTTGACTGGTCAACTCATATCTCGCTGTTAGTAACAGCGACTTGACCCTTGACCCCGATTGACTTTTATTTACTTTTTTGTATGATTTAAACTAGCCATTGTAAAGTCAAAAATAACCATTATGAAGTTGAAAATAGGCGTTGTTATTATGTTTTATAAGTAACTCCATCATTTTCCTACTTCATTGTATTCAAATTCCATCGTTCTTGTTCTAGTTAATCGATTTTGAAGGTAACATAAAGTATTATGTTAGTATTATTCTCAATTTATAAATGTTAATATTATTTTTGAATGTTTACTTATGTTACTATATCATATGTGTTCCGTAGATGTCACAGGAGCATTGTATTGAAGAGCTTTGTGATTATGGTTATGCAGTTGAGATTAATACAAATTGAAGTGACATCGATTCTGGCCGTGATTTTATTGCTTGTCCATTCTACTTGGATGAAGGATTCGGTTGCACCTACTTTAGGTGGGTTGCTCCGAAGGGTACCAAATGGCTTGAAAAAGAAAAATAAGAGCTTAAAGATGAGGTATTTAATCTCAAGAGAAAAATAGATGATATGGAACATAGGAAAGAAGAGACTGAAAGGATTATGAGAAAGTTGAAGAAGCAATCTTAGTTAGCGGCGCTGGTTTAACTTAACGAATGAACTATGTAATTTGATATGGATTCGTTGAACATGAATGAAATTGTGTTGAATTTTCGAGAGCATTTTCCTTATTTGAATATGATTGTCTGTTTGATTTTGATTAAATTCATACTTAATTCTTGGTGGAATGATTCATCGCCGAAAACTCTGAGTAATTAACATCATTTCATTCATAATAAACATGTGATAATACGATAAAAATATATACATCTACATATATATTACAAATTATACACAATATGTACAAATGTTCAATATATACAAAATTTTACTAATGTTCAATATATACAAACAGTATACTAATGCTAATCCTCCTCCTATACCCTGTCTAATTGTGACGGTTGACGACGCCTCCTACGATAGTAAGAGGTCGTCGCATGACGCTCGGGCAGGGGAGGTGATTGATACTGGGATCATCCAGCACCCTGTGAGGACCCGACACCATAGTCGGGGCACGTTAAGTCTACCTCTTCAAGATGAACGTCGGCATGATGAGGAGATGACCCCTGCTCGTCCATAGTGGTGTCGGGCACAACGACTTCTAGAATGAAGTGCTGAAACTGTGTCCTTAGGAGTATGCCTTGGGCAATCTCCCGTACAGGCTCCTCTTGGGTGGAGCTGATGACAGATGCAATGCCCTGTGCCTGCATTAAGACTGAAGTATTAATAAAATGTATAACATGTAAGTTCTATGTATAATAATCAACGTCGAAGAATACTTACAAATTGTGTCATCGTCGGTGCTGTGGGAGCATATTGGGCGGCCGCGATGATACCTCGTGGTATCATCCATTGACGAGTGATGGAGAGGAAGCACGACATGTAATCCGCCGAAGTACGCCTACAGCCTCGATCGGTGCACCTTGGGCCAGCAGCTCTAGCCTGTGATCCCAAGGAGCTATATGGCGCCAGTTGATCTCCAACCAGTACTTGGGCTCCCGTCCCTTGCGTGAGTTGTGGTGGAGATCCGGCACTGTGTCACAAGGCGGCGGGATGCCCTGTACCATCCCAAATTGGCGCAGTACGCGCTTAGGGAGATGCACTTCAACTATGTCGAAGCATATCAATGGTATAGAGGCTCTCCACGCCCCTGACAATATCCCTAAATGCTGAGGCAATGCAGCGTATGCCTCAGCAGGGTAAGGGTCCCATCGAAACTACACGTGAAAATGTAATTAATAAATTACGCAATGTGATAGTTACAAGACTAGTAATTGAAGTCTTTACCTGGTCAGCTCGAAGTAGATCGAATTGATCGCGGTAGAACCCCACGCCAGATCCTGTGTGGATCCTTGTACGTCTATCAAAGGACCACCGCGATCCATACGGCACATGTCGGGGTGGAAGAATTGGTGGCGCAAATGCACCACGTCCCACAGTCCTCATTGGTTGCCCAATGAGAATGTGCTCCCACGCCCAAAGCTATGAATTACAGATATAAGTAAGTAAACAAAACATAAGAACAAATTAAGAAACAAAGCGTTAACATGTAAAGTTAGTATTACCTGGAGAATAATCAGGGGCCCAGCGATCTCCTTCATGTTCTTTCGTGAAGCGTCACACAGTCTCCTTTACAGATAAGCTAGGGCTGCGGAACCCCAGCTGTAACCGGAGATGACCTCACATGGCGCATCAAGCAACGTGTCAAGTACAAAAGCTGTACCCTGCTGCCAGTCTTGTCGGAGAACAAGACAGCACCAGTCAGATATAAGAGATACGCCTAAGCGTATCTCTCAATGGTAGCCTCATCGGCACCTTCAGGGAGGTGCGAGAAGTTCTACGCAAGCCATGTTACGCGCAACCCACTCCCTTTGGTTACCTCTGGGGGAGGTCGGACTCCTAATACCCGATGCAATATATCTTTCCAACTTTCGAGTTGGCGTCCAACGGTATAGACGACATGTCCCTCAATGGGAACCCATGTAAGCACAGCTACGTCAATTAAAGTGACAATAGCTTCACCTAAAGGTAGGTGGAAGGTATGTGTCTCTTGGCACCATCGCTCCACTAAAGCCGTGACTAGCGCCCGATCGACTCTCCCATAAGCGATGAAGTGGAAGTCGTACAACCTCGCTCGCTGAATGTACGGGATGATTCGTGCGTCAATCTCCCACGGAGCAGAGTCGGGATGCCTGGTGTATATGGTCTATGTGTCGGACACCTGAACGCAAAGATTATGTTAGCATAAAGTTAAAGTATTAAGGCATATACATTCAAAATACTAAAGTTGACTAACCTGGACATTCCATAGTACACTGTTCCTAAGGTCATGTCATTAAGGCATATACATTCAAAATACTAAAGTTAAAGTATTAAGGCATATACATTCAAAATACTGGTGTATTAAGGCATATACATTCAAAATACTGAAGTTAAAGTATTAAGGAATATACATTCAAAACACTCCTTCATCGGTGTAGGTTGTATCACATGCCCAAGACCTCCAAGAGTTGTCCTCAACGTGTTCATCTAGAGGGGGAACGAGTGCATAAGGTGTAGGAGCAACGATTGTTGGAATGTTTCCTAAGGTCATGTCATTAGATTGAGCCTCCTCATCAACACCCACTTCGTCCTCAGAAGGAGCTTCAACGAATTCATTACTCTCACTATTAACATCATCCCAAGGCTTATTTGTATCTTCTAAGTTAAAAGTATCATCATTAGAAGGAGACGAGAAAGATGACATAATGGATTTTGGGTTTATTGGGTAGGAAAGGGCGTAGGAGAAGGAGCAGAAGAAGTTATATTCAGGAATACATTTGTTTCTACAACATTGACATATTGATTCCCTAGGGGTACCTCTTCTACATATAACACTAAAGAAGGAATAGATGTAGACTTTGAATACTCCCACATTGCATTTATAGCCTCCTCATCCTCAACCGGAAGAGCTAACAATTCTCCACTCATATTGTATTTAAAACTTACATTAACAGTTTTTCTTGTAGTGTCAATGCCAATCTTAGAGCATATAAGATGTTTAAATTCATTCAAAATCCATGTTTGAGTTGCATGCAAACAGTTTACGTCTTCCCCCAACATACTTAACATTGCTACTACTTGATCGAATTAAACCATTCCAAAAACATACAACAGTCACACGAAATGAAGCCATTTCTACAACAATATGTACAAAATCAACATCACCATTAAGTTCATAAATATATACATATATAACAACATTGATTAAATTTAGGGTTTGCATTCAAACATTCTCTACATTAAACTTAAATTTAGGGTTTTGATTCAAACATTCTCTACATTAAACTCAAACATTTTCTACATTAAATTCATGAACAAACAACCTCATTATGAAGATCATGGCAAATAAAAAGTACATTTGACATATTCATAGAGTTTAAGTGTAAATGACCACTATAAACACTAGTGGAAAAAACCTCGTTTGCTGCGGTTTTTTTGCCATTATTTGCTGCGGTTTTGGCCCCCAGCAATAGTGATAGCAGCAAATGTCCTACTTTAAATGCTGCGGTTCGAAACCGCAGCAAATAAGGGCATTATTTGCTGCGGTCATGGGCTAAAACCGCAGCAAATAATGGGTGTTATTTGCTGCGGTCAGGGGGAATAACCGCAGCAATAAGTGTGTCATTATTTGCTGCGGTCAGGCTTAAAACTGCAGCAATAAGTCTCTTTTTTTTTTCTTTTTCCGTTTAATCCTTATAATAATGCAATAATATTACAATGTAATAACAGTGATTAATCCAATGATAATCACAGATAATCAACATTAATCTCTTTGTAATAATAAACTCTCGCTCGTATATATATCTAATATAATATGTACGTACATATATATATATATACATTACATAAACTATAAAAAATAATCAATAGTAATTACAATTTATCAAGGACAAATATTAGCAAGATACACGGCAATCTTGTCTTTTAATTCGCGCATCTCTTCACTTCTCAAAGCGCGTGTTTTCCTCGGAATGTCGTTTAAAACCTATATTATAATATTAAAATAAAAGCTATATATTAATATAGAAACATTAGATTTTACCAATAATATATTTAATTAAGAACGTAACAAATACTTACGGCATCTATATTTTCGACTCCAAATTCCTTCACGGAATTTATAATATCGTCCATAAACTTCAGCGCGTAGTAGCCGCAGTCAACGGAAGAAGGAGGTTGTTGAAAGCACTAAGAGAAAATAGAAGTTAGTGTCAAAAACGGTTAAAAACGCATAAAATCGCAACTTAACACATAAATTCTAGAATATGACTATGATTTTCAATTCTAACAACTTCTACACAATAATATATACCAAATAGTGTTGTGTGCCAAGTTTCGTGCAAAACAAACAAAGTTTAAGCTACTTTACGCGCGGAATTGACAAAAACGCTTAAAAACGCATAAAATCGCAACTTAACTTCTAATTTATAGCATATGACTATTATTATCAATTCTAACCATTTTAACACAATAATATATGCCAAATAGTGTTGTGTGCCAAGTTTCGTGCATAACAAACCAAGTTTGAGTACTTTACGCGCGAAATTGACAAAAACGCTTAAAAACGCATAAAATCGCAACTTAACTTCTAATTTCTAGCATATGACTATTATTATCAATTCTAACCATTTCAACACAATAATATATGCCAAATAGTGTTGTGTGCCAAGTTTCGTGCATAACAAACCATGTTTGACCTACTTTACGCTCGAAATTGACAAAAACGCTTAAAAACGCATAAAATCGCAACTTAACTTCTAATTTCTAGCATATGACTATTATTATCAATTCTAACCATTTCAACACAATAATATATGCCAAATAGTGTTGTGTGCCAAGTTTCGTGCATAACAAACCATGTTTGACCTACTTTACGCGCGAAATTGACAAAAACGCTTAAAAACGCATAAAATCGCAACTTAACTTCTAATTTCTAGCATATGACTATTATTATCAATTCTAACCATTTCAACACAATAATATATGCCAAATAGTGTTGTGTGCCAAGTTTCGTGCATAACAAACCATGTTTGACCTACTTTACGCGCGAAATTGACAAATAAAAACGCGAAATTGACAGCATCAAACTAGTGACCAGACCACCTTGCACGACACGTGGAGACCAAACCTATGCATCCAGGACCTAGGCTAAAGTGGAAATGGAATCTTGGTACTTGGATCTAGCTATCAAGGTCCTAAAACCATTCTAACAATCCCCGTGGACTCCTAGAAGCTGAGCCGAAGGAGGGCTGGTCCTAAAACCTTTGATACATTGCCACAACTGACACATGGGCAATAAAAACCAACTCCCCCCGTCCTAACTTGATGTTCAACCGCAATACTACAAAATTCTAATACGCCATCAATAAATTCCGACGATTCAATGCTTCCATACATCCAAGAACGATCGTTTGTCATCCTAATTAGTGTGATTAATTAATTCAAAACAAAATTAATACACAACTTTTAAACATATATACTTAACGAACTCTAAATAACCACAAAATTAAGTAATAATCATTCATATAACACTAATTAATCCAAATAATAACACAATGTTTATTTAACACTATCCAAATGATGTTTATTATAGTAACTATAATTAATAATATTCATATAAAAAAAATAAAAATAAAATCACATTCATAAACTTGGACAACTAATTAACATTCATATCAACAACTCATTCATTCATTTAACCATAAACAACGCTAATTAAACCTAATTTACAAACCAGAAATAAATTATGATAAATTTAAAACATAAAAAACACACACATTGATAATGAAGGCTTTTTCTCATTGAATAATCCCAAAAGTAGCAGACTAATAGATTCATATTGCAACAATTTAGTAAAAAGCTTCAGTACTCTAATTGTGATTAATTTTTGCACAAAAACTAAAACTACTTATATGGGCAATGAATGTTCTAAAATAGATGCTAATGCAAGACAATGAATCCAGTCATCAAACCTGAGTAAAGGGAGTAATACTAATGAAAATAGGTTTATAAAAGTTTAATCCCAACAGTACGAGATCAGGTATTCGATGAGAAACATGAGAACTTAAATTCCATCCTCTCGTACCCAGAGTTCAAAGTTGGATGAAACTCCAAATCAAGACCAAAGGAATCAGCACAAACTGAAACCTATCCACTAAAGCCAAGCATTTCAAGTAGTGCAAAAATCACACAGCTACATATTCTTATCTTTTTTTCACGAATCATCAGAAACGTCAAACAGTCCCCCACCAGTTCTCATCTTGGAAGTAGAACAACCCTCACAAGTAAATTACAATATTTAATCGGTCGAAATATCATTAACAACAAATAATCAAGGGCATATGTGAATAAACGCTAAAAAACCAACACCAACCTTTTCATTTCTCATGCCCATTTATATTTTTTTCAACAAGAACAGTAAGCAATTACAATGAGATATTTCAATGCTTATTGAAATTAAAAAGAGAAATAATACCTTAATTTGTGAGTTTTGAAGATGAACAAGCAAATGCCTTTGGTTTCAAACAACGGTTTTGAAGAATGCGCACACAGTAGAACAAGAAGCAAACGTTTGCTCTGGGTTTGTGAATGAAAATGAAGATGAACAAAGAAGCAGAAGTAGTTTGATTGAGAGAACAAAGCAGCAGTAGCAAACGTATGGGTTTTGAGAGAACAAAGAATGGGTATTCGTTCGTTTGAAAGAACAAAGCAGCAGCAGTAGTTTAATCGTTTTTGAGAGAGAACTAAAAGGGTTTTGTGAGGGTTTTGTGAATATGGCGGGTTTTCTTAAAAAACCAAAGATTATTTGCTGCGGTTAAAAAGAAACCGGAGCAATTTTGTTAATTTTGAAGGCTATTTGCTGCGGTTCATGAATAACCGGAGCAATTAACAAAATTCCAAAGGGTTATTTGCTGCGGTTCGGCCTTAACCGCAGCAATTAATGAGTTTTGAAGGCTATTTGCTGCGGTTTTGTGGTTAACCGCAGCACTTATAGTTTTTTTTTTCTTATTAATTTTCCTCTTTATTGCTGCGAATATAAAAAAACCGCAGCAAATGATGAGCAGCAAATACGTTTTTTTCCACTAGTGAAATAATATACTTTTTAAAAACAAACATAAATAAAAAATTTATAATAAAAAGATACCTTAATAAGCTGTAGATCAACAAGAAGTAGTAAATTGCAAGTTTATGAACCTGCATTTATGTGAAAATTGATGAAGAATTTGTGAAGCCTAATTTTTTGAAAAAAGAAAAAAAATACAAAAAAACAGTACTTTAAGTGAATGTAGGAAGATGACAGAACTAATTAGTAGTAGAAACTTGGGATTTGATGAGATTAATTGAAGGATTGAAGTTGATTTTAATGGTGGAAAGGAGAGGGAGATTTCGTGGGTTAGGTCGCTGATACGAAATCGGGTGAAATGAGAAAGGAGGAAGAAGGCTGTTGTATTTAGGCACGCATGAAGTCGCTGTTACTAACAGCCACATAAGGGTTTGACCAGTCAACCTGTATTTCACTGTTAGTAACAACGACTTGAGGTTTGACTAAAATTTTGACCATTTCTTTTAATTCGCTGTTAGTAAGTGCGAGTATACACCAAGCCTAGCTTTGGATCCAAGGACGCTTATTTTGGGAATAAAGTTTGAACGAAGCTTTTTTTTGAATAAATTCATTAAAACGTCTTATTTTTTTAAATTTTCTCAAAATATTCAATAAATTAGTTAGGTTTTGTAATAAGTCTTAATTTCTATTCAGTTGAAACAATGATATTCAATAGAATTTTAGTTCCTTTAGTCAATAATATATTCAAAACAAGTTTAATCCAGTGAATATTACTTTTAGTATAACAAAAAGTAAAAAACTAAAGGTTCGAACATTAGCAATTTTTTGAAAGAAGAAATGACTTAAAGTGTTAAAGGTGTTTATGTGCGGGTTTTGGCGGGTAGAAGTCTGTACATTATTCGTAGGCTTGAATTTTAAAATGCCCACCCGCCATTGCAGACTTAATTTTTTGTCATTACCCACTCTCTTTTTTAGCGAGCGAGACCGGACGAAAAATATCCATAACCGATATAGAAAATTTATAACACAAAAAAATAATACAATATATTGTCCAAAATACTCCAAATACAGAAATATTCTTAAAAATGAGGGCACAGTAAGTAAAACTTTTAAATCTAAATGACCACACTTTTTGACTATCAAGTAAATAGACTATGGAATTAAACTTTGGGCTCATTGTAGTATTTTATCTTCTCATATAATTTTAAAATAAAAAGTGAGAGAAGTTGTAAATTTATAAAATAATTCTATGAGCGGGCGAGTGGGTTGACCTGAGGTTACTATTTTTGTGTCGCTACCCGCCCATTTAAGTTAGCAGACGGGTATTATCTATTTAAAAATTAGATTTTATCTAAAAATAATTGTTTAAACCCACTTATTTTTAAGTCGGGTGGGTCAAGCCTGAAGAGTAGTCAAACACAATTTAATTTCAACTTCAAACAAAACAGTTCTTCCATGAAATCAAAATAAATTATGCATGTTCGAACAATTTAAAAGAAACAATAACTTCATCAAAAAGAGAAGTATCTAGATTATTCTTTGAACTTTGAATTCATATAACATTAGTCAGTGACGTAACCAGGTAAATTTTCATTCCAAGCTACTTCATAATTATCAAAGCTATAGAATATCCCAAAACTAACTCAAACAACAAAAGTGATATCACTTATAGAAAACATTGTTAAACAATGGTTGATGTAATGAATCAAAGAACTCGGGGAACACAGCTGAAATTCACCTACTTTTGTAGTATTAATCAAAGAACTAGGTGACTGTTGTTATAGCCCCTTTGAACTCACTTACTAAATGTATCTTTAAAACGTGCATTAAGTTGAGATCAAAAACTTTCAATCGGTGAGAGTTACTTTCACACTACTAATGATACAACTAATCCATACAAACATCATGTCCAGAGTTATGACATGCTCCATTGCATTGAGATGAGTGATCCAAGTTGACTAACAAGCACATCTTACTTTGAATGATAATTAGACCTTTAAGAAACATCACATTTTGTATGTGTGGGAGTGTCATATATTTTTGCTCTTATAAAATTATCAATTAAAAATCATAAGTTATAACTTATAAAAGAAATTAATTTGAACATTAAAACACTACAAAAAAAAAATTGCATCCTCCCATGCTTAAAAATGTTATTGTCCATGTTTATATATGAGGCTAAAGTAATTCCTCACACTTAAATAATTGTGGGGAAATTTTCTGTGGGTAAATTTTGCCCATAATTATTATACATGGGGAAATGCACATTCAGCCGCGCCTATAAGCGTGGGGAAATGCACTTTCAGCCTCACTTATAAGTGGAGGGACAATATCCTCACTTATAAGCATGACGAAATTCAGGACATTCCTATTGATTTATAAACTATTTTTCCACATTTATAATCGTGGGTAATGTTTTAAACTAATTTTGGCGAAAATTTTATACTATTGTTTTTTCAATTATAGTAATAATAATTATTTTTATTAATAATTACTACTATTAATTAAAAAGAATAGGGTAAAAATATATGATGCATATGTTTTCATAAAACACACACACACACACATATATATATATATACTTGGCAATTAATGTGTATCATATACCAAGAAGACAACGAGAAACAAGCTTGAGCTGGAGAAAAGCTAAAAAGGCGGCTTCTGACGTCTTGCGTGAACTGACAGTCATAGAGCAGATGCTGACCTGATTTAGTTGCCCCATTACACAACACACAGTTATCATCAACGATCACCATCCATTTCTCAACTCTATCCTTTGTTGCCAATCTATTTTGTATAGCCAGCCATGTGTTGAACCTTGCGCTTGGGCTAGCTATATTCTTGATCATGATGTTTCCATATGGAACCTTAGGGGCATCTGCAATTAGCATTTCATACACTCTCCCAATAGCAAACTTATTCCCTTTAGTTATGCTCTCCCATCCCTCTAATTGGTCTACTATTTCTCTTTGCTTGATGATCTTCTTAAAGCTCCAAGACGCATGGATAGAAACCCTCATATCATGGACTTCCTGCGATTTCATATAGTAGCTGTGAGCCCATTTTACCCAAAGGTTATCCTTTTTGCGGGCTAAATTCCACAAGTGCTTGAGCATAGTTGCTTTGTTCCAAGTGTACATATCTCTCAGGTTTAGCCCTCTCTTGGAATAGGGCAAGACCATTTGGCTCCACACTACCGCTGCTTTTTTAGATAATCCCTCTTTACCAGTCCAAATAAAGGATCGACAAACATCCTCCACCATCTTAATCAGCTTTTTCGGAACGCAAAAGATGTGAGTCCAAAAGTTTTTCATCCCATCAATGACACTACGGACAAGCTGGATCCTACCTGCGTACGATAGCAGACGAGAAGACCAAAACTGGACTCTGCAAATAATATTGTCCACCAGCGGCCTAGAATCTCTAGTATTCAGCTTCTTGGAGTGCAGTGGAACCCCTAGGTATCCAAAAGGGAAAACTCCCTTCTCTATGTGCAAGAGATGCGCAAGGCGCTCTTTATTCTGCCTATCAACCCTAGACATATAGATATTGCTTTTACTCATGTTAGCTTCAAGCCCAGAGGCCTTTGAGAAACGGTCAAAGGTACTCATCATGTTACTTACTAAAGTGGTATTTGCTCGGCAGAACATGAGGAGGTCGTCGACAAAACGGAGGTGTGTAATATCCGCTTTCTTGCATTTGGGGTGGAAGTGGAAGCTCGGGGTGTCATTCATCTTGTGTATAAGCCTGGTCAAGTACTCCGTTGCTATGGTGAACAAATAAGGGGATATAGGATCGCCTTGGCGCAACCCTTTCTTTGCAACAAAGGGCTTTAGCGGATGTCGTTCACCAGAATTGAGAACAAGACTGTCGAGATGTAAGCCCTGATCCAATCAACGAACTTAGGAGGGAAACCCATCTCTTCCATAACTGAGAACAAAAACACACCCAACTGATCGAATCATAAGCTTTTCGCAGATCCATCTTGATCATACATCTCGGGCTATTATTCTTGCGAGAGTACCCCTTTATTAGCTCCGCAACCAATAAGATGTTATTAGCCATTTGCCTACCCGAAATAAACCCTGATTGGGCTTGATCAATCACTTTCCTCACCACCTTTTGAAGTCTCGTAGCTAGCACTCTAGAGATGATCTTGTAGAAAACAGTGCAGCAGGCAATCGGTCTAAAGTCTCCCATCTTACTAGCATTATTCGATTTTGGGATTAGCGTAACCGAAGTGCAGTTGTTAGGGGGGGAGAGAATGTTACTATTGAAGAACTCTTTGATGGCATTTATAAGGTCATGCTTGATAATATCCCATGCGTTTTTGAAGAAGTAGACATTAAAGCCATCGACTCCTAGAGCTTTGTTGTCATTCATCCCAAAGAGCGCTTCTTTTATCTCTTCCTCGCTGACCTCCTGGATAAGAGTCTGAGTGCTGCTGGCATCAATCTGGCGACCTTCTCTCATAATGTTCTTGTCGATCACCACACAGGTTAGTAGTCGCCGTACCTTGGAGCTTTTGGTAGAACTGGGTGATCTCGCTACGCATCTCTACTATAGTGTTGAGCCACTTTCCCTCTCTATTTTGAAGCTCATAAATGCTATTAGCTGCCCGCCTCTCTTTGATGGTAGCATAGAAGTATGCAGTATTCTCGTCCCCATTCCTCATCCAATTGATTCTAAATTTTTGAAGAAGAGCCATGTCTTCAATTTTCCTCCACCTTCTCACTTGCATGGTAGCTTCTCTCTCTTATTGGTGAAGCTCTTCAGTCATGGGACTAGTTTGCATTGCAGTTTAAATACTATCAAGTTTACCTTCCCACTTTTTAATTTTATCCTTGATCCTTGTGAACTCCTTTGTGTGCGATCTTTTTAGGCCTATTTTGACATTATTCAACCTGTACCAAAGCATTTATAGCCTTGTGCCTTTAGTTTTGATCTTTCAAGCCTCCCTAACCACCTTCGGGAAATCCTGGTGCTCACATAAATAGTTAAGGAAGCAAAATGGCTTACTCTCCTTCTAGTCTTGCCGGGAGAGGGTCAGAAGTAAGGGAGTGTGATCTGACGTTTGGGGATTAGCATAACAAACACTCGCTTGACTGTACCTATCCATCTAATGAAGATTCCCTATAGCATGATCTATCTTGGTAAAAGTGCGCTTATCCCCTTTCTCCTTATTAGTCCAGGAGAACTTATGACCTCGCTCGGTGACTGGGTGAAGCTCCTTGTCATCCATCCATTTAAGTATATCATAAATCTCATATCTTGAAACCTGAGAACCATTCTTTCTGTGCTCCTCTTTGTATATAGCATTAAAGTCACCAATGAATAAACAATGGGTGTTGTAGTCTAACCTCAGCAACTCTTGCCAAAGCTCCTTTCGATCCCTCACACTATGGAGGCCATATATAAAGACAATATGGAAGCTATCCTGCATATTAATTGGGGTGTTTTTGGTAGCAATGTATTGTTGATGAGTTTCACATGTTTCTAGCTTACATTTGTCATATCTCCAACTGACCCACACTCGCCCCTTCTCATGATGATTGTAGTTGGAACTCTGATTCCACTTATTGCCAAGATTTTTATGGATTTTCTTAGCATTAGGCTCTTTAATCTTAGTCTCCATTAACCCTATCACGCTGACATTATTGACCTCAAGAAAGTCTCGGACTTCCTTAGCTTTATTAGAGTTATTCATGCCCCTCACATTCCAGATCGAGATAATCATTGGGCTAAGGGAATTTGAGGGTTTCCGCCCCATTTCTGGCTAGTAATGCCAACTACTTCCCTATCCACTTGATCTTCTATACCCATATTTGCTGCTTCAAGCTCTACAAATTGAGGTTTGTTACTTGGCATCTTGATTTAGTGTCTGCGTCTTCCCTGGTGCGACTGGGGTCCAACCCTCTTCATCACCTTCCTCTTGACTGCTCATGTTATTAGTGATTTACCTCTGTGGGTTGTTCGAAGGTCCAAACTCGGCCTCTGTTTTCTCCTCTTCTTGGGGTGCGGCTATTGTCAATTTAGATTGGAGATCCTCAACATTCGTGACATCTTTCATAACCTTAGCTATAGTGACCGGGATCCACATTCTGCTTTTTTTTGTTCTCTTCTTTTTCAGTTTGCTCCATGTGATTGTGGAGTGGCATTTTTATCCTTACACTCATGTCCCACCTTGTTGCATTTGTGGCAAAAGAAAGGTCGCCACTCTGGCATGGCTTTTTGAGTGAATTCTCTTCCTGTATTATCTCGCACTTCCACCAACACTCTAGCATAAGACACCTTTCGTTGTTTCACAGTACACTCATCCGCTAGGATTGGAACTCGAACAACACTCACAATTCTACTCAGTGTTTCCTCCCCCAAACAATGTAGAGGAAGGCTAGGTAATCTGATCCACATCGGTATTACTCTCAGAATCTCTGCCTTGAAATCAAAGTTTACACTCCATTTTTAACAACTATTAGGGCTCTGTTAAGGAAATACGAACCTCCTTTAAGGATCTCGGAGCAATCACTCTCTGAGTTGAATTTCAGTATATAGTAGCCTTCCTCATGTACATGAATGTTAGGCATTAGGACATGAGACTAGTGTTTACGAATATAACAACGAATAATATCAACAGAAGTATTTTCTCCAACCACATAGAAAACAACAGTTGTTTCCCACACATTAACTAAATCTTCTACATCATGAGAATCAATATGCACAACTTGTTTACCATTTTCAAGAAAACGTGG
>NC_080050.1:17168967-17171467 GCF_026212465.1 Amaranthus tricolor | reverse complement strand
CACTCTCCCATGTGACTTATTTGAGAATTTTTTTGTAATGATATTGAGAACAATCTTGGGAAGATACCTTTTAAGACCCTTGATTCGCACCATCTGTCATGCCAAAATTTGATAGAGCTGTTGTCACCTACCCGTAAACACAGACCATCTTCGAGGATTGCTCTGACTTTGACCGTATCGGAGTCGTTTCCCATCAAAGAAGACCAATTACCTGTCTTTACTTTCCTGAAATTATCCATCGAGGCGTATTCCCCATTGATATCATGAACCGATTTGATAATTCTTTTCCATAAGGTACTATCGGATTCAGAGAAGCGCCACCACCATTTGAATAATAAGATAAGGTTTTTATGTAAGATGTTTCCAACTCCAAGGCCTCCCATCTCTTTCGGCAACTCAATATCTGACCATTTGACTGGATGACAACATTTAGACTCCCCCGAAGTCCCACCCTAGAAAAACCTTCTTTGTAACTTCACTATTTTTGCCGCTACTGTTTTTGGCATTTTGAATAAACTCATAAAATAGACAGGCAGGCTATTGAGCACACTTTTAATGAGCGTTAATCTACCCGCTTTCGATAATAATCTTACTTTCCACGATGCTAATCTGTTTTCGATTTTACTAATAACCGGTTTCCATGCATCCGATTTACTGAAGTTTGAACCCAGGGGAAAACCAAGGTAGGTAAAAGGGGGACGTGCATGTATACAACCAACAGCATTTGCAATTTCATTCACCCAAGAATAATCGTCCCATTTCCAGGAGATAAAAGCCGACTTGCTGTAGTTAATAGCAAGTCCCGACATCAAAGCAAAGATATCCAAGATTCTAAAATAGTTCAAGATGCATAACGAATGTTTTGGGGCAAACAAAAGTATATCATCAGCAAATTGAAGATGCATTAGACTAACCTTTGCCTTGCCAATTCGAACATCTTCGATCAGGTTCAAGTTGTGTGCTTTTTTCAAAAAATATACTAGGGCTTCGCTGACAAGAATGAAAAGATATGGAGATAGAGGATCACCTTGTCTGAGGCCTTTTTCCATGTTGAACGGGCGCAGGGGGGAGCCGTTTAGAAGAATAGACATAGATGCAGAAGAAACACATTCCATGATCCACGCTATCCATTTCCGGCCAAAGCCGAAATTTTCCATGACCTTCCTAAGAAAACTCCACTTGATCGAATCATAGGCCATTTGAAAATCAATTTTAATCAACGCACCTGAGATTTTATTTTTCTTCAACCATCGTAGGGATTCATTTGCTATGAGCACTCCATCTAGGATCTGTTTATCCCTGACAAAAACATTCTGTGATTCGTCGATGAGCGGGGTTATTACATCCTTGAGGCGGGAGGAAAGAATTTTTGCAATTATTTTGTAGATTGATCCAACCATGCTAATCGGCCTGAATTCTTCAATGTTTGTTGGATTTTCCACCTTTGGGATCAAGGTGACCCATGTTACATTCAGGTGTCTCAGCGAACTTCCACCTCTGAAGAATTGCGTAACTGTGTCAAAGATTTCCTCCTTCATCTCATCCCACATTTCCCTAATGAATCTAAAATTGAAACCATCGAAACCTGGAGCCTTTTCAACTCCGCATGCCCATACTGCATTTTTAATTTCATCTCTGGACGGAATAATTTCAAGGTTTTGTGCTTGTTGTTGTGAGATTTTCGGGTGGTTTTCCATGTTAAAATCGAACTCCGGAGTTGTCACCTGTGCATAACGATTCACAAAGAAATCCCTGAATTTTTCCTTGAGATTGAGAGTACCCCGTACTTCCCTGCCATTGATTTTTATCCTGGAGATCTCTTGCTTCTTTTTTCTGAAAAGGGTTGTTGCATGAAAGAATTTTGTGTTTTGATCTTTCATGTTGAAACCATACGATCGAGCTCTTTGTCTCCAAATTCTCTCCCTTCTAATGAGCCACTGATGAAGCAAGCTATTTGCAGCATTGAGTCTAGCCATCTCCATATTGTCAAGCATTCCCGTCTCACTTTTCCTTTCCAATTCATGTATCACCAACTCAAGCTCAGCAATTTTGTTGTCCATATGATCAAAGTTTTCTTTGCGCCAAGTTCTAAGAGGAGCCTTCAGGACTTTGAGTTTGGTGTGTAATGGTACATTAGGAATGTTGCGCCATTCATTAACGATGAAGTTTTTGAATTGTTGATGTTGGAACCATGCATCATCGCATCTGAACGGTTTTGGGCCCCAGTTTTTGCATACTTCCATCAATAGGAGCAGGGGGTTATGATCCGAAAAGCTTCTACATAAGCCCAACAAGTTCATATTTGGGAATTTTCTCAACCATTCTCGATCACACAAAGCTCTATCCAGTCTGCTCTTTGAGTCATTTCGACGCCAGGTAAATCTCACACCATGAATTGGAATGTCAATTAGCCTTAATTCATTGATCCACTTCGAGAAATCCCTCATACTCCGGATACATGTGACAGTTCCTGTTCTTTCCCTTGGGTGCAGAGTGACAT
>NC_080050.1:17119927-17162427 GCF_026212465.1 Amaranthus tricolor | reverse complement strand
AGGTGTTACTTAAGTTTTTTATTTTGTTATTCTACACAGGAAACTTTGCCGAATTTTTTACTAATATTTTGTTAAAATGTTGTATAATTATGATTTGTAGGATGAATATAATCGTCTCATTGCATCTTTGCCCGTAGATGCGCCTATGGATGATTTTAACGATGTCTATCTTAAGGCTGTTAAAAAGATCGAATCACAGGCACCCAAAAAGAAGATGCCCTCTAAGGCTGATTTTGGGGTTGGTGATACAGCACATCATTATTATGCTGTCCTTGTGTTGTCGCAATCCTAACACCAAAGTGCTCCTCCTCCTGCACAAATGGTGAATAAGAGGCTCGATCATCTTCAACAAGTCACGAATCAAATAGATGATCGCATAAACAATGTCAATCCAAAGAAGAACATATGACCCTTGTGGAGAAGCAACGCTGAACAAGGGAAGAGGTGACCCAGTTGCTCTAGTTTGTGTGCACTCTGTTCCAGCAGAACCCGACTTCTCAACAACCTCCTCAACCTCCACCCTCCTAGACCATTGTTATTTATTTTTGTAATATTTGTATTGCATTTGAAACAATTTGATTTTGTATTATTTGTGAACAATTTTATATTATTGTTGAATTTGTATAATAGTTTAGTTTGGTTTATATTTGATCTTTTTTTAGGCAATTAAGAGGAATATAGTAACTCTAAAAAAATCTTTTACAACCTAGACTATATAAGGAAAAAAGTACTTCCCTAACACGAAAAAGAAAGCAACAAAACCAAAACAATCAGGCCGAAACAAAGCCCAAGAAACGAACAAACAAACTAAACAATGAGACTAGTCTTCCTATCATCATCTAGCCTAGAGGCAACATAAAAAAAGGATAAGGTAGTATGATTGGCTCCTCAAAAATGCGCCCATTTTGTTGTAGCCAAATCTGGAACAAAATCTCAGTCCATAGCATCACAGTGATACAAGCCTTTGCACTCTTCCTCTTGCTAAGCTTACTCATCAGTTGAACAACACTAGTAAAAGGAAGAGGCCAAGGAAAAGAAAACACAGCAGCAACATGATAATAAACCTCATGAGCAAACCCGCAAACACCAAACAAATGATCTCTATCTTGAGCATCCTGATGACACATCACACACATCTACTATTTTAAGTGATCCCCCATCTTATAAGCCTATCTTTCGTGGGAAGACAAATTTTGACAATTTGAAGATTTGTTATTACACCAAAGGGATCTCAAGGAAAGCTTAGGATTAGTAGGAAGCTTAGCTAAGTAAGCCTCCTTAATGTTGAATTTACCAGTCACCCCTCATTGATGTAACTCACGCCAACCAGAAATATGTCTCCTGCTATCAACAATGCGAGCAAGCATCCAAGAGGTCGAGCTAGGACTTAAATAGTGCAAAAGATCAACCCCCTTAATATAGTAATCGTGAACCAACCTAATCCAAAGCCTATATTTCTTGTAAGCCAAAGCCCACAAGTTTATAAGAAGAGAAACATCATCCCACACTTGAATATTACAAATGTTCAAACCACTAAAAACTCGAGGCATACACACATATTTCCAAACAACCTTCGGTTTAGACCCCTTCTGCTTATCCAAAGACCAAATAAAATAATTACAAACCTGCTCAACCATAGCAATAATACGTCTAGGAGAACAAAACTTGAGCCCAATAGGAATGCATGCCATGAAAACACTATTCACCAGTTGGACCCTCCTGGCCATAAAAAGCTTCATACTAGTCCAATCAGTAACCCTAGAAGTGATCCTATCAACAATAGGCTTACAATCATGAAAACCAAGTCTCTTAGTTGAAAGAGGAAAACCAAGATATCTAAAGAGAAGAACCCCTTTAGGAAAACCAATAGCATCAAGAATACAAGCTTCATCATTAACATGAACACCAACAAAGTAGATAGCACTCTTACTACTATTAATATGCAAGCCAGAAACCCGGGCAAAATCATCAATCACCTTTCTCAACTTGACCATTGAAAGAATATCAGGTTTAGTGAAAATCAACAAATCATCAACTAAAAGCAACTCTATAATCCCAGATTTTGCATACTTAAGATGAAATTTAATATCCCCTCCCTTTACCTTCTTTAATACCTTAAAGAGGTATTGTAACAACCCGAAATTAACCAGCTGATTAAACAAGATTAATTTAAACTAATGCGAAAACTTAACACTTATATCGGGCTATTACGTTGATATTATAATCAATTACTCAACTAATTATATCATCCACTAGACAACTATTAAGAATTAAAATATCAGAGTTTACGACCTTTGAAAGATGTAAATAAGTCACATAATAAGAGTCATTTGAAATGATTTAAAATATACAAATTTTTGCAGAAAATTCGAAAGAAGTCTGTTTGTAAATCGGATAAACCAAAATTTTTCATTTTGACTTAAAGTCATCCTGCAAGTTCAAAACCAACATTTCAAAATAACAACAAACCAATGGCATATGCGCCAACCATTTCAAAATCACATCACCTGGTATGGTGGAATCTTAACTCCAAAAATCCAAATAAGTGCTAAAATAATTTTAAATAAAAGATTTCCTTTACTTACATTCTTTTATATGAGTGGTTTAGATTAGTTTGTTGATTACTTATCTTTACGTTTTCAGCTGCCATTAACTTTGTCAATGTAACACCCCGATATTTTTCCGATATATTTAATGACTTATTAGTAATATTATATAATATATATAAAGTTTTTTTTTAAATACAGTTGTTATTGATTTATTGGGCTTAAGCTTATATATTTCAGTCTTTTTAACAATCTAGTCCTTCGGGCCCAAACCCTTAAACCCATTTCTTATTTCAAAAAAAAAATATTTGAGGGAAGTGAAGGTGCCGGCCATAGGGGTAGATTGGGAGAGTTTGTAACTCCCTTGTGGGAGTATTAAAAGATCACAATAATTGCCTTGAATAATTATTTCCTTAATTCTTTATTTCCTTAATCCTTTATTTCCTTAATCTTCCTAATTACCTTAATCTCATTAGCATTCTTCTTTCAAATTTCTTAAGAAAACTCAAAGAAGAAAAGAAAATAAAAAAACAAACTTTCACAAACCCTAGCTTCAGACGCCTAGTACTCCTTCTTACAATTTTGATTTTGGTATTCTTTTCATATAAATTGTAAGTATAGTTCTCCATTTATTTTTCTTTATATTAAGTAAATTAAATTATGTGATTGGTGGCTTGTGTGAATTTTTGTTCCTTGGACATTTCTTTCATGATTTAAAGTGATGTTATGAATTTTATATATATGCCTTGTCAAATTTTTAGTGTAGGGTTTTGCTTTAGAATTTATTTTTATATGGGTATGTTAAATTAAGATGATGGGTGAATATATATAAAAAAAATAATTATATTAGATATATATATATATATATATATATATATATATATATATATATATGTATATATATATATATATATATATATATATATATATATATATATATATATATATATATACATATATATATATATATATATATATATATATGTATATATATATATATATATATATATATATATATATATATATATATATATATATATGTATATATATATATATATATATATATATATATATATATATATATATATATATATATATATATATATATATATATATATATATATATATATATATATATATATATATATATATATTAGGGTTGTTCATGGAGAAACTTGTGTTGTAAGTATAAGAAATTATTTGGTGTGATATGTAAATTCTAATGTGTTGATGAATGGTTTTTTAGGAAAAAAAAAATTGTATTTGTAAGAAGTAAATTATTTTGGGACTATGTAGTTGATTTTCAATATGTGTACATGAGTTATGATTTTTGATGGTAGGGATTTAATAAGAAATGTGAACATTGAAATTTGTATGTATTTGTAAAAAAAAATGACAAAATCCTGTAGGTTTTGAAAATGGTAAAAAAGGGTGTTTTTGGAACATTTTTGGCTTTGAAATTAGGTTAAAAATACTTATACTATGTTATAAATTATGGAAATTAGTACCCGGGGGTTTTGATGCCTTCCGGACGCAACGCTGAAGTCGGATTATCAGTTTGACTGTTTTAAATTTGCGTTTCTGGACAGATTATGTGTGATGTCCTATTTTGTGCGTTTACCATGTTATAGTATGTGATGGATGTTCATGATGTGTGTGGTATTCTAGGTGTGGTTGTAGTTGTATGTGTGTGTTATGGTTGATTTGAGGAAAGTGTGTATGTGTGCTTATTTCCCGAATACGATTGAACCTTATAGGAAGTCGATTCGTGACCGGGAATTGAATAGGACGCTTGAGAGTTGGTTATCTTGATTAAGGTACGTACACGCAGCGAAGTTCGTATTCAGTCCGATGTACCATATATTAATGGTAAACAAAAGTAAAGTATGGATACATAGTATGAATAATGTTATCTTTCCGAATAAATAATTTTGATACATTTTTTATAAGTAGAGGTAGTATGACTTCACTAACCTTAAAGTGGACGTAGTATGACGTCAAATGGTGGAAATGAAATACTCGCGGTATATGGGGGCATTATGAGCCACCGCGGGGGTATGCACACTTAGCCATAGGCACCGAAGTAAGGCGAGTGTCTATGGTAGAGACTTGCTTAGGGGTTAGCTTCCCCTAATGTTATGTCTCACTTATGGAGATTGGAGTTGTACCGGCAGCATGGCTGGATAGTACAGCAGTATGGCTGACTAACCCTTACACGAAATTTATTAATCTCTATTAGCGTGATCGAAGTGTATTTTCTGAAACCGACAGCTATTAAATCTTTTCTTTTGTTGTATTTAATTAAATGGTATGCGACGTTTGCTGACGTGTACTTTTGGTCTTAACGATCCTGCAATGATGTTGTTTCCCTTCTGGGCAATGACAAGCAGCAAGTTAAGTTGCAGGTCTGGGGAGTGAGGATTGTTTCTTGTAGAAATAAAGCGTTAGGTTACAGAAGTCTTGATAAGAACTTCTAATAAAGTTTAAAGAATATTTGGTTTTATAAGGCGATCTCGTTCTCAAGTTGTAATAAGTAGATTTAATTTCACAATCTTATCCACTGCTAAGAATTTCTTTTATCTAGTAGTTTATAATAACACTAATAGAACTCGATCCGCAAGCTTTCTTTGATTTCAAACCTGTTTTATAATTGCCTTCTAACATCCTGGTTTGACTCGGACTATATTTAGTTTCTTTAAAAAGGTCGTTTCCTTTTTTCAAACGATCCGAGTTTTTCCGAGATGTTACAATTGGTATCAGAGCGGGAGTTTTATTTAGTGTTATTTATCTAAATCGATAGACTAACGTAAAAAAAAATAAAAATAAAAAAAAGATGACGAGAGTAAAAGGGGTAGATATTAAGGGGATATGATGTGTTTTGCTTGGTGTCTTTAAGTAAGATGTCATGGATAATTTTTATGTGTACATGGTAGAATTTCTGTATATATATCTCTGGTACTCTGATTTATCTATCTTTGTCTTATCTCAGAAATTAATTGTCTCGTTTTTTTTTCTTTGTGAGTTAGGAAGTTCGATTATTACTTTTCTTTCATGGATAAAGGAAAAAGACCGGCCGAGGAAGGAATTAATACCCGAGAGGAACCCTGGAGAGCTTTAATTAATCCCCCAGCCTGGGCAAAGATAGAGGCTCTGGGAATTTGGGACAGAAAAGAGGAGGAAAGCGATTTGGACTACAACCAACGAATGGAAATGATTTACAAGAGATCTAAACAAGTGTATGAGGGGATAATGGACGAAAAGATGGCTAAACTGAAAGAGAGGAGTGAACAGTTTCATCGGGATCTTGACCGAAGGGTTAGAGCAGTGGAGACTGTGGGTCGGGATGGATTTGATGTTCCAGAGTCTAGTGGGGCAAGAGCAAATATTGTTGAGGAGGTGCTTCCCTTAGTAGACCCAAACCCAGTGTTACTAATAAACTTCGATGAGTTGGATTTCGATGAGGACCCGGAGGAGGACCCCGATGAGGACCCAGAAGAAGAATCTGAGGAGAATTTTGAGGAAAATTCCGATGGGGAACAGAGAGAAATTATGGAGGAAGATTCCTTAGGAGTGGTAGAAGAACCTTATGAGAATAACGTGGGAGATGGTTATAATGCTGATGTGGAGGGGCGAATAGTTGATAGAGGTGATATTATGAGCGATAGTGATAGTGAAATAGTTATTCTAGGGGGTTGGCCGGTGACGCGAGAAGATCTTATGAGTGAGGAGGAAAGTGAAATCATTATGTGGGAGGAAAGACCACCTGAACCAATAATTGTAGATCTTTCTAATTCCGTAGGGCGACTTAGTATGAGTGATTCCTTATCTGTAGGAACCCCTTCTGATTCTGATAGCATGTCTAGCGATGACTCTGGTGATGCTGATTTTGACCCTGATCGATACATGGAAGATCAGGACCGTCTGATGCGTCGCCTTTATTTGCCTGATTATTTCTACTTTATCTGAGTATGCATGTGTACGAGTTCGTATGTCTAGTTCCTTAGTAGAAATAAATCGCGAACAATTTTGTTGGTTGAATGATTTGGTTGTTTATTTCGGACTTTGTAGTATCTGAACAGTGGTTATGTGGGATTTTATACCCAAGTATTTCTTTTTGGATTGGAACAATATGGTATTACTGTTTTGAATTTGAATTTTTTTTTTTTTAAAGTTTAAACATTAGTAGGTAGAATCGATTAAGTATTGTATTTAAGGAAAAATGTGAAGATTTGATTATAGACTCTTTGTTCAACTCTTTTACCTTTTAGAGCTATTACCTTGTTTTTTTTAAAGAGCAATAATAGTATGAGTTTTCCTTAACCACAAATGCTGTAGATTTATATTTACATACCTTGTTTAATCTAATGTAGTATACCTGCCAACATGCCACCCTTTTTCCAAAGGTCCGTACCAAGAGGAAACTCTGACCGCGTGCTTCGAAACCTAGTTAAGGCCCTAGATGGCGCAACGAATCCGAGACAGAAATCCTTGGAGGAAAGGGCTTCATCAATTAGTAAGAGAGTAGCCCAGAGTAAACCCTCAACTTATTGTGGAAAAGGTGAACCTTCTATGCTGGAAAACTGGCTGAGAGAATTTGATAAACTCTTTAGTGTGGTGAGATGTCCTGCTGAGCTCATGGTTGACCAAGCCGCGTTTTTCTAGTGGAAGACGCTGACTATTGGTGGACACATAGTAAGATAAGGTTGATATCAGAAAACGATGGTGACTTAAGCTGGGAAGGTTTTAAGGGGGCTTTAACGGACCAATTCTATCCGCCTCATGTGAGAAAGGACAAATCAAATGAGTTTGCTAGGTTCGAAATGGGAAACTTAACGGTGGATGAATATTATCAGAAATTTATGGAATACCTGAAGTTTTGCCCTAAGGACGTCCCAACTGAGGGAAAGAAAATTCAGCGTTTTGAATTAGGTCTATCGTATGAGATTCAAAAGCACATTGAGACTGATAGATATGATACTTTAGACCGGCTATACAAGAGAGCTGCGCAGATTGGAAATGTTATTAGGAAAGAAAAAGAGAAGATGAGCCATAGCGGGGAAAATTGGAAAGAACCCATGCTTCAGAATGATATGAATGTGAGTAATCAGGTCCAAAATCAATTTAAGATGCACAAACCGTTTGGAGGCTTCCGGGAAAAAGGTTTCCATTCTGGTCAGAACAGCAAGAGTGGGGGAAATTCGAGACTAGAGGCTAGAATACAGAAGCCTTTGTATGATTGCAATGGGAAGGAAAGAATTTATAATTGTAGGAAATGCCAGAAAAATCACCCAGGAAGGGATTGCCGGGGTGCGTTAGTGGACTGTTCTTACTGTGGTAAACCGGGCCATAGAATGTATGAGTGTTATACTCGCATGTGACAACAAGAGCTGCAAGGGGGAAATCATAGAGGCTTCCTACAACAACGTCTCAATAACGGATGGGTGGTAATGAAGCTGGAAGGGGTAACCACAATGGTGGTAGTTTTGGCCGAAACTTGGGGGTTGCCTCAAACCCTAGGTTTCAGGGAAATCACTCCGGTGTCCAGCAACGACAGGGGAATGCTAGAAACGAGAATTTCTTTTCAAGCCAACGTGGTAATCAAGGAGGCGTCGGATGTGGTCATAAATACGTTTTGTATTAATACAAAGACCGTTAAAGTACTTTTTGATTCTGGTGCATCGTGCTCGTTTGTTTCAAAGTCTAGAGTTAAGGACTTGGAATTGGAGAACCCCGAGGAAACATCTTTTTCAGTGGCTACTCATTCTTGGGAGATTTTTCATTGTAATACGCTGTTCCGTGAAGTGCCGGTTAAGATAGGAAAAGTAAAATTTCCGAGTGATTTATTTTCTCTAGAAATGGATGATTTAAATGTAATACTTGGGATGGATTGGCTGAGTAGATATAAAGCGATAATAGATTGTGAAGAACAGTCAGTGACTTTAAGTGGACCTAGGGGGGAGAAGGTTAAATATAGGAGTCTTCCTAAGGGACCGAGGATAAAAATTGTATCGTCATTGAAGGTCAGGAAGTTAATCAAGCAAGGGCAACCGTGGTTTCTGTGTAGTATAAGTAAGGTGAAGGACCAGGAGGTGCGACTTGAGAACATTCCGGTGGTCTGTGATTTTAAGGATGTTTTTCCTAAGGAACTTCCTGGTATGCCGCCAAGAAGGGACGTGGACTTTTCGATTGACTTAATCCCTGGGACAGGGCCAATTTCAAAAGCTCCTTACCGAATGGCTCCAAAGGAGATGGAAGAATTGAAAGTCCAATTGGAGGAGTTGTTGGAGAAGGGTTATATAAGACCCAGTGTGTCGCCCTGGGGAGCCCCGGTGTTGTTTGTAAGGAAAAAGGACAGAATGATGCGTCTCTGTATTGATTACAGAGAACTTAATAAGGTCACTGTTAAGAATAAGTACCCATTACCACGGATCGATGATCTTTTTGATCAGTTACAAGGGGCAGGAGTCTTTTCCAAGATTGATCTGCGGTCAGGGTATCATCAGTTACGTATTAAGGAGGAGGATATTAGTAAATCAGCTTTTAGAACTAGATATGGACATTTCGAATTCACCATGATGCCTTTTGGGTTGACCAACGCACCAGCAGCATTTATGGGGTTGATAAATCGGGTTTTAAACGCGTATCTCGATAAGTGTGTGGTGGTGTTCTTTGATGATATTTTGGTATATTCTAAGAGCTCAGAAAAACATCGAGAACATTTAAGGATAGTCTTGCAGATTCTGCAAGAGAATCAGTTGTATGCTAAGTTTTCGAAGTGTGAATTTTGGTTAGAGCAAGTGGCTTTTCTAGGTAACATTGTTTCTAAGGAAGGAATTTCTGTTGATCCAGCAAAAGTAGCAGCTGTTCGGGACTGGTCTACCCTCGAAATGTTACAGATATTCGAAGTTTCTAAGGATTAGCGGGGTATTATCATCGTTTTGTGAAGGATTTTTCTCGTATCGCTCGTTCGCTAACATCCTTGATGAAGAAGGAGAAGAAGTTCGAATGGACCGAGGAGTGTGAGAAGGCATTTCAGTTGTTGAAGGAGAAGTTAACTACAACCCTAGTGTTGACCTTACCTGATCCATCTTTGGAATATTCCGTCTACAGTGATGCTTCCAAACATGGATTAGGTTGTGTTTTAATGCAAGATAGGAAAGTGGTGGCGTATGCTTCGCGTCAGCTAAGGACTCATAAGGTGAGTTATCCAACACATGACTTGGAATTAATGGCTGTGGTTTTTGCATTGAAAATCTGGCGTCATTATCTTTATGGTGTCAAATGCAAGATCTTCACGGACCATAAAAGCTTGCAATTTTTGTTCACTCAATCCGAGTTGAATTTGCGCCAACGACGTTGGTTAGAACTTATCAGTGATTATGACTTGGAGATTGCCTATCACGAAGGCCGTGAGAATGTAGTCGCTGATGCTTTGAGCAGAAAATCAAGGCATTCAGTCTCAGCGTTAATAACCTCTGAGGAGTTGTGTAAGGAGTTTGGGAGAATGAACTTAGAGATAATCCAAGAAGGGGTGTTGGAAGCCAAGTTGAGTGCATTGTCCATTCAACCTACGTTTTTCGAAGAGATTATGGCTAAGCAACTGGAAGACCCAAAGTTCATTAAACTTCGAGAGCAGATCAATGAAGGGAGAGCTGAAGGTTTTACAATTCATGAGGACGGTAGTCTTCGTTTTAAAGGACGGTAGTGTGTACCGGATGGGTGTGACTCCTTGAAGGAAAAATTATTGAACGAAGCCCATTATTCTAGATACTCGGTTCATCCTGGTGGAGACAAGATGTATCAAGATTTAAAATGCATGTTTTGGTGGTCAGGTATGAAAAAGAATATTGCAGATTTTGTTTCCAAGTGTTTAACGTGTCAAAAGTTTAAGAGTGAACATCGAAGACCAGCTGGGTTACTGCAACCTCTAGAAGTCCCGGTATGGAAGTGGGATGACTTTTGATGGATTTCGTTTTAGGTTTGCCACGAACTAAGGCTGGTAATGATACTCTTTGGGTTATTGTGGATAGGCTTACTAAGTCTGCAAGGTTTATTCCGATGAACTGTAAGTTGGATATGGAACAACTTGCTCGTGCCTACATTAGATATGTTGTTCGATATCACGGGATACCTCGTACTATTGACTCCGAACGTGATACTCGATACTTGTCACATTTCTTGAAATCATTACAACAGGCTTTGGGAACCACTCTTCTTTATAGTACGTCTTTTCACCCTATGACTGATGGTCAGACTGAACGTGTCAATCAGATACTAGAGGACATGTTGAGAGCAATAGCCATGGAATGGCAAGGTTCATGGGATGAACATTTGGATTTAGTAGAATTCTCTTATAATAACAGTTATCAGGCAACGATTCAAATGGCTCCGTTTGAAGCACTTTATGGTCGTAAGTGCCGTAGTCCTGTATGTTGGGATGATTTTACTGAATCTGTCACCTTAGGACCTGATATGCTTGTTCAAATGACTGAGCAAGTAAAGTTAATTCGCGAGAAAATGAAGGCAGCCCAGGATAGAAAAAAATCATACGCCGATCTCCGACGTCGGCCTGATGAGTACGAAGTTTGCGACAAAGTTCTACTCCATGTATCTCCGATGAATGGTGTGGTTCGTTTTGGTGCTCGTGGGAAGTTAAGCCCACGTTTCAATGGTCCCTATGATATTGTGGAAAGGATTGGGAAGTTAGCTTACCGGTTAGCGTTGCCTAATGCGTTGGGTAAGGTTCATGATGTTTTTAATATCTCCCAGTTAAAACGTTATGTTGCGGCTTCTTCGCATGTCTTAGACCCGGAGCCGTTAGAGCTTGACAAGAGCCTAACCTATGAAGAACAACCTGTTCAGATTTTAGATAGAAAGGTTCGTAGTACTCTGCGAAAGGATGTTGCAATGGTTAAGGTTCTATGGTCAAATCATCGGTCACAAGAGGCAACTTGGGAAGCAGAAGCTTCCATGCGAGAGAAGTATCCGTACCTTTTCCCTCAGGTTAGTAAGTTACGGGGACGTAACATGGTAAGGGGGGTAGGAAGCGATAGGATTTTCGCGCGTTGAGTTTTTTTGATCTAATTTCGTTTGTTGTGTGCTTGTTTTCTCGTTTTTGTGTGTGTGGTTGTTGTGTGTTTTGTGTTTGTACGTTGAGGTTTTGGGGTCAAAACCTTTTTAAGGGGGGTAGTCTGTAACAACCCGATATTTTTCCGATATATTTAATGATTTATTAGTAATATTATTTAATATAAATAAAGTTTTTTTTTAAATAAAGTTGTTATTGATTTATTTTGGGCTTAAGCTTATATATTTCAGTCTTTTTAACAATCTAGCCTTTTGGGCCCAAACCCTTAAAACCATTTCTTATTTCAAAAAAAAATATTTGGAGGGAAGTGAAGGTGCCGGCCATAGGGGTATAGATTGGGAGAGTTTGTAACTCCCTTGTGGGAATATTAAAAGATCACAATAATTGCCTTGAATAATTATTTCCTTAATTCTTTATTTTCTTAATCCTTTATTTCCTTAATCTTCCTAATTACCTTAATCTCATTAGCATTCTTCTTTCAAATTTCTTAAGAAAACTCAAAGAAGAAAAGAAAAAAATAAAAACAAACTTTCACAAACCCTAGCTTCACACGCCTAGTACTCCTCCTTACAATTTTGATTTTGGTATTCTTTTCATATAAATTGTAAGTATAATTCTCCGTTTATTTTTCTTTATATTAAGTAAATTAAATTATGTGATTGGTGGCTTGTGTGAATTTTTGTTCCTTGGACATTTCTTTCATGATTTAAAGTGATGTTATGAATTTCATATATATGCCTTGTCAAATTTTTAGTGTAGGATGTTTTGCTTTAGAATTTATTTTTATATGGGTATGTTAAATTAAGATGATGGGTGAATATATATAAAAAAAAATAATTATATTAAATATATATATATATATATATATATATATATATATATATATATATATATATATATATATATATATATATATATATATATATATATATATATATATATATATATATATATATATATATATATATATATATATATATATATATATATATATATATATATATATATATATCAGGGTTGTTCATGGAGAAACTTGTGTTGTAAGTATAAGAAATTATTTGGTGTGATATGTAAATTCTAATGTGTTGATGAATGGTTGTTTAGGAAAAAAAATTGTATTTGTAAGAAGTAAATTATTTTGGGACTATGTAGTTGATTTTCAATATGTGTACATGAGTTATGATTTTTGATGGTAGGGATTTAATAAGAAATGTGAACATTGAAATTTGTATGTATTTGTAAAAAAAAAAAAAAAAAGACAAAATCCCGTAGGTTTTGAAAATGGTGAAAAAAAGGGTTTTTTTGGAACATTTTTGGCTTTGAAATTAGGTTAAAAATACTTATACTATGTTATTAATCATGGAAATTGGTACCCAGGGGTTTTGATGCCTTCCGGACGCAACGGTGAAGTCGGATTTTCAGTTTGACAGTTTTAAATTTGTGTTTCTGGACAGATTATGTATGTTGTCCTGTTTTGTGCGTTTACCATGTTATAGTATGTGATGGATGTTCATGATGTGTGTGGTATTCATTTACCATGTTGTAGGAAGTCGATTCGTGACCGGGAATTGAATAGGACGCTTGAGAGTTGGTTATCTTGCTTAAGGTACGTACACGCAGCGAAGTTCGTATTTAGTCCGATGCACCATATATAAATGGTAAACAAAAGTAAAGTATGGATACATAGTATGAATAATGTTATCTTTCCGAATAAATAATTTTGATTCATTTTTTATAAGCAGAGGTAGTACGACCTCACTAACCTTAAAGTGGACGTAGTATGACGTCAATTGGTGGAAATGAATTACTCGCGGTATATGGGGGCATTATGAGCCACCGCGGGGGTATGCATACTTAGCCATAGGCACCGAAGTAAGGCGAGTGTCTATGGTAGAGACTTGCTTAGGGGTTAGCTTCCCCTAATGTTATGTTTCACTTATGGAGATTGGAGTTGTACCGGCAGTATGGCTGGATAGTACAGCAGTATGGCTAACTAACCCTTACACGAAATTGATTAATCTCTATTAGCGTGATCGAAGCGTATTTTCTTAAACCGACAGCTATTAAATCTTTCTTTTTTTGTATTTAATTAAATGGTATGCGACGTTTGCTGACGTGTACTTTTGGTCTTAACGATCCTGCGATGATGTTGTTTCCCTTCTGGGCAATGACTAGCAGTAAGTTAAGTTGCAGGTCTGAGGAGTGAGGATTGTTCCTTGGAGAAATAAATCGTTAGGTTACAGAAGTCTTGATAAGAACTTCTAATAAAGTTTAAAGAATATTTGGTTTTATGAGGCGATCTCGTTCTCAAGTTGTAATAAGTAGATTTAATTTCACAATCTTATCCGCTGCTAAGAATTTCTTTTATCTAGTAGTTTATAATAACACTAATAGAACTCGATCCGCAAGCTTTCTTTGATTTCAAACCCGTTTTATAACTGCCTTCTAACATCCTAGTTTGACTCGGACTATATTTAGTTTCTTTAAAAAGGTCGTTTCCTCTTTTCAAACGATCCGAGTTTTTCCGAGATGTTACAGTCAATCTCAATCTTCTCAAAATATGTCCCCCTCCAAGACAGGTTCAAAGAAAAAAAAGCGACATAGTCAACTTATGCTGAGTACACCTTTAACATAGCTTAAATCCTCTCACAACTCAACTAAAATACTGATTATATATAACATATAGCGGAATAGAAATCTTATAACTATATTTACACAAAATGATTGGGCACTGCTTTCTGACTATACAACGACTCTAACCTTCAGGTAGGTCATATATCGGCATGTGGTATTAGCTAAACAGACTGAGCTAGACACCATACTATAAATCTGAATACATTTGCAGGTAGGATTTATTAATCATATCAATCATATACTACAAAACATTTATTTTTTGAAAAACAACACTATTAAATACATTATAAAATATTTTTTATTCTTTATTTTCAATTTTTATAAATCAAATATCTTACCACTTTCTTTGCCAAAACATTTTCTTTCAAGAGTAGAAATCAACATTCAATGGATAGAACTTTCATTTCTGTTTTCTTTACTAAAATTTTTCCTTTCAAAGTCTTTAAATCATAAATCTGTGGAATGGAATGAACTTTCTTTTCCATCGGGCTAGCTAGGCCCTCAGGGTAACTATTAAACAAAGATCCCTAATGTGCACACCCCACAAACGGCCAAACCGTAGAAGAAGATCTTAGTCCGAGGTACTGATCAACGTACCCCCAACTATTAAATAGTTTCGAGACAATCCCGATGAAGTTCCGATTCCTTGAGTCACCATTGAGGTAGTCCCAACTGTTTCAAAACATAAAACTATCTATAAAGGTTTTCTGTAACTATTCTTTAATTTCGATATTCAAGAACAAACTTTCTATATTAGGAAGAATATCTTTCTATATTCAAATCAATCTCAGCTGATGTGAAATACATATTTTTGTATCCTTTTTCATAACTATAAAAGATTTGAATAAGAAATTCAACATTTTCAATTATAGAAAAGACGACAAGCTTAGTCAATGCGGTTTCTCATTGAAATCAAAATCTTCAATATAAACATATATGTGCTTGACAATAACTAACAATAGATTTGGCTTAATTAGCTAATGAGCTATACTTAACTTTAATTTTATGAAACAACAACCTTCTTCTTCCAACTTTAATATAACTAATTCTTATATTTTACTTACTTAAACCACCATTTATCCTTGACCACCAAAGTAACTTATATATTAACAATACTAAAACACTCTCTAGGTATGTTAAAATCAATATTAAGATTCATAATCAAATACTTAAATACCCAAAAATTGAAATTAAATCGAAAACTCAAAATGGGCATAATTTCCTTCTCACAGATCAATTTGTAATATAATTACATCTCATTGTCCAAAGTCATGATCAAGTTCTACTTATTAATTTCAGGTGCAACTTACCCATATAAATTTCACATTTTCAACTCATATAAATATTTCTACAAATTTAAATACTAAATTAATCTCCAATTGACCAAGACTAACCCAAGAGCATTTCTAAATATCACATTATAAAATTTCAAATCAAACACATAACAACTCAATTAATAACTAGAATAAGTAACAACATCAAATAACGTATTTCAAGATTCAACAACTCTTAGCGGGAACAAGTAAACTTAATGTTATTCCTCATTTAAAACCCCAATTTAAAACAAGACCAACAAAAATCTCATCTTTCAATTTCAATCATCATTTTCTAATTTTATGCCAACAATATCAAACTTCCAACAATTTACAGCAATTTCTACTAATACACACAAATTAAGCTCCATAAAGTTTAACTTGATGAGTGTACCTTGAATATCAATATCTTCACTTTAGATTCAGTTCACTAATTACTAATTTAATTCAGTCTTCATCTTCAATGTAATCAATTAAGACCCAATAATTACTAAACAATAACTGTCCATCAAACCATTAAAGGGCTCATGGCCAACACATCGCGCTCAACCTGAGATTAGATGCAAACAACCCTAACAATTTCACTAATTTACACCTACCGTTCTCAAAATTCGAAATCACAAACCACCTTCAAACCCTAAGTAAAACCACAATTTAAGGAAAATCTAACCCAAAGTTTTAAATATAAGTTCCATGAAATTCCAAGACCCATCAACAAGATCATTCATTCTAAATTCAAGACTAGTAAACTACAGAGTTACTAAAATTAATCTCATTACAATTCCAAAACAACACCGTTAATCTTTAATTCTTCTCATTTATAATTCTCCTAATTCATAGAGTATAACGTAATAAACATTTATCCCACAATTCAATTTAAGCTCAATTAAATTCATTTTGGTGAGAGTGTACCTTAAGTGTTCAATCTTTTCATTTTCCATGGAAATTTCTTCACACAATCTTCTTCCCTTATCAATGGAGAAGAGGACTAACAATTGATGGTGAGTAAGGTTAGCCACAGCTAGGGATGACCGATGTTGTAGCTAGCGGCAGATGGACTGTTGCAGTTGACTGGTGTGGCGATGGCTTGGTGGCTCGCAAGTGACAGAAGAACCAGAAGAAGGGAAGTTTAGGATTAAAAAGCAAAAATAAAGAAGAATTTTATTATTTTGGGTTCCTTCCTATTCTGAAAATTAGAAAAAATAAGATTATTTAACAACATTATTCAAAAAACAAGCTTCGTTCAAACTATATTCCCAAAATAAGCGTCCTTGCCTCCAAACCTAGGCTTGGTGTATACTCCCACTTACTAACAAAAAATTAAAAGAAATGATCAAAAATTTAGTCAAGAGATATGTCACTGTTAATAACAGCGACCTAATGTTTGACTGGTCAAACATTAGGCCGCTGTTATTAACAGTGACATATCTCTTGACTAAATTTTTGATCATTTCTTTTAATTTTCTGTTAGTAAGTGGAAGTATACACCAAGCCTAGGTTTGGAGGCAAGGACGCTTATTTTGGGAATAAAGTTTGAACGAAGCTTGTTTTTTGAATAAAGTTGTTAAATAATCTTATTTTTTTCCAATTTTCTCCTATTCTAGAATACTTTAGTATATAGTAGTTAGGCATGGCCACGGTCCGGGTTGGTCCGGTTCCGTTCCGGTTCCACTCGGTTCCGGTTCCATTTGGAACCTGTCGCGACCGGTTCCGGTTCTGGTTCCGGGCGGTTCCAAACGGTTCCATGGCAGTTCATGAGACGGTTCCGGCGGTTCCAACTCACGGGACGGGCGGGTCGGACCATCGGTTCCATTTTTATTTTTTCTTTAAATATTTATATAATAAAAAAATACTATAATATTGCGGACGTACCTTTGATGATTACTTGATTATTAGCGAAATTCATTGCTTGTCAAGTTTTCATCGTTATTAAAACATATACTAAAAAAATGAAAAAAATAAATTAATAAAAAACGAATCAATGATAATGTCGATAAAGATGATTAATAATAAAAGAGGGAGAAAATGGACTTGAACCTAGTACCCAAAGGAATACTAAGCTGCCTACGTATTCCGAAGGAATCAAAGCCCACGTAGTTCTTTGTCATACCTTTTATTTATAGTTGTTGAATGTTGATTTATCGTTGTCCGATTGATCCTATTCGTCTTCTTCATCATTATCTGGTTGGTTAGATGCTTCCGCTGACACTCCTCCTGACGATGATGCAGATGTATCCATCATCATCCATGGATCATCATCGTCGTCTTGATCATCATTGTTCTTTAGTCCTTGTGTTCGAATCTCCGCTTGATCCCAATCTTTCTTGCAAACACATATTTGAATACTATGTGGAGTAAGACGAGATCTCTTTTCGTCCAAAACTCTTCTACCTGCACTAAAAGCAGACTCCGACGCAATTGTTGACGCAGGAATTGCAAAGATGTCCTTTGCAATTCTCGATAAAATGGGAAATTTTACAGATTTTTCTTTCCACCACTCTAAAATATTATAGCTACCTAGGTCTATTTCAAAGTGGTGTTTAAGATAACTATCTAATTCTAAATATGAGGTGGAGGGTGAAGAAGAAGATGATCCTACAAAACTATCATCTTGACTCATTATATTAGCTATTACCGAATTATAATAAGAGGGACGTGCCGAAACGCTAGCACGCCTAGACGTATCGCGTTTTGGGTTATATACACTAGCGTAATAATCATAGAGTTCTGCAAAATATTTTTTACATGTTCCAACATAATTATGTACATCAGTACGCGGGCGATCTAACGATTGGTAGTAAAATCCTATTACTTTAGTAAGGACTTCAGTTTTAAAACATGGATCTAAAATGGTTGCAATTCCATAAATATAAGGAAAATCGGTAAAATATGTCTTCCATTTTTCCATCATATCTATAAGAATCGGCTTCAAATATGGGTTAGTATCATCATGCGTATGTTTAAGGAGATGATAAAAAATAGTAATAAACTCACTTATTACTAAGTGAACGTTCGGTTCATAAACATATGAAAAAATCTTAGTTGCGTGGTCATACGCTTCTAATATATTATGTACACCTATAGCTAATTCCCAAGTGTCATCAGCTATATAGCTATCTGTACACTCACTATACAGTTGTGTTATAACTGGACGATAAGCAATCGCCTTTCTTAATAAATCGTTGGTTGAGCCCCAACGTGTAGGAGTATCTAATGACCAATACACTTTTTTTAGTTTATATTGGTCACATAATTGTTTATATCGTCTCTTTATCTTTCCAATCCTAAACCACTTCACTATATCTCTAATTGGTTCTAATAAATCGCTTAATTGTTTTATACCTGCTTGGCAAGATAAGTTAACTATATGCGCACAACAACGTATGTGTAATAAGCTACCCCCAAGGATAAAACTAAATGCAGGTTCGTTATACAAAAGTTCTATACATTTAATGTTAGCGGTTGCATTATCAGTTGAACAACAAAATATCTTATCTAATAAGTTCCATTCTCTACATATCTCTGCATTATTTAATTGTGCGTCTTTTAAGAGTGCTCCTAGGGATTGCTCTATATTGTGGTTGCAAAGTTTTTCTAGTGTAACGCTCGTATGCCCTACTTTCACCATGGTTAAATGGCAATTCATCACAAATTACATACTTAGAAAATTCATCAATCATATCATTACGATTATATCTAAAAGGCATACCTGTGTTGGGAATGTCCCACTGTGTCTGTCGGCTTCCACTTGTGGTCCCGCTGCCGCTTGCTGCATGAGTTTCTTTTGTGATTCCATGCTTCTTTGCCAAATGTTTGTTAAAAGATCCCGTACCACCACCTAACACGTATTCACAAAACACAATAAATAAATTTTTATAAAATATGAATATATAATGTATGTATAAAAAACTTAAAAAGTATTTACCTCTGGCGAAACTGTATGAAACTAAGAGCTTTACTCCTTGACTTTCACAAATTTGACAAGTGCATAAGAAAAAATCTGGATTGTCGGTTGGTTCTTTTGTGAAATACGACCACACATGCGAAACAGCTCTACCACTAGGAGGTGGCATTGCCGAAAAAGGTTGTCTTACTGGTTCATCTTCATCTAAATAAATAATTTAAAATTATAAAACTATAATTAAATAAATAAATAATTTAAAATTTAATTAATTTGAAGAATAAAATTATAAAACTAACCGATATTTTGGAAATTGACTCATTTACCACGAGCTTGTCTTTGTTGTTTTTGTTCTCCTTGTTCTTCATGTGATCTTGTTGATGACTGTCGAGATATAGGTATCCCAATAGGGGTCGTTGGTTCCTCTTCTTGTTCTTCTTCTTCATCAATTTGTATTTCTCTTTCCACTTCTTCTGCATAATTATGTAATTCTAGGTCGTACCCTTCTGGATAATTTGGTTCATAATTATAATTACTAATAGAAGGTGTTGTTGATACAGACGGAGTAGAAGTGGCCTTTCTTTTGGAGGAGCTGGAACCTCCCAATAATTTTGCCACTTTAGTAACTTTTTTTGAGGCTTTTTTCAAAAATGAAGACATGATTGATAATATTGAAATAATAATAGAATTAAGAAATAAATAATTAATTAATAGACTAATTATGTAATTAACTAAATTAAGAAATAATTAAAAGACTAATTATGTAATTAAGAGAATAATTACGTAATAAAAGAATTAAGTAGAGAGAGTAGGAGAAGAGATGAGTTGTGAATGAAAATGATTGAAAGTGGTGGGTATTTATAAAAAAAATTGCAACGGCTAGTTAATGGCTAGTTTTTCACGGTTCCGGTTCCATGGAACCGGTGGGCCGGTTCACCCGGACCGGTCCCGGTTCCATGGAACCGTTGGACCGGTTCCAGTTCCAAACCGCGGTTTTTAGGTCTGGTTCATGAAGTTTTTTTCCGGCGGTTTCACAGTTCCGCGGTTCGGGGCGGTTTGGAACCTGTCGCAAACGATTTCGGTTCCGGATCCGGTTCCAAGCGGTTCGGCACCGGTTCGGTTCCGGGTAACCCGCCCCGTGGCCATGCCTAATAGTATTGAAAGATAAGAATGTCACTTGGGTTTCTCACGTGAGCTTGATGACTATATTTTCTTTTCTTTTTTTTTTTTTTTACTTAAGCTTAAATAAATTTTATACTATATTTTATTTTAATAATATTCTTTTTTATTTACTATTTTTTTTATTTACTTTTATAGCTTTATAAATAAACACTATATGACTTCACCAAAATAACTCTAACCAAATAAGCCTTTATTCAATCTATTCAATTAAATATTAAATAAAACCTTTAAAACATTAACGAAATTTCAAAAGTTAATAATCTTAATTAGTTATAATAATCTTAGTTAAAAACGATAATCAAGGAGCTTAAAAATCACACGTGTTACAGTTATTCTATAGCTAAAGCAAAAACAAAAGGAGACATAGGATCACCTTGTCTTGAACCTTTCTTGGCAATAAAAGGTTTATAAGGGATACCATTAATGAGAACATAGTAGGAACAAAAGAGATACACCTCATAATCCAGCTGATGAATTCAGAAGGGAAACCAAACTCCTTCAGAACACTCTCCAGAAAAGGCCATTCAACGAAATCATAAGCTTTAGCCATGTCAATCTTGAACATACATCTAATACAGATATGAGCCCAAGTATACCCCTTAATGAGAGCTGAAGCCAAGAGGACCTTATCAATAATTTGCCTCCCAGGAATGAAGCCAGACTCACAATATCACACACCACTTCTGAAGCCTAGAGGTAAGGATCTTAGCAATATTTTGTAGATCACAGAGCAACAAGAGATAAGCCTAAAATCCTTAACCTGAGAAGCATTCGCAACTTTTAGTACAACGATGATAGAAGTGATGTTAGCCGGATAGAAAAAACATCAGAACGAAAAAAATCATTAACAGCTTCTAAAATATCAAACTTAACATTATGCAAAGCTTTCTTAAAAAGAATTAAAGCCATTTAGGCCAGGACTTTAACCATCATCAATATCATGAAGAGCATCCTCGACTATAGCTGGAGAAGTTTTTAACCGCAGCATTTAAAATAGGTCATTTGCTGCTATCACTATTGCTTGGGGCCAGAACCGCAGCAAATAATGGCCAAAAAACCGCAGCAAATGAGGTTTTTTCCACTATTTAAATAGGACGAATGAGATCTAAAGCTTGCTCACAAGATATCTGAACATCAATGCCCACAAGAGTATTAGCACTAGAATCCAACAACCCCTAATAGAAATCAACAATGTTAGAAGCGATTTGCTTCTTATCCACGACTACAACCATTACTATCCTTCAAGAAGTCGATTATGTTATGGCTATCTCTCTCTTTCACTACACTATAGAAGTAGCAATTATTTAAGTCACTCTCTTTAAGCCATTGAATTTTAGATTTTTGCCGTAGAGATGAAGTTTCAACCTGTTGCGACTTCTTAAAGTTCAAGCAAGCATCCTTTTCTAACCCATGCAATTCAGCATCAAGAGGAGAAGACTGCAACTACGTTTGGATATCATCAAGCTTCTTTTGCCAAAATAGAACATTACAATGAACCTGCTAAAAATGTTGAACATGTAACAACTTCAAGCCTCACTTAACACATTTCAACTTATACCAAATACGCGCAAGAGCAATACCCTTAACCTTAGACCGGAAAGCCTCCTCCACAATCCCCAAAAAATCTCTATGATCAGCAAGATAATTAAAAAATTGAATATTCAAAATCTCTGGCATTACCTTTGGGGGTTCGGGAAAAGGATTTTTTCGGTTTAGGCTATCCTCTTACGAGATTTGGCCATCATTTGAGCAAAGTTTGAAGAGTTCATGATTTCAGGGTATTTCTTCTCCAACTCTTCAAAGGCTATCAATGCAATAAGAGAGATATTAGATTAGAAGCAATACAAGGATAAACACAAAGGACCTTAACTCACCCTAGTGATACTTCGAACTAAGACCTAAGGCAGACAAAAATATGTCATTCTGGAGATGATCTAAATTCAGCGCGAAATTGCTTTGAACCAAAATTGGCTTAATACCACCTAACTCTACTACTTTAGTGGTGTGCTCTATAACCAAAAATTCTTCTAAGTTACACTGGGGAAATTCTTGTTGAACTGAAACTTCGGTCGTTCATCATGACTCGTCCTGATGGGCCATGGATCGGCATGATACAAGAAAACAAAGTATTTCTGAAGGTGCTTCATACTATTTCTCAGCCCCTTAACTATCAAAAATCTCCACCTATGTTGGAAGGTTACCCAACCTAAGCCTTGAGCAACTGTACATTTCCTACGCCTGAATATACACCTAAATGCCGTTAAAGTTGGCTCTACTCCAATAGCTATACAAATCATAATAAAAGCTATTATACAAACCTAACTATTGGAGTACAACTCGGACACTGTAATGTTGTACTAGTTGAAATTCTCGATGGCAAAGGGATGAAGAGGGAACCTCAAGCCCGTTTCCTTAGCATCCTTATAGACACTGATACACCCGTCGAGCATATGCTTAATACTATCCCTCCTTCTGGGCTTCACAATGGAATATTCATCCGGAAAAGCCCAACACTCTCTGACCAATTACAAATCCTTGTCCAGAGTCGCACTCCTCCATGGTCGAATGAAATAGTTCAAAGGACCAAAGCCAAGATAATACTTTGGCCCTTCATGATGAGGGTTCTAACCCAGATCAACGGATTTTATTGTTGAAGTAGGGGCCATTTTAATAGCAGCTATCGGATACGGCCTGTACTATAGGAGAACGATCGTTACTCCTTCTAAACTATAAGGATCAATCTCATATAAGCCGGGGGCAAAAGCAATTGTGAGTTCCCAAGGAAGAGGATGTAAAGTTTCTAGGTAAGAAACCGGCGAGCTTATTTAAAGGCAAAAAGGTGAATAGTGACCATTGACACAACTCCCAATGTCTCGAAAAACCCCAACCGATATTCAGCTTCTCTCGGCAACCCATGCCGTATTCGACAAATACCTCTCACTACTTGTTCCCCTCTGGGATGGACTCCCAAGGGGTCAAACTCTGGATTTCAACATGGGGCTCATTAGCCCAAGTGTCTCAAGTCAACTTGGGGCTTATTAGCCCCGAAGTTCCAAGTTGGCCTCTCCTGATAAAGAAGAGCCTAAGATTATTCGGCACCCCATATCATATTCGGCAAGGTGCCTCTCATTATTTGACCCTCTCTTGGATGGACTCCAAAGGGGTCAGACTTAGAAGTTTCAAAGATGGGGCTTATTAGCCCAAGTACTTTACATACTTGGGGCTCATTAGCCCCTTAGTTACATAAGTCAGCCTCTCCAAGGAAAGGAGAGCCTATGGTTATTCGACACCCATGTGATATTCGGTAAGGTGCCTCATATTCTCCGACCCCCTCTTGAATGGACTCCAAAGAGGCCAGACTTAAAAGTTTCAAACATGAGGCTTATTAGCCCAAGTATGTTACATACTTAGGGCTTAGTTTCCCCTTGGTTACATAAGTCGGTCTCTACGAGGATAGGAGAGCCTATCGTTATTCGGCACCCTTGTCATATTCGGTAAGGTACTTCTCATTATTCGGCCTCCTCTTGGATGAACTCCAAAGAGGTCTGACTTAAAGTTTCAAACATTGGGCTTATTACCTCAATTATGCTTCATACTTGGGGCTTATTAGCCCCTTGGTTTTATAAGTTGGCCTTTCCAGAGATAGGAGAGCCTATTGTTATTCGGCACCCTTGCCATATTCGGTGGGTGTCTTTCATTATTTGGCCCTTTTTGGATGGACTCCAAAGAGGTCCAACTTAAAATTTCAAACATGGGGCTTATTAGCCCAAGTATACTTCATACTTCGGGCTTATTAGCCCCTTGGTTTTATTAGTCGGCCTCTCCAGAGATAGGAGAGCCTATTGTTGTTCGGCACCCTCGCCATATTTGGCGGATATCTCTCATAATTCGGCTCCCTTTTGGATGAACATCAAAAGGGTCAGACTAAAAGTTTCGAGCATGGGGCTCATTAGCTCAAGTATGTTTCATACTTGAGGCTTATTAGGCCCTATGATTTTTAATCGACGCTCTAGATTGGAAAAAGGTAAAAACTAAAAGCGCATTCTGCACCCTATGTCTAAAATTATTCAGCAAGGTTCAACCACATGATTACCCTAAAGTTATTCTGCCATTTTTGCTCCTATTTCATCTTGCAATCAAATTCTGCCTATCAGCTTAAGAGGTAAATATCATAGAATGGAAAACGAGCTGGTAACCATCAAATTCGGCCCAAACTAGTAGCACCATGGGGGCTAAAAGTCACTCGGCCTGTGGTTGAAGGATGGATTAAAAATAATTTGGAGTGGCCTGATCAAAATTAATTTGGCCCCTGGATTTCTGCCTGATCTAAATTAATTTGGCTCGTGGTTCGTTGCCCAGGCAAGAGTGATTCGGCCAATCTCTAGAAATGAAGCATAATTCGTCCCCCTATTAAGGACACTTCAGTTAATCTTATTCTGCTCTGTGAAACTGAAAATTGTGCATTTGTCGGCTCTTAGAATTAAAGAGACGCTAATCATGGAGAATTTGGGCCTTGTGTAGCCGAATCCAAAAGACAGCATTAGCCAAACCCAAGGAGCCTATCCTTGTCATCTGATACCGTTTCTCGCATAAAGTTCACTAAGTATTTAATTCGATGCTATCTGTGTGTGGGGCTAATGTATGGGGTCAATGGAACCCTTATCTGATGGGCCAAGTCATCAAGCCTAATATTCGCCCAGATCAGTCAAAGCCCCTTAGAGGCCATTTTTAGGGTGAAGTTACCAAAATACCCCTGGATAACCTAAATCAACCTAACCACCACATTATAAATACCCTCATTTATTACTAAATTAGGTATGCTTTTAATTCGCTCAACTACTCACATTCAATTCTCGATATCTATTTCTGATCACTGACTTGAGCGTCGGAGAGGATTTTCAGGAGGCTGCCTCTGGACTAGTAGCCCGCTGTTTCGCTTTGTAGGTCTGTATTAGAAACTGTCTCCTCTGATTCGGACCTTAAGGTAGTAGAATCCTTCCTATCAAACAGTTCCTTCCTACTTCAACTTAGTTGACTAGTTTCCTTTAGAAACACAACTAATTACAAGCATTAAACTACTTGTAACTTCCCGAACAATACAGAAAATGAATATCTCTTAGAATGTCGAAACATTCCTGCTCAACCTAAGGTACCTGACTCCAACAACTATAAACGAGTTTACAACAAAACATAACCTCATAAAAGTAATCCCGTACTTAAATATGAAATTAAGACACTTCAATATACTTAAACTCGGACTTATTGAGAGTAATATAGTTGTTGAGCAACGACTACATACTCCGCTTTGATGAGAGACTTGAGAAAAGGCTTGAAATTCGGCACTTTCTCTCCGTAATAAATTTGAGTCACACTTCTCAAGACTTATAAGAAACGATGCATGCAGTGTAAAAATGTCCAATAAAAAATTTTCAAACGCTTGGCTAGGAGGATTTCTTTAGATGAATTTTAATGTGTCTTAACACACATTTTGAAACCTCCATTACTTAGGTTACCTTGATGTTGACCCGTACCGATGTCTTTGTGTTCCCTCTGGAGTTATTTTGGAATTTGCGTCACTATATAAATGACGATTAACACATTTTCTTTATTACATGAGACTCAAATAAAATATTCCAAACACTAATGAGGGCACATTAAACAAGTTAGGTTTGTTTAACCTTGAAGAGTTTGCGTATGTAATTTTTAATCTTTCATGCTCTGAAAATAACTTTTGTTTCGATAATGAAACGAGGAAGTGGGATACACTTGAAATACCTGGAGATAAGTAGAAGTGTGATCAAGAGAAGCGACTTATGAGAGGAAGCGACCTGAATTCCTGCAACACAACACGTTAGCCTTGTCCGGGGGTGATCTCCCGGAAAACCCCTCCGACGCTCAAGTTAGAACGTAGATCGGAAATTAATGAATGACAGATTGTAGAATTAATGTAAGAAGGTCGGTATTGGGATTGCTAGTGCTAGTGTTTGGGAAGGCTAAGGAAGTAATGTAAGCAAGGATACTAGGAAAGCTATTTCAGATGATCTTCCCTTCTTGATGGTAGCCCCTATTTATAATGGTGAGGAAGGGGAGTTATTTCTGAGAAGAAGTGGACTAACATGGGAGTAGTGGGAGTAATGGGAGGTGGACTGGTCATGAAAATAATGGACAGTTATCCATCTTGAAACAAGGGGAGCCATGCATTGTGGAAAAGTGGGGAGTTAGGGTTTTTTAGAGGTAACTGGTCCATGGGCCATTGAAGGAAGATGGGAAATCCAGAAAAAAGCCCGTTGACCGAAAGCCAAAGTCAACACAAAAGGTCAAAGGGCAATAAGGTAATATGACGTTAATAATATAAATTAATTAATTAATTAAAAAAAAATGTTACCATGACATTTAGCCCCACGCATGAAGGATGATGTGAGGAAATAGCCCCAACGACCGGAAACATCTTACTTTATGCGGAAAAAATAATTGTCCATCAAAACCGAATTCACGAAGAAACATGGATGTGGAAGACATTCGAATGCCCAAGGAGACGAATATATCCACAATCTGGCAGACCTTCTGACGGATTATGAAAATTGGGCTCGTAAGCTTCGAATCGACTGCTCACTCGTCGAATTCCGAGTTGTAACGAAAAAATTATGACATCTTTAAAAGGATCATGAGACGCACAAAGTCCAAGAGGAAAGCAAACAAGCAAGTCGAGCCGCGGCTTGTAGCGTGCCGTGAGGCCCCTGCCGTCTATACCATCCAGTTACCAAAAATGTAGACAAGAAGGCTTGATCCCGCGACCTAAGATGCATGATATGGATGCTCTAACCAACTGAGACAGCATTGCTATTGTGTAGTAACTCGCACGGATTTTTTATATTGCAATACTCCCAGTTAAACTACTCCTATGCCACGGATATTCAATGACTTAAAATATTTTTAGAATTTGACCCACACAAAGGGGTCCGACTTGTCTACCTTGCGGACAATATGATGGTTTCCCCCATTCCATTTCGGGCCATATTATATCTAAGGCCGCGGAAATTCTATGACTTAGAATATTTTTGGGGCGAAATCGCCAACAAGGGGGGGTCCGACTTGTCGACCCTACGGACAAGATATTAATTTTATTTTCAATTTTCCTTCTCGTTATAATATTATATGCCGTGGAGTCTTAGAAGGATAATATGCCCCGGCACAAATTAGTTGACCCACATATGTCTCGAAGCCCGAATAATAATTCACATGAGCGATTGATGACGCGGCTTGGACTTTCGCTCGGAATATTTCTGCGTCTTCGATTTAATCATGACGCGAACTGATAGTCCGCGTCTTCAACTATACATTCAATATGAAAATCCTTCCATACTTAGAATATTTCAAAAATGGTAGGGAGCACTTGGGGGTCCGACTTATCTATATCGCGGATCGATAAGAATGCTTCGAAAGATTGGAAGTTGCTCATATGACGCTAAGGAGGATGACGCGGCCTTGTCGTATTCCGCGGCTATCTTGGATGACGCGGAATAAGGATTTGCAAGATTTATAAGTCGGACGGTAGAATGAGTAATCTCTATACTTAGAATTTTTTATATTTCCCTTAGAGTGTAATTTAGGGTCCGACTTATTGATATCACGGGAGGATAAGAATACTTAGAATAATTTCTCGTCTCAGCGAGCCCTTCATATCTTCTACGCCGCGGAATGAAGGTAAGGGTCCGCGTCTTCGATCATATGGTCGGCACGGGAATCCTTCCACACTTAGAATTTTTACAAAATTATTAGGGGCACCTGGGAGTCCGACTTATCGACTCTACGGACACCTTCCATACTTCGAAAAATTATAAGGTGGTCATTCGATGGTTTGCAACAAGGAGGATGACGCGGCCTCATTAATTTCCGCGGCTATCATGGGTGATGCGACAAGAGAGCCGCCACGTCTACAAGTCGGACGGTGGAATGAGTGATCTCAGACTTGGAATTTTTTCCATGTTTTTCTTGGAGTGCAATTTAGGGTCCGACTTGTTGACTCCCCGGGCACATTCGAGTGCTGAAGGACTTAGAATAATTTTCTATATTCTACCCCTCCCTGGGGGTCCGACTTATCGAAGTTACGGGAACTTTCCTGACTTACGAGATTGATTTTTCTGAATCATTGAACCCGAGTTTACGGATCCCACTTATGAATATCGAAGATAGTTGAGATTTTACTTAGAATTTTATTCGGGATCTCATTCTAAAGGTTCGTCTTTTCAATGTCGCGAACAGGCAATATCATGGGCAACCTTGGAATATTTTCGATTTTGGGACCCAATCTAAGGGTCCGACTTTTCGATATCACTGATTTATAGTGACTTAGAATAATTTGATTATGGGACCCCTCTCAAGGGGTCCGACTTATGGATATTACTGAATTTAATAAGATTTGCAATAGATTTTAGTCGAGTACTTACGAATATAAGAGCCGGATAATCTGAAAATAAAACTTCTGATGTTATAAATGAATTTTGATGATCACTAAGAATACAAATGACAACGCGAACATGCCGCGGGATGAGTGCTGAATTCGAATGACAACGCGAATACTTCGCGGGATGAAACAATTTCGCGGAGTTAAGCTGATAAGACTGATAAGACTGATAATCACTGATTGCCCCTTGCAAATCTTGTTAAATGAAGAATTTTTTCAAATGGTCTCCATTTCATGGGCGGGGTAGTTTTTTTCCCTTTCTCTTTTGGCGGGTGTCGCGAAAGGTCCGCACTTCATGGTGTTGATGAGGCATTGGCGGGCCATTACCTGGTCTCCCTTGAGGATGCCAACTTGTCCATCATCCCGCTCGAATTGCAGCAATAGTTGATGAGGAAAGATTGCTGCTTTGATCTTGTTAATAAGTGGAAGCCCCATGATGGCATTGTAGGGGAATACGAGATCCACCACCGTGAATCGTATGGGCATAATTCTGCTTCCGCTTCTTTCCCCTACTCGCACAGGGAGTATGATTGTTCCCATTGGAATGACCTGGTTTCCTCCAAACCCAATCAAAGGTTTATCAAGGGGTTGCAGGTGCTTTTCTTCGAATTTCATTTTTCTTAGGCATTCCATCGTTATAAGATCGGCTGTGCTTCCGGTATCCACCAATACTCGCCTCACCATCATTTGCCCAATCTTGATGGTAACCACTAAAGGATCAGTGTGTGGTTGTTGCAACGGTTGGGAAGTAGTGGCATCAAATCTCATGATCGGCCCACTTGAGGTGGTTTTTGGGGGTCCTTTGAACAGAGTATGGACGCTGCCTTTCGCAGCGCGGATTGTGGGATATTCCTCGGTGTAGCCGCTGAAAATCATATTGATGGTTCCTTGTGTGTTGGAACTTTCACGCCTAGCCTCATTTCTATTCTGGTTCCAAGGCCTTCTTTCCGCGTCGCCTCTCGTGCCATAGTCCTTTCGATTGATGAACCTTGATAGCTCCCCCTCGTCGGCTAGTTGATGTAGGATACGTTTGAGTTCGCGGCATTGGGCCAAAGTGTGGCCGTGCTCTTTTTGGTAATCACACCACAGATTGTAGTTGCGTCGATCGGAGGGAGTGGTAATAGGAGGTGGAGTTGGCAACTCATCCCGAACAGCGAAGAAAATGTCCTTCCTGTTCCGATTGAACCTCGGGTCATTACCTCCATCAAGCAAATTCCGCGTCCTGGACTCCCCTTCAACGGCATATACGTGCCGGGATCGTGGAGGTCCCATGTCTGATGGAGGCTCTGGACGATGCGGCATGTAATTTTTATCCCTCCTAGATGGATGTTCCTCTACGCTCCTTGAGGAGCGATTGGATATTGGATCCTTCTTTTCTGATTTACGCCTCTTTGGGTCATGTGCCTGACATATCTCGAAGGCCGTGACATAGCTTTGACATTGCTTCATGGCCTCCGCGTATGTCTTCACTTGACTCTCGACCAACTGGAACTTGAGCCTTTGAGCCTTCATTCCGTTGATTAGGGCGTTTAAGGCGACTGATTCTTCCAAATCCGTTACCTCCAGCACTGCCTCATGGAATTTCCTCAGATATGATGATATGGATTCCCCTTCCAGTTGCGTTATGCTAAGCAAATGGAAGTTTGATTTCTCCTGCTTTCTGGATGCCACAAAGTGACCCAGGAATTTGCTCTATAATTGGGCAAAAGTGTGGATACTTCTCCCTGGAAGAGAGGTGTACCACGTCAAGGCTACTCCTGTGAGAGTAGTTGGGAAGAATTTGCACCACAATGCCGGGTTGGTGGTGTACAGCAACATCAAGTTTTTGTATGCCATCAAGTGTTCCTCGGGGCAGGATGTTCCATCGAAGGCCGCCATATTTGGGATCTTTATTTTCCCGGGGTTGGGAGTATTCAGTATCTCCGGAGCCAACGGAGAGATTATTGGCATAAGATCTTCGGGGAGGCTACTCTTGCCGGTCTCATTCCGCGGCATTATGACGGGGCTGGTGGGATGGCTAGATCCCGTGAGTTGCGCTTTCTTCCTTTCTTCCCTCCTCTTGTCCACCAATGATTGAACACTTTTGAACGCCCTCTGCTTCTTGTTTTCCAGGTAAGTACGGGCATCTCGAGAGGCGGTTTTGGATTCCCCGTTTTGGGATTCGCTTCTGTTGAGGCTTGTATGTGTCCTCGATCTTTCCCTCCTCTTCTTATTGTGTCTACTGGAATGTGACATCCTTGAGTTCCCCTCCTGAGATTCCCGAGGATTCGGTACCTCTTGATGGGGCTCAATTCGATCTTGTAGATTTTTTATTGATCTGCCATGTCCTCCAACACTCGCTGTTGGGTAGGAGTATTGTTTATGACAGCACGGAGTTGTTCAGAAAACGCAGCAGTAAGGTTTCGCGCTAGCATGTCCAGATCACGGCGGGTCACGGCTTGATCGTTAGCGTGACCTGCGGAAGTGTCTGTATCTGTGCTATGCACGGTTGCGGTTTGCGTTGGATTTCTTTTGGGAGCCATGACTTTTTGTACTTTCCCCACAGACGGCGCCAAACTGTTTCGATAATGAAACGAGGAAGTGGGATACACTTGAAATACCTGGAGATAAGTAGAAGTGTGATCAAGAGAAGCGACTTATGAGAGGAAGCGACCTGAATTCCTGCAACACAACACGTTAGCCTTGTCTGGGGATGATCTCCCGGAAAACCCCTCCGACGCTCAAGTTAGAACGTAGATCGGAAATTAATGAATGACAGATTGTAGAATTAATGTAAGAAGGTCGGGATTGGGATTGCTAGTGCTAGTGTTTGGGAAGGCTAAGGAAGTAATGTAAGCAAGGATACTAGGAAAGCTATTTCAGATGATCTTCCCTTCTTGATGGTAGCCCCTATTTATAATGGTGAGGAAGGGGAGTTATTTCTGAGAAGAAGTGGACTAACATGGGAGTAGTGGGAGTAATGGGAGGTGGACTGGTCATGAAAATAATGCACAGTTATCCATCTTGAAACAAGGGGAGCCATGCATTGTGGAAAAGTGGGGAGTTAGGGTTTTTTAGAGGTAACTGGTCCATGGGCCATTGAAGGAAGATGGGAAATCCAGAAAAAAGCCCGTTGACCGAAAGCCAAAGTCAACACAAAAGGTCAAAGGGCAATAAGGTAATATGACGTTAATAATATAAATTAATTAATTAATTAAAAAAAATGTTACCATGACAACTTTGTTTCTAGTATTTGGTGAAATTAGATTTTTTATATTCTTGTCAATATAATTTAAAGTCATATAAAACTTTAAATTTCCAACAACTTGTACTTTTTTTGCTAGTTTTAGCTGAACTAGAATTAGCATTGTCTTTTATTATTTCGATTTTCTAGATGGCTTCAGGACTGTGTTTGGTATTTTAGTTATAATTTTATTCAGTGTTCCAGAGTTGAGGTGATTGAACTAAGATGTACTAAAAGTATCCTTTGCTTAATTTGGAATCAGTTGAGTTAATTGATTATCACTACCTATAAGATGTCAAATTACTGTGGTGCACATCAACTGGAAAGTGGAAACCATTGCCTTCGTAATCATACCAAGTATCGCATATGATAAAGTTTTAGTACATCACTAAGAACACTTTATCCTCCATTTGTGATACTTGTTTCAAAATTATTCCATTACTTGTAACTTGAAACCAAACATGATAAAATTAACTCTTATTATTATATCTCCCTTAAATATTTTCATTCCATTACATTTTCACTTTCAATACCAAACGACTCCTAAGATTCTTCATTTCGATTCATAGACAGTGGAGGTAATATTTTCTTGCATCTCTAAGAAAATGTTCAAGTCCATGGAAAGTTGATAGGAAAACCAAATAGTCTAATTACGCAATCCCTCCCATAAAAACTCCCAACACATATTTGGCTACAAGCATCAACGATATCAAAGAGGGACAAACTCAAATGAAATATAGAAGCTACAACACAGCTCTAATCTTTCCTAAGATCCATGAATTCCCGGTGGAGGCCCTCTTTGTTGATGACAACTATCTCCAGCTTGTCACCCTGTCAAAGAAAAATATGATTAGCAAGTTTTTATACACCCAAAAGTACAAAGAATTATTTCCTTGAGCATAGAAAATTAAAACCACTAAAACCACCACCATCTAGACTGGAACAATTAAGTTTGGATTATGAGCTAATGTTTAGGGAACACAGTGTTCATACGAAATTGTGCATCTTAGGCACACACTCATAACATCAAGCCTAATTTCCCTCCCGAGTCCCTACAAAATCACCAGGTCACAGAAAATTAAGGATATTTCAAGGGAAGACCAGAAAAAGAGGGTGCTTCATATGTAACTAATACAAATATAATCAGCAACGTGGGTTTGATGAGACACAGTTCATTTTAGTACAATTGTACAAGTTCGGATACGCTAATACATTATTTGAAGAATTCAGAAACTGCCAAAGCTGACATTATTAAAGAATAACATGCAGGAACTTACAGTCATAATGTCCCTCTCAGCAGCGGATGCGAAGGCAGTTTTCACCAAATCAATTGCTTCAGTTTCTGACAGAGGGGTCACAGCATCCTGCATATATGTCAAAGCCTTGCTAGTGAGCTAAGGTTTCATTCTCTAGTAAAGAAAAGGGCAGGAAAAGGAAAAAGGACATATTTCGGCAAAAATCTAATATAGTCAACACACCTGCACCGGTAATAGAAGAGGGCTGGGAGACTTTAGCTGGTTATCAAGGAAAGGTATGATAAGCTTCTGACCAGAACCCTGAGCACTGTATCCAACCTTCTCATAGGAACCCACCGCATCATAAGTAAAAACACACCCCTTGCCTGTTGCATTTAAACAAGAATGACAGGTAGTCAATGCAAGCTGCTTCTATTACAGTAATTTCTAAAGATAAAAACAGATGAACAAGAGCAGAAGAATACAAAGACTGCAAGTCTAGCCCACCTTCATTGTCAAGGCCACCCAATACATTGAAAGCATAGTAAGGGAAGAAACGTTTATAGTAAAGAGTGTTTGAAAGGAGCTGGGCCATTGCAGGGCAGCTCATCTGCTTGTTGTGCTGGTGCTGATAGATCTGGGTATTATTACAAACAAACGAAATTTAGTACAGCAAACAAAATTTAAGCACATCTGCTCAGACATCCAAAAGTATAACTAATTTATTACAATCTAGCTAGTCATAAATCATATAGATCAGCCTGGCAGTTTTTTTTTCTATATAAAATAACAATCCTCATCAAAGTGAACAACCTATTACACATAGTGGAGGCCTGAAGGCATCTATTAAAAAACACAAACTTCACTATCACAAGGGTAAGAACGTAAGCTTGTGTATACCAAACTCTCTCCTATAAAAGGAACATGAGAGAACCTCTTTTGTATCATATAAGAACACTGATGACGACGACAACCTCTCTTGTATCATATAAGAAACGCTGATGACGATGATGTATCAAGGGTTCTTCCCTAATTCTACTAATGAGAAAAAAAAAATGAACTTTGAGAGCAAAGACAGTCAACTTTGCACACCAATCTAAATATTAACACACATCTGCTAGCTTTTACAAAATAAATTTATAGCGATAAAATAACAGCAACAACGCCAAAGCCTTGATCCCAACAATAAAGGGTCGGCTGCATGAACAAAAACAAATCAACGTGAGAAATCGCTGCATCAACACAGAGTAATTCAGTAAAACTTATCATTTCAGACATAGAGCAGTACAATGCACATGCAATAGAGATGAATTATTGAGGACAAGGACAAAGAAAAATATCGCAATCAACTCCTATGTAATAGGCGCACAAAATCGCACTAGACTTACTATAGACCTCAAACAAAGGAATTATTGTGCAAGATTCTGGAAGCCAGTTTGGCACACAATATTTTTAGAGAAAAATTAATAAACATGTTGCACCTATATATGGACATCAAAGATGAACCATTGAGAACAAGGAGAAAGAAAAGTATTGCAATCAACTCCAATGTATTAGGCTCACAAAATCGCACTAGACTTACTATGGACCTCAAACAAAGGAATCATTGTGCAAGTATCTGGAAGCCAGTTAGGCAAACAATATTTTTAGAGAAAAATTAATAGAAAGGAAGGAAGTCCAAGACATGTAGTAGCACAGCGAGAATAAAAATAAGGACATTCCATTATCTAACGAAGGGCTTAACAAAATTTGGTCAAAACCGTAAACCAAACCGGACCAAACTGTAATTTACTTATTTGGTCTAGTCTACGGTCTAAATGGTCTGGTCCGATTTTTTTAAAACAATTACGGTTTCCGGTCCGGTCTAGGTTTTGAAATTTTTAGACTGGACCATAAAACCATAATAATTATGAACATAGACTTATAGGCCCACTATTAAAATAAACTGAAAAGCCCATAAGATATTTTAAAAGCCTAAGTTGAAAGCCCAAAATTGAAAACCCTAAGTTAGAATTCAAAGACTGGAATAAGGAATCAAGTCAGGAACTTGCGGCGCCCATCCTCCCTATATTCTTCTACTCTTCTCAATTTCCCTTCTTCAACCCTTAACTCCTTAAGTGCTAATTTTCAAAACGAATTAAGTGTAAAATCTTGTAATGTAAGTATGTTACTCTCTCTTTAAGGATTTCTTGGTTTATATTTGTTGATTTTTTCAATTTTTCAGTCTATAGTAGTGTAGTTTCGTTAGGATTTGCTACTTTTTTTTCTCAATCTGTAGTTCTATTATTGGAACTTTAGTTCTTTTTTGTTGATTTTTCATCAATAATAATTTGTTGATTTTTTTGATTCCAATATGTAGTTTAATTGGGATTTGCTAGTTGCTACTCTCTTTCTTTTTAGTATGTAGTTCTTTACTTTAATTTCAGTTTATAATTGTGGTATACTAGTGTTTAGTGTTTGCTAATGTTTAGTATTTCAGTATATAGCCGAAAATTTCTTGTATAACTTTAGATGAATAGTAAAAAATGGCTTTAAAAAGAAAAACCGTAGACCACAACGGTCTGGTCCGGTCCGATCTAGTGTTATGATTGGTCTGGTCTGGTTTGAAAATTTTTCAGACCGGAATTTCTGGTTCAATCTGACTTTTGTATCAAACCAGACCAGACCAGACCAGACCGGAGGTCACTTTATAACCAATTTTGAGTTTATTAAACCACAAAACCTTGCTACGTAACATGTAATTTAAAATCGGGTAGTAATAATCATTATAGATTATCATTCTTACATATTAGCCATTTATCTTTTCAAGAGTATTGGGTTCTAAAATATCTTTAATAAGCTTCAATTGAAATATATATTCTAGAAAACTTGAATTATTATGATATGATAAATTCTTTTCAAGTTGACAATTCATATTACAATGTCCGCAAAATGAGTCGCATCACTGTGAGATGTCGCGTCCATGCGACCGATCATGCAATCTTAACAATATCTGCGTTAAAAAACACTTCCTCACCTTTATTTCTTTTATTAATAAAGATAAGGGAATGAATTTAAATATAGAATCAAGAAAACTACAAGCTTGATATATAGAAGTGATGTACAGATCACAAATGCTCTCATTACCATTCTTCTAATTTGTGATCTACAAAATACATACCAAATTGTATCTGTAATGGTTGATGTTTCAACCTCAAAAGAATTAGGTCATAGTAGAAATGGTCATGAAAAATCTTTTATGCCCCACAAATGCAAACCGTATTATCAATGACTAGGAAATTGATGCACATGTTCAGTCACCACAGAAAATACTTAAAAATAGATGCTTTTACACAAAACACTTTCTCCTACAATAAAACAACCATTGAGGCAGTGTTAGAATGCCCAAATTTACAAGACCTTAAAGCTTCCCAAATCAAAGACTCTTATACTGAAAAGAGAATGCAATAATTGCCTTAGCCTAAAAAACATCAATAAAAATCATACCCCAAAATACATGTCCTTAGCAAACGGATGGATTGCACTAAATGGATATTATGAACAGTAAAATTAACTAGGGTAGACTCTACAAATAAGTGACTAAGATTAAAAGTTTGTTACATCCTTAAAAAAAGAGGTATTTGATTTTCATAAATATAATCCCAATCACCTAAAATCAAGTACTTTTGTGTGTTGTTCAATAGGTAATTTTATAACCAAAACCACCCTGAAGGTTTAGTCCTTAATATAAGCATATTACAATACATGTACTTCATATTTCTCCAAACATTCTTGATAAAAGTTTTTGGTGGAGTGGAACTGTGGAAGTGCTCCTAGATGAAGATGGAAGAATCAGATGCACACAACCTTATATCATCAACAAACAGTTTGTAAAGTTTCTAAAAATTATATTTTTTTTTCGCAAAAATATTGCAGGGATAAACTAGACAAAACATTTTATGCAAAACAATTTTAACTTTATGAAATAAAGTGTCCATAAGCAAAGTAGACAATCATTTACTAAATAATAGCAACATTTTGCACTTTGCAGTCAGTGAACAAACAAACAGGATTTTAATATGTCGGGAAAACAATATATTCTAACTTATATAAGCGTACCAGATGCCTTGCTTCTAAATGCTTTTGTAAGGCCCTCACATCAGCTTGAAATCCAGATGACGCCAGTAGACTTTTGTCAGCACTGCAATGTCAATGGAATCAACAGTAAGAGGATAGTTAACAGCAGTTAGATCCAACTTTGAATTAAAGCAAGACTATCCATGATTTAACATTTTAAATGGAAGCAACATTACAATTCATATGATAAACATGTTCAATCTGAAAACTATGAACAATACAGTGCCAATCAATCATACAGCATTGGCAGACTGAATCTTTTCTTAATTTGAAATGCAGCTACTCATTTCCATTAAAATTGCAGACATAAAAAGAATTTGTGTGGTGCTTATTCACTGTACAATAAGTAAATGAGGAGAGTCACAAATCTATATCAATTGTAGATAACATTTTTAATAAGAGCTTTCGGATAAATGGGATAATGATTGATATTTATCGAAACAATGCACTATCAATTAATATGTAAAGTAGAAAATCTATAATCAAGAATCTTCTTGATAAGTAGCTCACATAACTCAATTCCTCTAACATCTTGTCTCAAGTTTCTTGTTATTTCAAAGAGCCAATTCGTTAACATGGACACATCTGCCAAAAGTACTTTAAAGAATATATAGCAATCTTAGCTTTAGAAAGCACGCCCTAGAGATGCCTACGATAAGGGCCTTGGGCGAGGGATGGACTAGAAGCCTTAATAGGATTGAGTGAGGTGATTCCATAAGTCGAGTGCCTTAGTCAAGCTCGTCAAAGTGCCTTAGATCATTTTTTGGTCTTAATGTCGGGAGGAGCACATTTGGTTAAGGCAGCTAGGCACCCACCAATTATGTTCTCTTCTCTTCTTTATCTCTATTTTCTTTTTCTTTAATGCTATTATTCAAATTTTTTGAAGTTTCTACTATTTGCAAGGTTTTGAGGTGCCTTAAAATCGAAGACTAGTGCTTTCGTCACGTGCCTAGACTTTTGATCACTTCGCGCCTTTAAAACTAAGATAGCAATAGGTTGCTTTTTAAAACTCAAAGAACATTTGTTATTAATGTATGTTTCTTATTTTAGTAATCCACAACAGTAAGCTCCACCATGCTAAAACATGTTTTTTTTTTTAATAAGAAAGTGAATCTCACCATCTCAGTTGGTGGTTCTTCTAAATCACCGACAAGGCAACGAAACTTCACTGTGAACATTTGGAACTCCACTAATTATCGAAAACAAAAAAAAATACTCATTTGGCTAAAATCCTGCCACTACTAAGACCGACCAATATCACAATAGTAAGTCAAAAACACAAAACACAACTCCGCTTAGGATATCTTCTTATTCGCTTATTTCCAATTCAAAGAAGCTCAGTTATGGTAAGTTATTACCTACATTCACTCACATCTTCAGTACTTCATTAGTTTCAATAATTTAGGTATATTTCGAACAAATTGTGGGAGAAAATGTCCTTAATTGCGCTCAGAATAAAATTAAGCAAGATAATTGGCAAATAAACAACCCTAAACTTCACGAAAGCTCTTCGTAAAATTCAGCAACCAGTCAAAAAGTAAACATTAACAGATATGACAAATCAATTAAAATTCTAAATAAATTTCTCTCAATTTCACAGCATTATTATTATTAAAATTAAAATCTGCCGGAAACCTAATATCAAACAGCAAAAATTTCATTTAAATCAAAATCACATCACACAATTGCATAAAGGAAAATATAAACAAATCAAAAACATCAAAAATTACAAGAAATTAATCACTAAAAACTAAAAAAAATTAACAGAAAATATTCAGAAAGCTTACAGCTTGCAAATCTTGGAGTAATCGCGTGTAAGGATGTTATAGCCAGTTGACATTCGCGTATCAGCAGCGATAACACAGTAATCTGCTCCTGCTACTGCTACACAAGTTCTGATTCATACATTTCCCTAAAAAATTAGGGTAATTTAAGCAAAAATTAGAAAAAGAATGGACTGAGTAAGAGAAAATTACCCTCCGTTAAAATCATAGGGAGACCAGTTAGCATTTTGCTTCGTCATGGTATTTGAATCGATCAAAAAAAGGAACAAGTGAGAGAAGGATGAAAGAGAATGAACAAGTTTGAATCGAAGGGAATGGAGCAGTGTGCTAATGCTTTTTGTTATGGTGATTAGTCTTATAGGCTGCTTTCTTTCTGCGCAAGATTCATTTCCCAACAAGGAAGTGAGGAACATACCATTAACTTTTTTATGTATTTTTTTAATTAAAAATAATAATTTAGAAGGCTTTAGGACCAACTGTCTCATATTGAGATCAATAGTCTAATCAGCTTAATTATAATCTTTCCAATAAATCATCATCATATCATATAATGTACGAGCTAATTAATTTGGCTATTTTTTCAACTAAATTTCCCTCCTATCTATCATAGTTGAAAACTTTTAAATTAATATATATTTTAATATCGTTGTATAGAAGAATATTTGTTCACTTTGATAATGATAATATAATCACTAATACAAAGATTTAATAATTAAATTTATATTATTAATGAATTAATTTTATAAAATAGGAAAATTCCACGTGGTAACCCTGAGGTATTGGGTTTTCCACGTGGTAACCAAACCTTTTTAAAACGCCATGCGGTAACCCTGAGTTTTAACAAATTCTTTCTCTGTGACCTTTTTACACAAAAAACGTTTGAAAACATTAATTACAAAGCTTAAAACTTGTTGTACGCCTATTTATTCGTTTGACCAGATCAAATTGCATCAGTTTCATAAAATTTTCCTCAAACATAAACCCTAACTCTACCATCTTTCCTCCAAAACATATTTTCCCCCCAAATTTAAACCTTAATTTTTATTAATTTTCTTCTACTATCAAATTATGAAATTGATGCAATTTGACATGAAAAACGAATAAATAGGCGTACAATAAGGTTTAAGTTTTGTGAGTAACGTTTTCAAACGTTTTATGTGTTAAAAAGTCACGGAAAATGAATTTGATAAACCTTAGGGTTACCGCGTGGATTTTTAAAAATTTTTAGTTACCATGTGGAAAATCTAATACTTCAAGGCTACCACGTGGAATTTTCCTATAAAAGAATTATTCATATTACTAAATATTTATAGCATCCATATTTTATACGGGAATGTAACTAGTTGATACCTTTTAAGATCAAAGTTGATTTCTTTTATAAGTTATAACTGGTCATTTAATTGATAACTTTATATATAAATGATCACTTTAAATTTTGAATTGATTACTTTAACGTCGAAATAGATAACTTAAAATAATTGATCAATTTAAGGTTATGAAATTATAAGTAGAAATTAATCACTTTAATGCCAAAATTGATCGCATTTAAATCAAAATTGAATTTTTATTGATTTCTTTTAAAAGTTATATTGAGTATGTTATAGATAATTGATCACTTCAAGATCTGAATTGATTACTATAACGTCGAAATTGAAGACTTTAATATAATTAATTTATTTAATGTTATAAACTTGTAAATAGAAATTATTTACTTTAATGTCAAAATTGATCCTTTTAGATCAAAATTGAAATTTTTTATTATAACTCATCGATTTAAGATTTACTTTAAGTTAAAATTAGTCACTAATGTTAGGAATGATACCTTTAAGGTCAAAATTAAATTTTTATTTTAAAATTTTTTGGTTTTGGGTCATTTTTTTAAAAAATTTTTGGATTTAACGCCGGCCTAATTGTATTGTCTCAATATGAGGCGGTCTCTCTCAAGTTTTTGAAAGTCTTAAGATTTAGATCTGCATAGTTTTAATGTTTGTATTTGCGTATTACAGTCATTAAAGTAACAATTTCTACAATGTTCAGGTTAAATCGCAAAAAATTTCGACCACTTAACCTAAATTTCCAACCACTAAAATGGTTGGTATCCTGTGATTTGGCATGAACATTAAGACTATCATACTTTCGTGGTTGTAATTCGCGAAAATACATTGGAGTTGTAATTCGTAAAAGGCCTAAATTTTAAAGTTGTAATTCGCAAATAATTCTTTAATTAAAGGTGGACCCAAATTTCAATAGGTTGTGTTTAGGAACAAACATTTTTATTTCGAATTGTAGATTTCAATTATGAAATCATTAATGAAGATTTGAGAATGACAAAGTTTGGAAGTTATTCTCAAATTTTCAATTTTAACCGCTTTTAAAATAATGGTTGAATTGGCTCAAATTTAAATTAACATTTTAATTTTATTGCAAAACAGTTATTTTGAGTCAATTTTATATTTCAAATGTAATCATCATTCTTAAACACAGTATTAAGAAATTCTTAAAACTAATACTTCTAAAATTTATGGTATAAAAACAAATTCAACAACTCTTAGGACTCACTTGGAATTACCATACTAATTTGGGGAGAAAAAAGTATTGGAGAAATAATAAGAAAACTTAGTAAGGGAAATAAATTTTTTGGAGTAAAAGTCACAAAGTTTGGCATTTATTTGGTGAAAATAAATTAGCTCAAGGTGTTTTGAAAATTTTCCAAACTAGACAAGAAAAGTTGCAAATATACAAAATTGAAGTTATCTTCGATAGCTATTCTGATTGATAGTATTGCTATTGAAGGAGGAACAATTTTTTTCTAGAAATATTTACTTTAGGGGGGTTTAGGGTAAACATTACCGCCTACTTTGGAGTAATAGAATACACCTTAAGCTATCTCATTTCAGAAAAACAAAATGCCCCCATAATGTATTACCCTCTAATACTTAGAATTTAGGCAAGACCTTATGATGGGTTATCTCTCTTTAATAGACGACTCTCATAAGTTCAATCCATCAACACAA